>NW_020954596.1:10075344-10232777 GCF_900497805.2 Vombatus ursinus | reverse complement strand
GCTTTTAACATTATAAAAGCTATTTGGAAGAGAGTGGGAGAGTGCTTTTCTCTGGATTTGCAATTCTTATTTCCCTTCCAATTTCAGAACTGCAAAGAAACTATGCTCAGCCTTGTAATGGAAAAGTCAACTGTTGTGGAAATAATTTTATAATGCATGCCTTGTGGTATAAACAATTTATTGTGAAAGGAAGGTTTTAGCAGGGGATTATTTGCCTTTTAATTATGAATTGTTAACTAAGCTAAGAAAGGGAGATACTTTTATGAAATTTCTACTTGTAAGAAAATTATGTCCAAACCTACTATGAACTTAGAGTTTCATCCCCCAGGTTGTTGTGTCCTTGGATTGGATTTAACTGGGTGCTTTTAGAGAAATAGTCTCAATGGAAGCAGCATCAGAAATCGAAGGCTAGTGATTAATACTAAAGCATCTAAATTTCTGTAATAAGTTGTAAGTAGCAAAGATCTTGCTGTTTTGATCTGAATTCATTCCATGGCCTAGCAAGAGTAAAAATCACCATTTGAACTTATCACATGTATAAGAAACCAGTCCTGAAAAGGTCTCATTCTTTCAGATTAAGAATGGTTAGAGAGGGATAAATAAGCTAGAGAAATAGAGAGGCAAATCTATTTAGAGTAGGGATTTTATTCAAGATGTTATTAGGAACCAAAAACGTGTAGGAAGTTATGAAAATTACTTAGATCTCTACTTAGATCTCACTTTGGAGATGTTCCCTAATTAATGTAAAACTACAGTCCTGATAAGGGGAATTTGCTATCCAAGACCTTGCACTGTTAATGAACTATTATTCTGAGTCCAACTTCAGGTATGGTTAACAAGGATCTGACTGAGCTACTGACCCATGACATCAGCAACCTACAAAGAGGTTTGTGAGCTGCATCTATGAGCTGCAAGAGAGTGTTCTCATGGGAAGGTCAGGAGAACGACTTTTTCTGCATGGCTGAGGTAGGATTCTCCTGACTCAATTTCCCCACTATGACACCTGACAGACTTTAAAACCTGGATCAGTGCAGTTGGTCATTATTTAACTCCTGCCTGGAATTGACATGAATCTAGGGCAGCATTGTTCCCTTACTTTAGTAATGTTCCTGTTCTTTCATGGCAAATTCCTATAATCATTAAGTTTTCTAAGCACAAATATCAAATCTATTAAACAATAGATTGATGAAGGAACATCTGAGGTTATTATGGTAAGATACATGCATAAGACTGAGTTATTTGGCCTACAATTTATGAGCATAATTAGGCTAGGAGATTGTGGAACCAAGATTAAAGCTGTCTCAGTTTGATAGCTTTGACTTATCTTATAAATGCCTCGAAACAAGCATCTATCTTAAATAACGATTATTTATTTGCATATGACCAGAAGTTGGGATTGCTTTATTTGCTATGTACTGGTTTTAAATTAACTACTATGTATTTGAGTCAATGCAAGGTATAAAACTAGAAGTAATGCAGAATGTAACTTCTTGATAACAAATGGGGGCTAGGCTAGGTTCTAATTTTTCTAATTTGAGTTCTTGAAATATGACAATTGTCCAAGGTTGCAATTTTGATCTTGGAGTGGTGGAGTTAATTTTCATTATCTGCCTTGGTTATTGGCAAGGTAATTAAAAATTGTGTTAAGATCAATCTTGTAGGAGAGTGGACATAAGAAGGAGGATTTCTACAAAAAGAGAGTCTGCTGGACATTGTTTGAACAGTACTTAGACCAGAAGACCTCACCAGATGATATCCAGAGTGTCAGACAGCTGTATGAGAAGAAACTCCTGAAGGACAATTTATCATTACTTTTGGGTCTCTGTATCTGTACTTAATAAGGGGACTGCCCCCTTTTTAATTTGTCAATGCGTCGGTCAATTCCTCCCTTCCTTCTCCAATATTGTTTTAAGTTCCCAAAATCCCTTGATGAAATGTTGCCCAGCAGCACAGCCCCAGATAGAACCATCACTAAAGGCATTGCAAGGTTCAACCACTTTAGCTAAGGAGTTGGCAGAGAATTCTGGGATAGATAACTGATTAAAGGGATGGTTAGAATCCTGGTTTATCCATTCAGGAATATTAACTGCTGTAGGATGTTGTATAGTTCCATGCACCAGGGAATTGATACAACAACATGTGAGACATCCCTCACTAAAGATTATCCCAGCAGAACCCACAGTGGGAGTTCAGATGGTAGGCTCTGCCAATATAAGGAAGAAGATGGAAAGTACCAATGATACTTTCTACCACAGCTTTATTTAAAAAAAAAAAAGGAGGAATTGTGAGAAATAAAAGAGTTAAGTTTCCACATAAGTAGATAGATATAAATCAGCAAACCACTTAAAAGAAATCACAAGCTGGGACCCCTGTTGAATCAGTTGGAAATGCTGGGGTTAACTTCAGGTCAGCAGCCTTTTGCTACTGCACAAGCATAATTAGGTTCTAGGCACATAATATATATTAAGGGGTAGGGATCACTTCAACCTCTTTAATAAAAAGTCTTTGAGACACCAGTCTTTGGAACTGAGTCTGGGGTCTTCTTTATACCAGGAGTTTAAGTGACTTGCCCACAGTTAAATAAATAGTATGTATCAGAAACCAAATTTGAACCCAGATTTTCCTGTCTCCAAAGGCCAGCCCCTTTATCCATTAGACCTTTTATACACACAGGTACAAATGCACAAATACATGCACACAGTTTATAAAAGCAGGCTACTTTGGGTAAAAGCCCAGTTATTCTGGTTACAGGATCATTATACCCAGGATAAAGGAGAACCTGGATATTGACTTTTTTTTATAATTTATCCTTGACCCACAGTTCAGTTTATGGGAAGATTCATAACAGCCTTTCCCCCAAAGACCTTAAAGAACCTCAAAAAAAAAAAATTGAGTGCTGTAGTAGTAGTAGTAATGTTAGTAGTGGTAGTACTAGTAGTAGTCTTAGTCATGTTTATTGTCTCAGTGAACCAATGGAGGACCCTCCTAACTCAGCTTAACTATGGCTGCTGAAAAATTAACTCTCCAATTTCCTTACTTTTTCTACAGTCTAATGGTAGATTGAAGAGCAAGAATCAGAAAAAAAAAAAGATATTTAATATTCATAGGGCAGTCTCTATTAGAGCATAAGTATTTTAAGAGAGACCACATTTTGGAACCAACCAGCTAAGTGTACACATTCACCATCTGGAACAAGTTTTGAGTTTTTTATAATTTTTGTTCCAATGACAAAACTTGAAATTATTCATCCTCATTATGTGTGCACTTTATTAGGGCTGTCTATTTGGATAATGTACTTGCACAGAGAGCTATTGAGAAAACGAAACTATTTTAACCTAAGGAAAAAAAATGTTATAACTCCAAATCCAATTTGGGAGGTAAAGTTGACAAATATTTGATTTTTTAAAAAGTAAAACAACATAGTAAGTACGTCATTTTGTTCTAACAACACCTATTATACAACAACAAAAATAATTAGCCCATAAAACTAAAGAAAATCCATATCACATTTTTTTTTTACTTGGATTTACTGGAAAAATTCAGAGAACAGATGGTTGGTGTTTGTTGACACAATAGCACCAAGTATTCACAGTCTTTGATTCTGAATTCCCTTTTCCTTCAGGTTACAATAATATGGCACTTTTCCTAATGGAACCCCAAAGGGGCATTACATTCTCAATGTTGCTAATGAAATCTTAAATGCAAAAGGGTTTGTTAAATACTACATTAAAGTTAGCATTTAGCCCTTTAAAAAATGTTGTGTTTCCCAGAACAACGTTTGTTTCCTCCCATTGTACCCAGCAAAAGTATTCAGGAATCCTTTTCATGAATAGTGGAAGCTTCAAAAGGTCTATCTGGGCTTTCAGCACCTGTTTAGGCTAGATAGCCATGTCCTAGATAAAACAAATTAGATGGTCTTCTATCTTCATAGGGCTTACAATTTACAACAGGCCCAAAAAGACTCAGTTCAACGATTCATCAAATGTCTATTAAATGCCTAGGTGCTGGGGGATGTAGGAAGTAAAATTCAATAACAGGTATACTGGGGCACGTTTCTCTGAGCAAAGTAACAGTTTATTAATAGTGACACATATAGCTGTTAATTAAGTGGGTTAGACTGGACCTCTCAGTCACGTCAGCAACCAGGACCAAGATGAGAAGGGGAAAACCCTCTTTACTGAGGGGCAGGAAAAGGGGAGTTCTGAGTGGCTGGGGAATGTCACAATTGGCTATAGCTAGAAAAGGTGGGTTGGCCTTCAGATATGGATGATCACACCCATCTCTGACAAATAAGGAATGGTTATTGCTTTATGGGACTCAACTGCTTCTTAGAATCTCGAATAGAAAATTAGGACCACTTAAATCAGGACCACCCAGTTAGTTGAATCCTTGGGGAAGCTCAAACCATCACTAATTACTCAAGGGCTAGGATAGAAGAATTGTCTTGGGGGCACAGTTTAAGCTGGTTTTTGCTTACAGACAACAGACAAAGGTTCCAGGTTAAACTGGTTAGCTAACAGACAGGGCTAGCTGTGTGTGTGATAATACCATTCGCTTTTCAAACATGCCTTTAAGCTCATTCAGCCTTAGGAGAGACCACATTCTAGAGCTTAACTGAGAAATGAGGCTTGACAAAATAGGGAATAGGGTGGATTTCAGAATAGAATCAGTTATTAAATGATACAGCATACTTTTAATTTCCTTAGAAAGGTAACAAAGTTTTGATAAGAGATGGTCCCACCCTCATGGAACTTAAAATCCAGTAAAGAGACAGGATAACTATAGGAGACATGGTAACTATTAGGAGACAGAGATAATTATAACAAGTTAGAGAAAAAGGTGAAGTTAGAGAAAAAGAAAAATGATCACTCACTTGGGCATTAGGTAAAGCTTTGTGAAAGAGGTAGTCAATAGATAGGGAGTCTGGGAATTAGGAACACATCCCAGGTATAGGGAATTGTGTAAGCAAAAGAAATAGGGGTGGGGAAGCAGTTAGATAGCACAGCGGATAGAACACCGTCCCTGGATTCAGGAAGACCTGAGTCCAAATCTGGCTTCAGACAGTTGATATTGACTAGCTGTGTGACCCTGGGCCAGTCACTTCACCCCATTGCCTTGCCAAAAAAAAAAAATGGGAAGTGAAGTGCAGAATATGTAAAGGGGATGGTGAATGCCATAATTTGGCTGAAGCATAAAGTGCCTGAAGGGAAGTGTAGTATGAAATAAAGTTAGAAAAAGTATAGCATCAAAATATGGAGGGCTTTGAATGCCACACTAAGGGATTAAAACTTGAATCTTTAGGCAATGGAAAACTATTAAAAGATTTTGAATAAATAAGTGACATGACAAGATTTATAAAAAAAAAAAGACGAGTTTGTGTGTGAAGTGTAGAGGAAGACCATGAAGGTAGAAAGATCTGGTAGAAGACTATTTGAAATTATATTACAAAGCCATTTGGCATTAGGTAAGAAACAGGTTGATCAGTGGAACAAATTAGGTATATGATATACAGAAAGAAATGAGCATAGTAGCTTAGTGTTTCATAAACCTAAAGATCCCAGCTATTGAGGCAAGAACTCATTATTTGACAAAAACCATTAGGAAAACTCAAAGGCAGTCTGGCAGAAACCAACATCCCACAATGTATCCCAAGACAAGCTCCAAATGGGTATGTGATTTAGACATAAAGAGACATCATAAACAAAGTAGAGGATCCTGAAAGAAATTGCCTTATCAGATCTGTGGATCATGTCCAATAAGAGACAGAGAGGTTCATAGTTGGTAAAATGGACAATTTTGGTTGCATAAAATTAGAAGGATTTTGCACATGGAAAACCAATTCAGCTAAAATTAGAAGAGAAGCAGGAAAATGGAGGGGAAATCTTCGCAGCAAGTTTCTCTGACAAAAAAGAAAACGACAGATAAATGCTGGAAGTGTTGCGGTCCAGGAGTACTAGGAACCCCAGAATGCAAGGGTACAGGGTGCGAGTCTGCCTCAAAAGAATTTGAGCACTCAAGCCTTCCAGTCAAACTAGTGAGTTTATTTGTGATGCCAATAAAAAGTGGGCCAGACTACTAGTGAGTCTGAGTTATTTGTGACGCCAATACAAGCGGGTCAGATTTTAAGAATCTATGCATTTGATGAAGATAAAATTGGTACTTTTATACAGAAAGACTGTGGGAAGATCAGGATGGGATTAAGGAGTGCCAAGTAGCCTGGGGTGGGCCAGGTACAGACAATGAGAGCCACAATGAAAGGGTCGTTAAAAAGATTATTGACTGGGATGGGATAGGTACCTCAGGTGAACTCCAGGGATCTAGGTTCAGGGGCTGGGTTCCTGAAATTTGTGGGAAAGTTCAGGGCCTTTTAGTGCCATCATTAGTGCCCCATCAGAAGGTCTGGGGGAAAACAAGTACATTAATGCATTGTTGGTGGGACTAAAGCGATTTGGAACTCTTAATACAAAAGGTATTAAACTGAGCATACCTATTGACTCAGTGATATTGCTACTAGGTCTATACCCCAAAGACATAAGAGAATTAGGGAAAGAATTCATAGGTACAAGAATATTTATAGTAGTTCTTTTTGTGGCAAAGAATTGGAAATAGAGAGAGTGCCCTTCAATTGGAAAATGAACAAATTGTGCTATGTGAATGTGATGGAATAATTTTATAAGAAATGATGAAGGGGATGGTTTCAGAGAAACCTAGGAGGACTTGTGTGGATTGATGCAAAGTGAAATGAGCAAAACCAGGAGAACAATTTCTATAATAACAATGTTGTAAAGACAAACAAATTTGAAAGACTTAGGAACTCAGATCAACACAATGACCAACCACAATTGCAGAGAACTCATAATGGAAGCATACTACCCACTTCCAGTTAGATAGATGTTGGACTCAGGCTGCAGATTGAGACATAATTTTTTTTAGACATGGCTAATACAGGAATATGTTGTGCTTGACTATACATGTCTGTAACATGTTTTGTTTTTCTTGTTTTCTCAATAGGGGATTGGGGGGAGGGGAATGGGAAGGAGAGAATACAGATCTAAAAATAAAATAAAATAAAATTTTTAAAAAATTAAATAAGAAAAAAATAAAGTATACTTCAATAGTATGGTCAGGAAATGTTAGCAAGCGAAAAGAAATCCTAGGAGCCAAGATGGCGGAGTAAGAGGTAAGTCGCTCTTACCTTCCCATATTAACCTCTGAAAACCCAGAAAATATCACCCGAGGAAAAACCCTGGAACAGCTGAACCAGAAAAAATAAGGGGAGCAACAGTCCTGTAGCCCAGGTAGCTTGAGGGATTAATGGGAAAGGCCCCTCTTGCCCTAGGGGAAGGGAAGAGTACAGAATGGGAGGAGTCCCAGAAAGCTAGCGTACCAGGAGAAGATCCTGAAACCCAGGTGGTGGAGCAGGCAAACCCCAACACCTAGACCCCCAAGTGCCTCGGTGAGGGCTGCGGAACCAGTGGAAACCAGTGTGGAAAACCACCAGGTGCCTTGGCATTCTACAGCAACCGGGTCTCTCAGTACCTCAGCAAAAACAAGGAGAGCAGCACTAGCACTACAAAGGGCCACAGGCAGATAAATACCTTGCAACATCTATCTGATAGGAGGTGAAGAAAGGAAAAGGAAAGGAAAAGCAGGCAACCTAGAGTTGCCCTAGAGTTTCAGCCTTGCTGATTCCAGCCCAACACCAGGTAAGCTGCCAGAACCCTACAGCCTCCAACTGCCAACATCAGAGGCCCCAGCACACAAAGCCAGTGACCAGGCCCTAGGTTCCCAACACAAGAAGCTTGGATCAGTGCCCTCTGCTCCCCAGCAGGAGAGCTCAATCTCTTTAAAGGCCAGGAAATAAGCAAACACCATGACCAAAAAGAAACATACCATAGATTTATATTATGAGAACAGTGAAGATAAAGGCAGAAATTCTGAAGAGGACAAGATTGTCAACAAACCCACATCTGGATCCGCAAAAGGGAATATGAACTGGTCTGAAGCCCAAAAAGCCTTCTTAGAAGAGCTCAAGAAGGATTTTAAAAGTCAAATGAGAAAGGTAGAAGAAAAAATGAGAGGTATGCAAGAGAGAGTCAATAGCCTGGAAAAAGAAGGACAAAAATTAACTGTAGAAAACAAGTCCTTAAAAAATACAATTGGCTAACTGGAAAAAAAAGTACACTGAAGAAAACAAGTCCCTAAAAAATACAATTGGCCAAATGGGGAAGGAGGTACAAAATCTAATAGAAGAAAACAATTTGTTAAAAATTAGAATTGGGCAAATGGAAGCTAATGACTCTATGAGAGAACAAGAATCAGTCAAACAAAAACAAAAGAATGAAAAAAAATAGATGAAAATGTAAAATATTTCATTGGAAAAACAACTTACCTGGAAAATCGATCCAGGAGAGACAATTTAAAAATTATTGGTCTAGCGAGGAGGAGCACTAGTGTGGTGGACCTTGTTGTGGTGGTAGAGAGAAAACTCCTCGCCCCTTATCACAGCCCCTTGGAAGAACTGAAAATTTTCAGATCCCTAGAAGTATCTCGGAAAACAGCTGTACAAACCCCCGAAGCTTGGGACAGTAAATTCTCCACATTGGAAGCAGACTTTTACCTTAACAAAGAGTTTAAAACTCAAAAAATTATTGGTCTACCTGAAAATCATGATGAAAAAAGAGCCTGGACAGTATCTTTCAGGAAATCATAAAGGAAAACTGCCCTGAAGTCCTAGAACCAGAGGGTAAAATAGCCATAGAAACAATCCACCGATCACCTCCTGAAAGAGATCCCAAATTGAAAATGCCAAGGTATATAATAGCCAAATTCCAAAATTCCCAGGTCAAAGAGAAAATATTGCAAGCAGCCAGAAAGAAACAATTTAAATATCATGGAACCACAGTCAGGATTACACAGGACCTTGCAGCTTCTACATTAAAAGACAGTAGGGCATAGAATATAATATTCCATAAGGCAAAGGAGCTTGGATTACAACCAAGGATCAACTACCCAGTGAAAATGAGCATGATCTTTTAGGGGAGGAGAGGGATATTCAATGAAATAGGGGACTTCCAAACCTTCCTGATAAAAACATCAGAGCTCAACAGAAAATTTGATCTTCAAATACAAGACTCAAGAGACACATAAAAAGGTAAACAGGACAGAAAAAAACATGTTGTTAATAAGGGGAAACTGTTTACATTCCTATGAGGGAGGATGACACTTGTAACTCTTAAGAACTGTATTGTTATTACACCATATTAAAGGGGTATACATAAAGGGGGTGGGTATAAATTGACTGATGTAATGATAAAAAAAAAATCTAATCAAGTGGGTTAAATGGATCCAAGTAAGTAGATTAATCTGATTTAACTAAGAAAATGTACTGAGAGGAAAGGAAAGGAGAAGACAGACAAGAGTAAATTACATTACAGGAAAGGTACAAAAACCTATTACAGCAGAGGGAAAGAAGGGGGGAGATGAGCATTGTTTGAACCTTATTCTGATCAGATTTGGCTCAAGAAGGGAATAACAATCAGTTAGGTATAGCAACTAGCTGTATATGCAGTAGGAGAGAAAAGGGGAAAGAAAAGGGAGGGGGGACAGAAGGGAGGGAAGAAGTAGTAAAGGTAAAGGGAAAGAAAAGGGAAAGGGCTAATAGAAGGGAGGCGGGACTGAGGGAGGCAGTGGTCAAAAGCAAAACACTAGTGAGGAGGGAAAGGGAAAAAGGAGAAAGAAAAGCATAAACGGGAGGGAAAAGGATGGAGAGAAAAACACAGATAGTAATCATAACTGTGAATGTGAATGGGACAAACTCTCCCATAAAATAGAAGTGGATAGCAGAGTGGATTAAAACCATTAAAAATCCTACAATATGTTGCTTACAGGAAACACATTTGCAAAAGAGCAACACATCTAGGAAATGTTAACAAGCATGGGACACAGGATAATGGTATAGCCATCGACAGAGATCATAATATCATATCTTTAGAGATGAAAGGGACCACAAAGGTGGTCTCTTCTAACCCCCTCATTTTACCTATAGGAAAATGGGCCTAGAGAAGTGAAGTAATTTGCCCAAGTAAACAGCAGAGCCAGGATTTGAATTCAGGTCTGTTCCCATTGCAGTACCTTGCCACCTTGTTTTGGGATCCTTGAGAAACTGTCTAAGAGAAAACTATTACCTCCAGAGAAACCTCTTTTTATCTGCACTTAAGTCAAGAACAACCCACCCCAGGTATAAGCAACAATATCAAAAAAATGCTGATGGCTTTACCAAAGGATTAGGAGTTTTGAAAATTTTGAATAGATAGGAAGATAGTTCTCAATGATCTTTCTTTTGCCTTTGTAGGGGTAGAGGAAGGTGCTGGAAGGAGTAATAATAAGGTCTGAGATAGTTTTCATGCTTTGGGATCTTATCTCTTTGGAAACATTCTCCTCCTTCAGGTACTTTGAGGATTGATCAGACGCCTGTGTCGCATCCAGCATGGACCCCCTTTTTTGATACTTGGTCTAGTTCATCTGCTTTCTTATCTTTGTTTTCTTTAGTATCATTTTCATATTTGGCGTTATGACGCTAGACTTCAAATGTGGTGGCTCTGCGTTCCTGGATGAAAATGTGTCATAAAAACCTTTACAGATCTTTTACATTTTGATCTTGCTTGTATGGTCCTCCACTTTTTATCCTCAGATGTCGATGGGGTGTCATGGCTTAGTGGGTTCTTTCACTAAGCTTTCCTTGTACTTGTTTTTTTTCCTTTCACTGATTCCCACTGTTCTGTGAGTAGATAGTTCTCATAATCTTCCACCATCCTTGTAAGACTGTAAAAATGAGTTTATTCTAAATCAGTGATGCTATTTTCTGTCACATCTCTACCTTATCAAGGAGATCACTTGTTTCCTGATAAAGGTGGTTTTAGGCTCTTTTGGTCTTCTCTTTATGACAATCGATTTACATCAGTTAACTTTTGTATGAAATTATTGTAATTAGGGTAAATTATATTCTTTCATCTATTTCTCATTTTTAAGCATCCATACTGACTTAAAAAGCCCAAGTTGAAGTTGTTTTGATTGTACACCATACCTTTTTCTCATTTTTATTCTAGTTTTGTATTCATTTCAGTTTTTGCTCTGACAAATTGGTCCTCTGACTATACACAGATAGCTGATTCATGAATGATTCCCACCTTAGTAATGAGTCATTTCCCATCTGTTAAAAAAACAACTTATTTCATTTTTTGGTGATGTTATTTGGTGCTTGCCATATTCATTGTCTTCTAATTCTTTTTTCTAATAAAATATTCATGATGTATAGGCAGGGCTACTGTGTGATCCATAAGTCTTTGGTCTCTCTCATTACTACTGAATCACATATTTCAACATATTTTTTGCTGTCTTTGACACTGAATATCAAAGTTTGTGTTTGAAAAGTCTTATTCAATCCTTTCCTTCCCCTCCTTTCATTACTGTGTAGCAGGGAAAAAGTTGCTGAATTTAGAGCTATACTCGGAATATTGTGTTCAGTTCTAGGTACCATAGCATAAGAAGGACATTAATAAGCTGGAGTTATGTTCACAGTGAGGCAACCAAGATTGGGAAGGACTTTGTGTCTAATTCATAAGAGTGTTGGTTGAAGGAATGAAGCATATTTAGCCCGGAGAAGAAAATACTTAGGAGAGACATGATAACTGTCTTCACGTCTTTGAAAGACTCTCAAGTGGAAAAAGGATTAGACTTTATTTGGCCCGAGAAGGAAGAACCAGAAGCAATGAGAGGCAGATTCAGGCCTGATGTCAGTAAAACAACAACAACAACAACAATCACAACTTCCCAACAATTAGAGCTGTTCACAAGGGGAATGGGCTGCCTGGAGAGGTGGTGGGTCCATTCTCCTTGGAGGGCTTCAAGCAGAGGATAGGTCACTACTTGTTGGATATGCTACAATGAGGATTCCTGTCACACGGGTTGGCCACAGCGGTGCCTGCCAAGCCTCAAAATCTGTGATTCTGTTAGAACCTATGAGCTGTCCTTCCATTCAGATAGAATTTTGGGGTTCATTTATAACCTGAATGTCAAAATTCATATGATTCAATTTCTCTGATAATATGTCCACTGTTACATATTATAGAAAAAGGATCACACATTAAAATATCAATAGTAAAAGTTAATATTTATGGATGGTCTGAAAACTATGGGATTCTAATCCTCATCTGCTCCCTTTTCTTCTACATCATTGCAGAAGCCAAAAATAGGCCGTACCAAACCAATGGCTATTTTATCTTTTTCTTTGTTTCATCGGTTACCATGACCAAAGAATTCATCAAACAGCCAGCCAATGAGTCTTCATGTGTTTAGCGAGGCTGGTCCTTAGAAATCAGGCACTTTCTCTGTTGCCAGATCCTAATCCTTTTTAGCACAGTAGGGCCTGCCAGAGCTTGTACTCACTGGCATAGTTTCCAGTAAGTCAGTGTCCCCTCCACAGTACAATGAAGCACTGGAGCAGGACTTTGTGAAGACACATCACACTACTCTTCTCACTTAAATATAGCTATGTGTATATGTGTCATCTCTCCCTTGCAAGTCTGGAAGTGCCTTATGGGAAGGGACTGTTTTGTTTGTCTTGTTGCTAATCCGAGTGCCTTGTTCACAGTAGATGCTTAATAAATATTTGTGGGGGGCGAAGCCAAGATGGCGGAGTAAAAGCAGTGACTTGCTTGAGCTCTCCCCCAGACCCCTCCAAATACCTATAAAAATGGCTCTAAACAAATTCTAAAGCAGCAGAACCCACAAAAAGACAGAGTGAAACAAATTTCCAGCCCAAGATAATCTGGATGGTTGATCGGAAAAAAAAATAAAAAATAAAAATAAATAAATATTTGGAAGATTAAACTGGATCGCAATTGTCCTGTACCTTACACGCTTTCCTTGCATTGTCATTAATTTATTTCATATGTATTAGTTTTGTCTCCCTAACTGCGCTTTAAGTAGTTGAAAGCAGGAGCTGTGTCTTGTACATAACACTTTTACACATAACACTTTCATCTGAGCGTACCTTAAAGCTTCAATAAATACTTCTTTTAAAAAGCCTTTTTCTTTTTTGTTATTACCTTTTGACCTCACTTTCATCTCTGAATGTGATCATTTCTGCCAAACCCTCCTTTCTTCCTACCTTCTTTCTTAGGGTTAAGAGTACCATCATCCTCCCAATCATCCACGCTCACAATTTAGGTGTAATTCTTGACTCCTTACTCTCTCACTCCCACATCCAATCTGTTGTCAAGTCCTGTCAATTCTACATTTGAAACTTTTCTTATATGCAGCCCTTTCTCCCTTCTGAAACAACTATTCCCTTGGTGCAAGCCCTCATCACCTCACACCTGGACTACTGCAGTCGTCTCCCGAGGGATCTCTCTAGCTCAAGTCTCCCCCCATTCCAATTCATCCTCTACTCAGCTACCCACACGATCTTCCTAAAGAACGTACTTAACCATGGAATAACCCTTTCCACCACCAGGCTCAAATATAAAATCCTGTGTTTGGCTACACACTGCCTGGCACATAGTAGGTACTTAATTAATGTTGGTTAACTTGACTTCGGCTTTTAAAGCTCTAGCTAACCTGGCCCATTTCTATATTTTTAGTTTTGCAGTTTCCTCTTCTTCACATACAATATGGTCCAGTGACACTGGCTTCCTTGCTGTTCCTTCCACAAGACATCTCCCTACTCAATCATTTTCACTGGCTGTTCCTCATACATGGATCATTCTCCCTCCTGATCTCTGCAACCTAGCTTTTCCAGTTTCCTTCAAGTCTCGGCTAAAATCTCACCTGAAAGAAGGCTTTCCCAATCCCCCATAATGCTACAGCCCTCCCTCTGAGATTATCTGCAACTTATTATGTATATAGCTGTATATAGTGGTTTGCAAGTTGTCTTCTACGTTAGACTGGGAGCTCCTTGAGGGCAGGAACTAATTTTTTCCCTTCCTTTGTATCCCTAGTATTTAGCACAGTATCTGGCACAAAGGAGGAATTTAATAAATGTTTGTTGACTTGAATATATCATTAAGCCAAAGATTTAAAAAGAAAAAGAAGATAAAATAGTTTAATAGAAAACCAACCAATATGTCATTCATGTCTGATACCAGATGTAATGACCATACTTACTGTCCCCCAGTTCTAAATAATAAAGGAAGGTTTATTTTCTTAACTTTTCTCCAGGGATAAGTCTTGGTCATTACAGTTATACATTGTGTAGATTGGGGTTTAGGGTGGGGAGGTGGAGTTGGTCTGTTTTATTTTTTCCATTTGCATTGTTATAACTATTGTGAATATTGTTTTCTTGGTTCTTCTCATATTTCTCTTTCAGTACCTATATGTCTTCTCATGCTCCCCTGAAATCTTTAAAGTTATCTCTTATGACAAACATTCTATTACGTTCATTTACCTCAGTTTGTATAGACGTTCCCCAATCAATGAGCAACTACTCTCTTTAGTTCTTTGCTACCACAAGAAGTGTTTCTATGAATATTTTTTTTATATAAATGGTACCTTTCTCTATGTCTTTGATCTTTTGGAGGTATACGCCTAGCAGTGGGTTCTCTGGATTAAAGAATATGGATATTTTAGTCATTTTTAAGCATAATTTCAAATCGCCTTACAAAATGGTTGAACCAATTTACAGTTTGACTAACAGTATGTTATCATGCCTTTATTTCCATAGTGCCTTCAACAAAAACTTTTTCCTCTTTTGGAATATTTGTGTAAGGTAAAACCTCCGAATAATTTTGATGTGCACTTCTCTTAGTATTAGTGATTTGGAGCAATTTTTCATATGGTTGATAATATTTTGTGATTATTTTGAAAACTGTTCAAATCCTTTGATCATTTATCCTGTGGAGAATTATTTCAGTTGTATATATTTGCATTAATTTCATATCTTTAACATCAGACTCTTGTGAGAGATATTTAATGCAAACATTTTCCCTAACCAATGACTGTACTTCTTATTCTAGTTGCATTGATTTTCTTTGGGCAAATTTTATATAATTAAAATTATTTTATCTTTTTTGAATTGCTTAAACCCTTGTTTGGTTGAGAACTCACCCATTAGCCATATCTCTATAAGGGGCACCTAATATCATTTAAAAAAATTTTCATGCTTTTTTATTTAATTTTCATGATTAATTTAATTTTCATGACTTTTATATTCAGGTTGCTTTTTTTTTTTTTTGCCTTTTTTGATGATGCAGTCAGGGTTAATCCAACAGAGGTCGGATTTGAACTCAGGTCCTCCTGACTCCAATGCTAGAGCTCTATCCACTGTGCCACCTAGCTGCCCCCCAGGTTGCTTTTCCATTTTGAACTTATAATATAGAGTGTGAGATGCTGGTTGAAACCTAATTTCTGCCAAACTGCTCTCCAGTTTTCCCAGAAGTTCATGTAAAATAGGAAGTTCTTCCTCAAGTCATTTATGTTCATAAAATATAATTTAGGTTTATTAAACCCTGGGTCATTGAGTTTGATTCTGACTGTTATCTAATCTGTCAAGAAATTCTTCATGACAGATTGGTTGAAAAATAAACTACACGGTGGTATTTTTCATTTTAATGTGCAACTATAGATCATTCTGTAGAATTCCAATCTTGTTATTATTAACTCCTATCTTATAATGTTTTACAATTAGAAAATGTTCTATATCTACATATTGTCACATGCAATTCTCACAACCGCCTTATTATCCTCATTTTAAATATGAGAGATCATAGGTCATCCTTCTAGAACTCTGAAGGACATCAGAAGCCCTCTAACTGAATTTTCTCATTTTTCAGATGAGGAAACTGAACTACCCTCTACCATCAAATCCCCTGCTCTTTATGTTGTCACTGCTCTCATTTTGTTGGCCCCTATTCTTGGATTAATTCTACTATCTACCTCCTCCTCTTTTACTCAGGTGCTGCTCAACAGAACTAGATACATTAAAAATTTGTGTAAATTAATCTCAACTAGGCCCCCACTGCAACAAGGCAATCCTTTTACTCCTTAACTGATTTTCTATACCACTCACTATATTTTTTTTATTTTTTTTAGGTAATTGGGGTTAAGTGACTTGCCCAGGGTCACACAGCTAGTAAATGGTCAAGTGTTTGGTCTGAGGCTGAATTTGAACTCAGGTCTTCCTGACTTCAAGGCCGGTGCTCTATCCACTGTGCCACCTAGCTGCCTCCTATCCCACTCACTATGGCACCTTCATATTCTTTTCACAATTCTCCTACAGCACCCTTTTCCTCCACCCTCACAGCTAAGAACTTCACCTCATACTTCACAGAGAAAATCAAGGCCATTTACTATGAGCTCCTTCTCTCTCCTCCCTATCTCCCAACTGCTTGACATCACCCCCTGCTGTATTTCCTTTACTCCAATCTCTGATGAAGAAGTCCAAGGCCAGCTCCTCTACTCTACTCCTCTCCTGTCATTGATCCCTTCTTCTCTCATCTCCTCTAACAGAATGCCCCACTATCCTCTCTCCTCTCTTTTCAATCTTCAGTCTCTCCCTATATTGATATATTGCTCAGGTCTCTTCTATCCTTAAACAACAACAACAAAAAAGCCTAACTAGCTCCTACCATTCTCATCCTACATCTCTTCTCCATTTCTCAGTCCAATTCTTTGAATTCCTCTCTTCACACTCTCTTCTAAATCCCGTGCAATCTGATTTCTGACTTCACTCCATTGAAACTATTTAAAAAACTACCAGTGATTTGATTGTAGCACACAAACTTCGAGGCTACTATCACAGCTCCCACTAACACTGATAAGTTGAGTCCTCAGAAGGCAGCTGCTGTATATTCCCTCAGGATTCCAGGAGTAGTCCTAAAGAGCTGGGGATGATTTTCTAATGCTGTAGCTTAAGGACTTCCACTGGTGCGTTTCCCCCATTATCAGTTAATATTAATTAGTTAGCCAAACTTATCTTTTAGAAAGGGGTATTTATAACCCTTTCTAAAGTGATATAAGAATAGTTTGTACAAAACATTCCCCTGACTTGAAAAGTCTTGACTCACCCTCCCAAAAGTACTTACAAGAACTTGGGGAGCCCAGGTGACAAACGGGGAATTCACACCTACTGATTGCTAAAAGTCCTTTCCTTGACTTTGTGGAGTAGTCCTGAAGCTCTCCTTGTCCCAGACAAGATATAGCTTTTCTGTTGGACTCCTTGTAGGACTTCTGTTGGACTGCCTTTCCTCAATGTGTCTAGTTTGTCCTGGGCTCCTAATGCAGACCCTACCACAAGCCATTGTTACTCTGGAAATGCTGCTATGGTACCTGATGAGAAATCCAAATTCTCCAATCTTCCAAAATTCCTAAGATCATCCCCCCATAAGATCGAGGCTGGGGTGGGAGTAGGGAAGGCTGAGGCATTCTCCTCTCCTCAAGGGATTCCCCCTCAGGGGCTTGGCTGGAACAGCTTTCTCTACTAAGCTGCCAATCACTCCAATGCCCAATTCCAAACTAGATGGCTGGTTTTATAAAGCCCCACAGGGCATGGCCTCCTTAGCCAATCCAAATACGCTTCCTGCGCATCATCACTCTATTTCATCCAATGGCTTTCAAAGACTTTTCAATTGAACAAGGATTTTTTTGTACCTGGCCTTTGATTGATTTATTCAATCAGTGGAGGTGTTCTTGCTTGGTTAAGGTATCAGGGCATTGCATATTTCTGTTACTTTAAATGCAATAGAGTGATTGGGTGATTAGTTGACTAATTGACTCAATTGATCCCCACCATTACAAATTAATTACCAAATCTAATTTTTTTTTCCTCAGTCCTCATCCTCCTTGATTTCTCTGCAGCATTTGACACTGTTGTTTATCATCTCTCCTCATAGTTATTCTCTTTTCTCTGGTTTTTCATAACACTGCCATCTCTTGCTTCTTTCTCTTCCTTCCTATTTGACTATTCCTTAACAGTCTCCTTTGCTGTTGGATCATTATCCATGTCATGCCCACCAACTGTGACTATTCCCTCCCATCAAGGCTCTGTCTTGTTCCTTCTCTTTTCTCTCTTGGTGACCTCTGGAAACAGGTGAGATCACCGAAAGAAAACATTTTACACACACACACACACACACACACACACACACACACACACACACACAAATAAAATATTTTCGATAGTATATAGTATTTTATATTATATAATGTAATAATATCATATGTAACATTTTCTCTCTTGGTGATCCCACCAATTTCTATGAGAGAGAGAGAGAGAGAGAGAGAGAGAGAGAGTTATCCTGTCCTAGACCCTCTCCTAGGTTCCGAGCCCATATTACCAACTGTCTACTAGTCATTTCAAAGTGGATATCCAGTAGGCATCTCAAATTTAACATGTTTAAAACAGAACTTATTAACTTATAGCACACACACACTCAAAAAGGCAAAACAAAACTCCATCCCTCTTCCCAATTTCTCTATTAATGTTGAAGGTACAACCATCCTTCCAGGCACCCAGGTTCTTAATTTTTGTGTCATTTCAAATCAGCTTTTTTTACCCCACATTTCCAATCAATTGTCAAATCTTTTCATTTTTATCTCTATAATATCTTTCTTTTTTTTTTCTTTTTCTTTTTAGGCAATTGGGGTTAAGTGACTTGCCCAGGGTTACACAGCTAGTAAGTGTCAAGTGTTTGGTCTGAGGCCAGATTTGAATTTAGGTCCTCTTGACTTCAGGGCCAGTGCTCTATCCCTAGCTGCCCCTCTATAGTATCTTTCATATATGCCCTTGCCACAGTTTAGACACTCATCACCTCTTACCTAGACTATTAGTCTAACTCAATTCAACCTCCTCTCCCCATCACCAAAGTGATTTTATTGAAGGGTAGATCTGACCATATATGTGATCCTCCCTTCTCCCAACACACACACATACCCATTCAGCAAACTCCAGTGCCTCTTTATTGCCTCTAGAATATACTACAAACTCCTTTGGTATTTAAAGCACTTTACTACCTGGCCCTATCCTGCCCTTCCAGCTTTCTTATACATTACTTACATACACTCAATGGTTCAGCCATACTGGTCTACTTGTTCTTCCCACATCACATGCCATATCCCATTTCCATACCTTTGCACTTGCTGTCCTACATGTCTAGAGTATTTTCCCTCCTCACCTTACTTCTTAGAACCCATGATTTCCTTCAGGAATCAGCTCAAGCACCAACTTCTCTATGAGGTCTTTCCTAACTCTCCTTTCCCAGATAAGGGTACCTTCCACTCTAAAGTCAAACTATACCCACTGTATATGTGTTTTGTATATACCCATATACGTACATGTTGTCTCTCCTGTTAGAATGTAAGCTTCTTGAGGGCAGTGGTTGTTTTACTTTTGTCTTTGTATTCTCTTACACATAATAGTTGTTTAATTGGCTGATTGTTTATTGATAAGTAAATTACCCAGTGTCACTGGATAGTAACCATCTGATGTGGGAAACTAAGGTTAAGAGAGGTGAACACACCTGTCATGATTAACTCCTCACTCACATTCACCCCACAGATCCAGTGTATTGTCAACTCTTGTTTCTACCTTCACATCTCTCATTTAAGTCCATTCTCTCTATTCCTGGTGCAGCTTCTCATCAACTGTGCATGGACCACTGCAGTAGCCTTCTGGTTGATGTCCTGACTCACTCCACACACCAATCTACTGACTCTCTCCACATGACAATATATCTTTCACTATCTAAGTTACTTGACACTCAGAGCTGACCACGTCACTCCCCTACTCAGTACATTCCAGTGGCTCCCTATTGAAAATTGAGAAAATCAAATTGATTCTATTCTGTAACTGATTTCATTTTGTGTCATTACTGACATTTTATGTAACTACGCACGTTTCATTTGTCTCTTGAGTTAAGTTTGTTGCTTAAGGAAAATTCTGTACCTCTTGTGCCAAGATGTTCGTTCCCTTTCCAGTTCTTTTTTTCCATTGCTCTCATTTCTTTTCCAATTTTTTCCTCAAATATCCACATTTCATTTATAGAAAAAAAAACTTTTAGATGATCTTTTACAAACTTTTGCTTTATCTCTTCCAAAAATTCTAGTTGAATGTGTGCCCAAGCTGTCATTTTTTCTCTGAGACATTGCTTGTAGATGTTTTGATGTTATTCTCTTCTTCTAAGTTTATATCTTGAGCTTCCCTGCCAGTAATATCTCTTTATGGTGGGATTCTTTTTTTGTTTGCTCATTCTTCCAGCCTACTTCCTGACTTTGGACACAAAGTCAGAAGCATCATAGATGTGGAACAATATAATTGGCTGGAAATTTGGAGTGCAGGGCTAGCAATAACCCTTCCTTCCATCTTTTCGCTATAGAAAACTCACTGGTAGTTCCATCTGAATGGCTTGTTGGTGTCACAGAGATAACAGACCAGACTTTGAAGGACAGCCAATGTTGAAGAGATAACAGACCAGACTCCCTGGCATCCACCTGAATCCTTCCAAGATAGCATATTTCCATGACACAAGAATAGAACAGTGATTAGCAGGAAAGGTGAACTTCCAAAGTGGTCTGATCCATGGCAAAATTTGATTATTGCCCCCTGGTCTGAACTTTTAAAGTTTCTGACCTGGGTTTTGGTCTGACCAACAGGAGAAAGCTGGTGGACTAAGCCCCTATCAGCAATTGGAAACTTATGTTAAAATTCAAAGTGTCAGAACTGTAGGCTTCTCTTGGTCTGAGATTCCTGTCCTGCTTATTCCTCTGCATAGAGGTAGATGCTGGAACAGAGACCCCACTCTGTGCCTAACATCTGATCCACCTGCTGCTACTTGCTTCATTCTTTAGTAGAGAGCCCAGGGTCTCCTGATCCAGAAACACCACCCCCAAATGCAGGTCCCCTTCTCAGTCCACCTTGGATCTGTAACTTGGAACTGGGTAGTGGGTGAAGAGCTGCCAGTTGGTACCTGTGCCCATTGCTGTAGCCTGGTATGGGTCTGGGACCTCCTCTTGCCCTGGTGTACCAGCCTCTCCTTGGCCACTGAAGTGTCCTGTGTGTGGCATGCTCCTGGCCTCATCCTGTCCCTAGTGTCTGCAGACTTTTCTGTCTGTCTTCCTATGCCAAGCTGGACATAGCAATTTTGTAATTCAAACACAAGAGTTAAGAGAAACATGAAAGAGTTAATATGAATAAACAGTATTAAAGGACTAAACAATAATAAACCACTTACATTCAAACATGTATCCCCTCTGTACCATATCATCATCACGGGTCATAAAGGGAATAGACAAGGTCAGGGAGTGATTGTTATACCTTGATGATCTTAAGAACATAGAGGGAAAGGGGAAGAAATAGAGGGAGAATAGATTAAGGGACGGATTAGTCCTAAGGCAAACAAACAAAAATATCTATAGCTCCTTTAGAAGTTTCAAACAATGGGATTCTGAGGGGATGTCCATAAATTAGGGAATGGATGAACAAGTTATAGTATATAAGTTTTATGGGATGCTATTGTGCTCTAACAATTGACTAGGGAGAGGGTTTCAGAGACACCTGGAAAGACTTGTATAAATTGATACAAAGTGAACAGAACCTGGAGAACAATTTGACATTGCCAAGAATTTGATAAAGGAACACAACTTTGAAATATTAGGAGTTCTAATCAATGCAATAACAAATCATGATTTCAGATGACTTATGATGAACCATGCTCTCCACTCCTTGTTAGAGATATGGAGTGCTCAGAGTGCAGAAAGAGATAAAATTTTTTGGACATGACCAATATGAAAATGGGACAGTTAGGTGGCACAGTGGATAGAGTGCCAGGCCTGGAGTCAAGAAGACTCATCTTCCTGAGTTCAAATCTGGCCCCACGCACTTATTAGCTGTGTGATCCTGGACAAGTCACTTTACCTTTTTTGCCTCGGTTTCCTCACCTGTAAAATGCTGGAGAAGGAAATGGCAAACCACTCCAATATCTTTGCCAAGAAAACCCCAAATGGGGTCACGAAGAGTTGGATATGACCAAAACGACTAAACACCAAAATGTGGAAATCTATTTCGACTACACGTTTGTAATGGAGTTTGTTTTTCTTTTGTTCTCAATTGGGAGAGGGCAGGGTAGGAGGGTAAAAAGGTAGAGTTTTTTTGCTGATTGAAACAAAATGCAATTTAAATAAAAATAAAATGCTAGCTATAATTACAGCTTGTTTCCTAACAAAGGATTTCTATGGGTTTAGCAGGAAACTTTAGGGATCCTTTCTTTTGAATAGTTTCCTTACCACAAGGGATTGTTAGACATAAAAACAGGCTTTTGAGAGAACTTCCAGGCATCTGTAAGATCTCATGTGGCAGGAGACAGTAAGGCAGACCAGATGACCTCTGTCATTATATGCAGGCTGGGGATGCTGTGAGCCTTAATGGCAAGAAGGCCATTTGCTGCCTTGAAGAGAGATTCTCTGTTCTCATGTGTATTGTTGACAATTGAAGCAAATGCCATAGGAAAGTCTAATGTTTTCTTGGGGGTCCTGTTGTTCTTCTCCCCAAAGAGTCATTTTAGCTAATTAAGCTAGAGTGGTGACCCAACACATTTCAAAGCTTCGCTGTGAGAATTCTCATGGAACACTTGGTTTGAAGGTACTTTACAGTGCACAAGAGAGCAAGCTGTACTTGGCAACTGAGTGAAGTCAGCTTCACGAAGCTTCCCTCTCGAAGCCAACCCGTTATGGCCAAGCCATAAATTTCTATCCCACTGAGAGACCAAACGCAGGAGCTGTGACTGTGGCAGTGTGGTAGTTTAACCTCTCTGGGCCTCAGTTTCCCCATCTTTAAATGAGGCTAGAACAAGTATGGAGCACTTTTGTGTACAGCATTATCCTCAGTGCCACATGAGAGCACTTCGAGAAGTTAAAAGCACTGCATAAATATAAATAATTAGTATTAACCAAGGTGGGCCGCTTTATTACGATAAAAACCACCGTCAGAGACTTCTCTGAACTTAGGAAACAAGCACTCTTAATGCTATTCAGAGACACCACTAAATGCTTCATTCCTTCTCTGCTTATTCCAAATCTGGGATTACAACTGGAACTGGGTTTCCTGCTAGGATCTTAGGTGCAACAGGAGTGGTTTGAGGAGGCACAGAAACGCCCTCTGCTTATGAAAATGTTTCTCCCACTGGCTCTTTACTGTCCATCATCATGAAGAGTTGAGAGCTGGCTGAATGGTATTTGCTAGTATTTTGCCCCATATCCTTGTGAATGTTGCAAGTAACAGTGTGGAGGGTTTGTGAGACTTCACTATAGGCTAATTAAACTCCCTTGGGGAAATTTTCCCCCTAGAGACTCAAATATCCTTTGCCCACTTTCATACCATTACTCCCAAATTATGCCCCTGGCAACTTCCCCAAGAACAAATTCTGCTTTTTATTTGGAGTTTGGTTTCTTTCATTACTTGCAGATGGTTCCTTTCTAAGTCACTATCATGTGGAGCTCAGCACTAATTCTTTTGGGCCTGAATCTATGGATCCTGGATATAGACCAAGCTGTGTTGAATTTATGAAGGGGGAGAACTTACTTCTCTTTGGACTTGGCTGCCAGCCCCACAATAAATTGTAATATAACTGACACTTGGTCTTTAGCTCCTCTCTCATTCTTTCTTCATCTTTCCCCCTCTCTATCTCTAGCATCAAGCAGTCTAACTCTCAGACTCATCAAAACAGGCTCCAGGAAAAGAACTGAGCCTAGTTCGTGTAAGTGTAAATGACTCCAAGTTTAATAAGCTCTGCCTCCCAGGGGCATAAAAAGACCTCCATGGACTCTTCCAACTCAAAGATTCCAGGTTTAGGAATCAGAAGGGCCCGAGTTCAAAGCTCAGCTTTGTTACTGATCAGGTATGAGACCTTGGGCAAGTCCTTCACTTCTCTGGGCTTCAGTTTCCTGAAATAAAAGGGAGTGACTCTATATGATCCCTTCTACTCTAAACACTGAAAATCTGATGATTCTAGAATCTTAAGCCAAAGCAACAAAGCTCTTATTAAATACATTTCAGCCACTTCAATAGGCTAATAGGGCAAATATCCCCAGGGAAGCAGGGTTTCTAGTGCTACTGTATTAGTGGCTATCTACTTAAAAGGCTGGTGCTGGTGTAGACCCGGGGCTTCCATTTCCTACATGGCTGATATAGACTACATGGGCCCCCTAAGCTTTCTCGCCTAGTAAGAGAGAGAGTCTCTAATTCCCTATGACATCACTTTTTCCTTATACCAAGGCAGTAGGGCTGACCCCAGATACAGGCTTTTAAGTGAGCTGTTCTGGATCTGAATATACATTCAGCAACCACCAGAGGGTTATACACAAGTCAGTGCTATACACAAGAATCACACAGCATGAGAAATTATGGGTGAATTTCAACCTGCACTGATAGAGAAAATGGACATACTAGTGAATAAAAGTCCTAGTTGGAAGTGGGGTGGGAGGTCATTTAGTCTAACCTGAACCTAAATAGGAATCACCCTACAAAATCCCCAACAGATGGTCATTCAACCTGTGCTTAAAGACTTCCAGTATGGGGGCAGCTAGGTGGCACAGTGGACAGAGCACCAACCCTGGAGTCAGGAGGACCTGAGTTCAAATGTGACCTCAGACACTTACTAGCTGTGTGATCCTGGGCAAGTCACTTAACCCCAATTGCCTTCAAAAAAATAAATAAATAAAAAGACTTCCAGTAATGGGGAAATGGCTACTTCCCAAGGCAATCCATTCTTCATTTGGATAGCTCAGTTTCCAGTGTTTTCCTTGTATTAACCTTAACCTGCCTCTCTGCAGCTGTCAGCCATTGCATTAGTTTGGCCCAACAGAGCACGTCTATTCTTTCTTCCACATGACAGCCCTTCACATATTTGAAGAGAACAAGTATGTCCTGTTTGAAACAAGTACCACATTCCTCTCTCCCCCAGTGCTCAGGGAATACAATTCTAACATTTATGGCGGAATCCAATGAATTCAATTTTTAAAAATCTCTAGGTCTCGAAGAAAAGTCAATGTCTGCTTTCTGTTCTTTTCATCATGTTCTTCCTTCATAATCACATTCTTCCTTCTTCCTCTCTGCCTATCCAAATCAAGGTCTAGTCCAAACCCCACCTTTTCCATCAGGCCTTTCTAGACTCTCCCAGTCCATTTTGATAAATTGGTTCTCTAACAACTATAGCCACACAATCTATCAATGAAACTCAGCATTTTAGAGTTGTAGTGACCTTAGAATTTAAATACTGCTACTAATCTATTTTCTTTTAATGTTCTTTAATTATTTATATATTTCATTCTTTCAGAGACTACAGTTTTCACAATTTCTTTCATAGTTATCACATAATGATTGAATCTGTTACTCTTATCTCTACAAATAGCACCCAAATTCCTTGAAGACATGGATCATGCCCTATGTACATATTCCTTCCATCTCCTTGCATCTAGCACAGGACTGCATTTGTAGTAATAACTTATATAACTTTAAAGTTTACAGACCTCTTTCTTTGATATAACCTTATGAAGTTAGTGCAAATACTATTATCTTCATTTTACAGATGAAAAAGCTGAGGATCAGAGAAGGAAAAGTGACCTGTCCAGGGTTACCTAGCTAGTGAATGACACAGCTAGGTCATAAGTCATCAATGAACACTTCTTGATTTATATTAATTGGTTTTAACCAGATGATCATAAGCAGATTATATTCACTCATTTATTGAAAAACATTTATTACTGAGTTCCTACCTTATGTAGAGCACTGCTACATGAAGCACTACAGAGAATACAAGGAGACAGAAAAGAGCGTGCATATATAGCTCAACCAGGGCAGCAGGGTCAAAGAAGAGCTTTTTCAGGATAAGAAGACCTGAACTTGTTAGAAGAAAAAGCAGGAGCCAGTGGAAAGGGAGAGCTCAAAAAAAAGATGGGGGAAGAGAAGAGGGATGACAGATATTCATCTACCATCTGAGTTCTAGAACAGGACCTAAGTAGAGAATGTAACCAAGGGGGATACACAAGTTGAGAGGTTAACTTTGATAAGAAGTGATGATTCTCCCTCCAAGGAGCAAAAGAGGAAGAGAGTGAGAGAGAGGATTGGTAAAGATTTAAAAAAAAATCAAACAAGAGTAGAACAAAATGTCTAGGGATGGAACAGGACTTAACAATTTTGAAGAGGTTTAGAATAGCTACCCGAGGGGAATTCAGTGCTAAATCAACATTTGAAAAACAGATGATTTCTATTGCTTTGATTAAAAGCTTTTTGGGGAAAATATTTATTGTCAGAGGACAGTGAGGAATATAAAGTGCTCAGGAATTTATTAGCACACACATACTCCATGTGTAAAGAAGGAATCTAGAGCACTGGTTCATAACCTATGAGTGGAGCTGCAGTTATTAAAGCAAAACAGTACCAGCCATCTCCTTAAATGGCTGTAAACTAATGTTTTACAGTCAACTAGCTTTTATTTAAGCACCTACTATGTGCCAGGCACTCTGCTAAATGTCAGGGATACAAAGAAAGTGAAAAACCAGTCCCTCCTCTCAAGGAGCTCACAGTCTAAGGGGAGAGACAACATGTACAAACAGCTATGTGCAAACAGAATGTTTACAAGATGAATTGGACCTAGTGTCAGAAAGAAGGCACTAAAATGAAAAACAGAAAGTGGGATTTCACCTGGGACTTCAAGGAAGCCAGGGAAGACAGGAGATGGAGATGAGGAGAGAGAAAATTCCAGGCAAGGAGGACAACCAGCGAAAACACTTGGAGTTGGGAGATGCAGAGGAACAGCAAGGAGGCTGATGTCACTGAATGAAGAATATGTGGAGAGACTGGAAAAGTAGGCAGTGCCAAGGTTATGAAGAGCTTCAAAACCCAGAGGATTTTATATTTGATCTTAGAGATAACTAGGGAGTCACTGGAGGGAGGCGACATAGTTAGATCTGGGTCTTAGGGAGATCAATCTGGCAGCTGATGGAGGATGGATTAGTGTGGGGAAAGAGGAGATGGGGAGACCAGTCCAGGCATGAGGTGATGAGGGCCTACATCAGGATGGTAGCAATGTCAGAAGAGAGAGGAGAATATATTACTATATTTCAAAATATGTTAGTGTTATTGTGATTAATAAAATACAAATTCATTTTAAAATGTTAATAAATGTGTGGTAGATTCTTCTACAGTATTTTCTCAATCAATAGATAGTAATAGTACAACTACTATCATATAGGGGTTTGAAAATTTTTTTTATACTTTATCATACTCATACATTTCTCTGGAGTTCAGGTCATTGCCTAGGATTGGTAATACGAAGCTTTGTTCTCTCTAAGTAGATCTGAAATACTCACCTCTAAAGATCAATAGTAAAGAAACCAAAGATGACCAGGTCTGGCCTTGAAAAGTCCTTGGTGGAGGAAAAGAAAACCAAAATGACCTTTAATTTCAGCTAATGAACTGATTCAACCTCTGTAATTACTTTGTCTTCCTATCCATAGCTTTTTAAAAGTGTTGTTTTCAGTGAATGGCCTTCTTACGTAATGAATTACCTATGATGGAATACGTAAGTAGAGGCTGGATGGTACAGAGGGAATTCTCATATTGAATGAGAGCTTGGAATACAGTTGGAAACTGTCTTCCAACTTGTAGTCTGTGATTAGTAATCATGCTGTACTGCACTGAGCTAATCATATGTACCAAAATATCTAGTATAAAGGCTAAAAACACCTATTATATAAAGTAAATATGTTTAAAGCTGCTATTCTATGGTGACCAAGGGAAATAAAGCTAAAACACCTTTAAAAACTGAAAGCACTTTATAAATGTCAACTACAATTATTATTTTCTCATTATGCCAATTACTGAATAGGCTTTTACTAGGGTTTTCTGGTTTGGGGCTCTACATTTTTTTTTTAATTTTTATTTGTTTGCTTGTTTGCTTTATTTATTGAAGGGGCTCTATAATTTAAAGGAACCTGAGATCATTGAAGGTGATTGAACTAGTGGATTCTGCTGCAAAGACGTCAAGGGGGCGACACAAGGTCTCTTCAAGTTCTTACTGGGAATGTTGTTGTTGTCGGGGGAAGGAATGAGGTTGCTAATTAAAATCCAATCTTCCTTTGGATGACAATCCATATCACTCCTTCAGAACTTCAAAAGACCCCCAGGTTCATCAGTGTGGGCTCCTTCCACATCTTAATAGATAAACTTTTTGAGTTGCTGTAGCCAGAATTTTTCCCCTGGTGATTAATCTTCTGGAGATGAACCTCTGTGTACTTTGTTAACACTGGTCTTCAAAGAGAGGCAGCCTAGGGTTGCTCCCATACTCAAAGACTTTCCTGGTTGATAGAATTACTAGAGCTAGCGTTCCCCACAAATAGCCTTTGAGAACTCAGGGTCACCTTTGTCTCTCAATGAGATATCAGGACAAGATTTGAATGGAAGTGCATCCTCTGAGCCCAATCAAATGTGCATGGAGAAAACACTATTGGACTAGGAATCAGGAGACCAGGGTTCTGGTTGTGGCTTAGTCATTAACTGTGGCAACCTGAGTAAGACATTTCCCCCTCTCTGGGCTTCAGCTGCTTTACCAGGAAAATGTAAATAATCCCCTCAAAGGACTGTTGTAAGGATCAGATGAGATGATGGATGTAAAAACACTTTGAAAAGTATATAGTGAAACTAAAATGTCAGATGCTATTATTTTTATCATCATCATGCTTATTTAGGCAATAGAAATACCTCATCTCTAAGGCGGCAGATAAAAAGCACACACAAAGGTATCTCAGTTCATCTCTGTTTATGAGTTATATATGTCAAAGGCTATTTTCTTAATAGTGTACAAGACAATAATTGGGGAGATGTCTGCTGTTTCTCCTTTAGAAGATGACATTGGATTTTTTCCCCTTTGACTTATATACATCTTTAAAAAGAATTTTCAGGACAGCCTAATTGATGATGTCATTCATTGCTTATTTTTCAAAGTGAACTATTATTCCATTTAATAATGAAAAAATTATACATTTATTATCAAAAGCAACTTCAAGTATTTTGAACAATT
Source organism: Vombatus ursinus (assembly GCF_900497805.2). Classification (NCBI taxonomy): domain Eukaryota; kingdom Metazoa; phylum Chordata; class Mammalia; order Diprotodontia; family Vombatidae; genus Vombatus; species Vombatus ursinus. The sequence goes on along the minus strand of NW_020954596.1, from coordinate 10,203,711 downwards.
ACTATATATGTATATATGTGCCCATACATATATATATATACACACACATATATATGTGAGGTTGGTACTTTTTAATGCTAATTCATTTGGGCATGAACATGGATTTTCATAATCAATATTAAGGCCCATCAGACAGTGAGTTTCAAATCAAGTGTATTGTTTAACCTACACTGGGATCTCCTAATGTGGAGGTTGAGAATAGGGCATTCCTTGGAACAAAAACTTTATGCCCCATTCCCAAAGGTGCTCTCTCATGTCAGGTCCCATGAAAGAATAGCCTGATCCATGACAAATTTGCCCAAGCTTCCAGTCTCAGAATGACCCAGAAATAGCACAGTAAAAATTCAGGTCCTACAAGCTAGAAGTCCCTTGACCTTTGAAAATACAAAAATAATTAAGACAATTAACCTTAGGTGGAATGTTATGCTTCAGTACTTCAATGCTCTATGATTTCAGTGGCATGAATCTCCTCCACAGTTTAATTAAGTAGATAGTCTTCAAGAGTAGCTATAGCTGAAAATTCATCATCCGTGGTGAACCTGGTGATGAGACATAGAATTATACAACCTCCTTCTTTGCTTGCCACCAGAGTGTGGGGCTGGCATAGGCTGTGGTGATTAATGATGTTCTGCTTTTCAACCACAGTTGTAGTTCTTGTGCTGGTCTAGCTTTCTTTTTTCCTTTTTTCCTAAGATGTTCTGTCTACCAAATCCTATGAAGAGGCAGTGCAATGCGGGTGTGGGCAGACGATCTTTACAGGATAGGATTGGACTGGCAGTAGAATCTGGTGGGACCACTAACTACACATTGGACTTGGAGATGATCTTTTCCAGCAGGTTCATCATACGCTCCTGAAGCTGGAGGCTCTGAACCTGGATGATGTTCTGTTGGTCAAGAATCCGCCGGACCTCCCGGCAGGTTTCTTCCATTGCCCGACTCAGTTTCTTTTGCTCCTCCAACATTGATTCCATCAGTTTGAGTTTTTTCTTTTGGAAATGGCAACTCTGTACTTTCCTTTTTTTAACTGGTCTTTCTTCTGATCTGAAATAAAGGGAAGAATAAAAACTAGTGAAATCTGCTATCTTCTAAGGGATTAACAGTTTGGGACTTGCTCATTCATTCAATTCAGTTCAACTCAGATTTTTTTTTTAAGCACTAACTATAGGTGAGGCACAATGTTAAGTGCTGATGACACAAAGACAAAACCAAAAACCAGCCCTTGTCCTCAAGGATCACTCATTCTACTAGGAGAGTCTAACATGTATGCAGATAAGTGAAAGCAAGACAATCTGAGAAGGGGAAATTTAGTAACACCTGGAAAGATGGAGGAAGTCTTCCCATTAGCAGGAGGGACCTACCCCAGCCCTTGAAGGAAGCTGAGGATTACAAGAGGTGGCAATGACAAAGTCCCTGAAACTTACTGTTTCTGGCTTTGGTCAAAAGAATAACCCATCCTCAACTCCCACCTTGAGAAATCCCAGTGTAGGTCAGCCAATACACTTGATTCAAAACTCATTGTCTGATGGGCCTCAATATTGATCATGAAAATCTATGTTCAGGGCAGCAGAGAGCACTGGTCTTGGAGTCAGGAGGACCTGAGTTCAAACCTGACACTTGACACTTACTAGCTGTGTGACACTGGGCAAGTCACTTAACCCTGATTACTCACACACACACAAAAAAAAAGGAAAAAAGAAAATCTATGTTCATGATCAGACATGAGAGAGACTGAAAGCAAAGAGATGAATAGAGCTCAGTGATTAATGACTTCAACTGCATTCAATTTAACCAACAATTATTAAGAACTTACAACTTGCAAGGCAAAGAGCTAGATGCTGGGGATACCAAGACAGAAAATGGAAATAGTCCTTGCCCTCAGGGTGCTCACATACTATACAAGGGGAATATAGTGTGTACACAAGTAAGTACAAAGTATATAAAGAGCAACAGAAAATTGTTTTAGGACCAAGAATGAGCTTAACAACTGGAAGAACCAGGAAAGGTTTAATGTAGATGGCAATTGAGCTCTGCCTTAAAAGAAGGTAGGGATCCTACAAAATGGAGATGAGTACAAAGTACATTCCAGATATTGGGGAAAACTTGGGTAAAGATGTGAGGGCAAGAGATTGAATACTGTATGTAAGAAACACCCACCTGACCAATTTGATTACACTAGAAAGGAAAGGGGAGTGATATGAAATTAGCCTGGGAAAGAGTGGTGAGTGCCAGAGTGTGGAAGGCTTTAATTTCTTGGTTGAGGAGTTTGTATATTTTAACAAAGGGAATGGGAAGCTACTAATGATTTTTGAATGGGGGAATAACATGGTCAGATCTATTTAGAAACTATGGAGAATGAACTGGAGAACAAAGAAGGTGGAGGCAAGGAGACCAATTAGAAGGCTATTACAATAGTCCAAGTAAAAGGTGATGGGCACCTGAACTAGGGTAGAGGCCATAAGTGGAGATGAGGGTGGAAATCAAGAGATGTTGTGGAGGTGTGATTGACAAGACTTGGTAACTGAGGAGATATCAATGAGGTGAGGGAGAGGGAAGAATCAGGTAGGACTCCAAGGCTTCCAAATTGATGGTTGTCTCCTCCAAAGAGATGGAGAAGTTTGAAGGAGAGATGGCTTTGGGAATGAATTCTACTTTAGACATGTTCAGTTTAAATGTCAGGTGGAAGAATCTATCTGGTGTCCTAGAAGCAATAGGTCACTCCCGGAGATTTTGGAGTAGGAGAATAATAACATAATTTCACAGACTCAGTGTTACTCCGCTGGAACCAAGCGGTAAGTCCAAAGCTTTAACTTTTAACATTTTAATGAAAGGCTGGCACCATTTAAAGAAAATTTGATCTGAGGAAATCTAGATTTACAAGTAAAAGATGAAAACTGGAAGTTATCAATATTTCCAAAGGGTTTACTTTGCAAAGGATTCACTAAAAATTTTCTTCAGTGAGAACAACAGAATTTAGAGCTAGAAGAAACCTTAGCACTCTTACTGAATCTAAAATAATTCCCTTTGCAAAAAACCATTTTCACAGAACTTTTCAGGACATCTGTTAAATAAAGCAAGCACAATGGATAGCACAATAGAGAGGTGTCATTTCTCTTTGGACCTGGAAGGAGCTGGCAGGGTGAGAGGGCATGCCATGTCTGACGATATCTGATCAGGCTCAAATGAAGGATCATTAGCCAGTCTCAAGAGATGACAACAGGATAAGGTGCCTAGTTTGGGATCGGTTTCATAAATGTACGGTCATGAGTGTATATGTGTGTGATTTTAATTCATGTACAGTAACACCCATTTTAGGGGCGAGGGGATCAGTCTTTATTGTATCAATTCACAAAATGGGCATCTGCCACTGCACAAACACAGCTTTTCCCACAGGCTGCTCCCAGCTAAATCTCTTGTTCAAAAGATCAAGCGAGAGAGCAGAAGGAATTTCAGAAGAGGCCACAGACAAGCAGCACACTTTTGGAACTACCATGTTACACTTGAATTATAAAAAAGGCAACAAATTGCATGTAGTTGGAGAGAAAACTACATAACAGAAATTCATAGTGTCACATATAATAGCCTTTTTTGTATGTTGAAATGATCTTATTTATTTATATTTATTAGTATTATAATAAAATAGAAAGTTGAAAACAAAAGAACAAAATAAAATAGGGGCAAGAGGGTAAGAAGGTTAACTACAAATATTAGGGCTCAAAAGAATGTGGAAATAGTCACTGCATTGAATGAGTCAAATTAAAAATTGTTCCTTCTGTCTGGCTCAAACCTGCTTTCTTGGACTTCTGCCTGACTATAGACTGAGCTTGCTTGCTTTGTCCTTTGCAACCCAACTTGCTCTTCTGGATTTTGGATAGACTTCTTGCTTTCAGTCTCTTTCTGTTTGTGATAATGTATGTGATAATGTGTGTGTGTGATAATGGACCTTTATACCATGTACAGCCCCATTCTGCTTCTCTCTGGTCCCTACCTACTTGCTTGCTACCTAATGATAACTCATCCCTTGTTTCTAACTCCCTGCTAATGGAACTTATTAGTGTGGACTGCCCCACTTAGACCAAGCCAACTTGTCACATACATGAAGCTAGATGTAGAAGCTAGATCTTCCCCTGAGTTCAGACCTGGAGTAAGTCAAGGTCATAAACTCAAAAAATATATACTTCTTATGCTTTCTTTCCCTCTACCTTACAATTCCCCACCTTCCTCCTTAAGTTGTTTACAAATAATTAACAGGTTTTTAAAGATAATCAAACTCATCCAAGAGTGAAGACTTGACAAAGTACAGTAGCTGTAAACTGTGTCTAAAATTCTAAAAGTTCTAAGAGGCCATTGTTACACTTATCTCTCCCTTAGCAAGAGCCCTTTCTCAACTCTATACCTCCCCAGCTATCTGTCCCTCCGCCAAGTCAAAGAACTTTTGCCATGAGACATTTTTCTAAAGCTCATGCTTTTTTGAGTTTTCTACCTAGAAGGATGATACAGTATTCAGTGATCCAGGCCATAAAGGTGGAAAATCCAGACACGCCAAGAGACCACCAAGCCCAGAGTAAAAGCATTCTCAAACCAATATTCTGAATACAGGGACTGAGGGAGAATGAGGAGTCAAAGATGACTCAGAATAATGATAATTGAACCCAAAGACATTGTTGAGATGATTGAAAAAGTGTGAAGAGATAAGAGGGTCCAGAACACAATGCTGGAGGGCAGCTATGGTTGGGGCAGAAGATGGATGATAACTATTCAGCAAAGGAGACTGATAGGTTGTAGTCAGTTGGACAGGAGGAGAACCAAGAGAGCAGAGCCATAAAGGCTAAGTAGGGAGAAATGTGCAGTAGAGGAAGATCCACAGGGTCAAGATCCGCAGAGAAGTCAAGATGAATTAGGACTGAGCAAAGACCACTGCATTAGCAACTAAGGTGACTGATGACTGTTGAGGATGCAGTTCCAATGAATCGAGGGAGTAGGAAGTCAGATTGCTAGGGGCTGAGAAGTGAATAGAAGGTGAGGAAGTAGGGGTAATACATGTTGATTATGAAAGGGAGGGGAGACATAGTAAGATAGTTTCAGCAGGTAGTATGGTGAAGTGCAGGCTTTGTAAGGATTTGGGGATGGGGGGAGGATTAAGGCCCAGTGTGTTTGTAGGAAACAGGCTAAAAATCAACAGATTAGGAAAGACTGATGATGGGGGGGTTGGGGACAGCGTCATAAGGATTCAAAAGACTCCAATGTGGAAAGGAGGAGATGTGATCAAGGACACAAGTAGAAGAGTAAGATTTGGCAAGGAGAAAGTCTATTTCTTTCTCTGAGACTGTAGCAATGGAAAAAAAAAGTGGGAAGTGATGCAGAAGGGTTTTGAAGTTATAGAATAGGGAAGAAATAATTTATAAAGGATGGCCTCTATCTTCTAAACAAAATAGGAAAGTAGGTCCTTTGTTGAGTAGGAATGGGAAGACATAATATAGAGGGCTTAAAGGGAGAAGAGATAGTTTGAAATAGCCACTGGGGGAAGTAAGACGGTTAATCAGGAAAGAATAAGCAGATTGCTATGCAACAGTCAAGGCTCAGTTGGTATTAGATAACATAAATGTGTTGAGGAGCCAAGCAGGGTTGTATGACTTTCTTGAGTGGCATTCAGCATCATGGAGTTCGTGTGAACAATGTGGATGGCAGGAGTAACCCAAGGCTGGGGTTTGGCAAGGCTCCCTATTTCCTTTAAGATAAAATACAAATTCGCTAGCTTGATGTTTAAAACACTCCATAGTCCGACTCCAACCTCCCTTTTCAGCTTTATCTCCTATTATCCCTCTTCATCCATTCTACTTTTCAGTCAAGTCAGACTACTAGCTGTTTCCTGAAATAAATATTCTGTTTCTAAACTTAGGATATTTGCATAAGCAGACCTCCCTGCTGTTGGAGTAGGGTAGTGATATGGTTAGATCTGTGCTTTAGGAATATCAATTTGGCAGCTCTGTGGAAGATAGATTAGAAAAGAAAGAACCTCGAGACAGGGAACAAAATAGAAGCCTATTGCAATAATCCTGGCAACAGATGATAAGAAACTGAATTAGGGTGTGGAAGAAACTGATGATGAAAGAAAGAAAGAGATGATAAGAAGCTGGATTACATGAGTGGAGAGGAGATGGATGTAAGGGATATTCACATAAATATCAGAATTGTTAGGGATCATAGAGGTAGTCCAGTACAGCTTTACCTGAACAGGAAACTTCTTCTTTTTTTTTTTAATGGTAATTTTTATTTATTTTTTTGTTTTCAACATTTACTTCCACAAGATTTTGAGTTCTAAATTTTCACCCCATCTCGCCCCTCCCCCTACCCCAAGATGGCATGCATTCTAAATACCCCTTCCCCTAGTCTGCCTTCCCTTCTATCTCTCCCCCCCTCCTCTTATCCCCTTCCCCTTCAATTTTCCTATAGGGCAGGATGGATTTCTGTACCCCATTTCCTGTATTTCTTATTTCCCAGTTGCATGTGAAAACATTTTTTTAAACATGTGTTTTTAAAACTTTGGGTTCCAAATTTTCTCCCTTCCTCCCTCCCCACCCTCATTGATAAGGCAAGTAACTAAATATAGGTTATATATGTGCAGTTATGCAAAACACTTCCACAGTAGTCATGCTGTGAAAAACTAACTCTATTTCCCTTAATCCTATCCCACTCCCCCATTTATTCTATTCTTTCTTTTGACCCTGTCCCTCCTCAGAAGTGTTTGCTTCTGACTACCCCCTTTCCCAATCTGCCCTCCTCTCTATCATTCCCCTACTCTCTTGTCCCCTCCCCCCCCCATTTTCCTGTAGGGTAAGAGAGATTTCCATACCCAATTGAGTGTGTATGTTATTCCCTCCTTAAATCAAATCCTGTGAGAATAAGATTCACTCATTCCCTCTCACCTTCCCCCATTTCCCCTCCACTGTAAGAGCCTTTTCTTTTCTGTTTTTTTTTTTTTTGTGGGATAATTTACCCCGTTCTACCTCTCCCTTTCTCCTTCTCCTAGTATATTCCTCTCTCACTCTTTAATTTTATTCTCCACATATGACCCCTTCATTGTCAACTCGCGCTGTGCCCTCTATCTATCTATCCATACATATAATTTTTTCCCCTCCAACTACCCTAATACTGACAAAGGTCTCATGAGTTACAAATATCATCTTTCCATTCAGGAATGTAAACAGTTCAACCTTAGTTAAGTCTCTTATGATTTTCTCTTTCCTGTTTACCTCTTCATGTTCCACTCAAGTCTTGTATTTGAAAATCAAATTTTCTATTCAGCTCTGGTCTTTTCATCAAGAATGCTTGAAAGTCCTTTATTTCACTGAATGACCATTTTTTCCCCTGAAGGATTATACTCAGTTTTGCTGGGTAGGTGATTCTTGGTTGTAATCCTATCTCCTTTGCTCTCTGGAATATTATATTCCATGCCCTGTGGTCCCTTAATGTAGAAGCAGCTAAATCTTGTGTTATCCTGATTGTGTTTCCACAATACTTGAATTGTTTCTTTCTGGCTGCTTTCAATATTTTCTCCTTGATCTGGGAACTCTGGAATTTGGCTACAATATTCCTAGGAGTTTTCCTTTGGGGATCTCTTTCAGGAAGAGATTGGTGGATTCTTTCAATTTCTATTTTGCCCTCTGGTTCTAAAATATCAGGATAGTTTTCCTTGATAATTTCTTGAAAGATGATGTCTAGGCTCTTTTTTTGATCATGGCTTTCAGATAGTCCAATAATTTTTAAATTCTCTCTCCTGGATCTATTTTCTAGGTCAGTTGCTTTTCCAATGAGATATTTCACATTGTTTTCTAATTTTTCATTCTTTTGGATTTGTTTTACAGTGTTTGATTTCTCATAAAGTCACTAGCTTCCAATTGCTCTATTCTAATTTTTAAGGAAGTATTTTCTTCAGTAATCTTTTGGACTTCCTTTTCCATTTGGCCAATTTTGCTGTTTAGGGCATTCTTCTCCTCATTGACTTTTTGGACTTCTTTTGCCATTTGGGTTAGGCTATTTTTTAAGGTGTTATTTTCTTCAGTATTTTTTTGGGTCTCCTTTAGCAAGCTGTTGACTTGTTTTTCATGATTTTCTTGCATCACTCTCAGTTTTTCCTCTACTTCTATTACTTGCTTCTCAAAATCCCTTTTGAGCTCTTCCAAGGCCTGGGACTGATTCATATTTTTCTTGGAGGCTTTGGATGTAGGAGCTTTGGCTTTGTTGTCTTCTTCTGGTTGTATGTTTTGATCTTCTTTGTCACCAAAGTAAGATAATATAGTCTGACTCTTTTTGCGCTGCTTACTCATGATCCTGGCCAATTACTTGAGTTTTAAACTCTTTGTTAAGGTAAAAGTCTGTTTCCAATGTGAAGAGTATACTGTCCCAAGTTTCAGGGGTTTGTACAGCTGTTTTCAGAGGTACTTCTAGGGACCTGTAAATTTTCAGTTCTTCCAAGGTGCTATGATAAGGGGCGAGGTATTTCCTCTCCACCTCCACAACAAGCTCCACCACACCAACGTTCCTCCTTGCCCCAGGACTGCCCCTCAGAACTGTGACCCAGATCCAAGCACAGGTAAAGCAAGAGATACCTGCCTTAGCACTGGCAAAGAGATCCTTGCAATCCCGCTCTGATCAGCCACTCGATTCCCCCTTAGTCTATGGGCCGGAAGCTCAGGAAAAAGCTGTGGCCCTGGGCTGCGCTCGAGACTTGCGGCTGAGACCTAGCTCCTCTCTCACCGCAGTCACAGACTTTTCCCACTGACCTTTTAAGTTGTCTTTGGCATTCAGGGGTTGAGAAGTCTGGAAACCATCACAGCTGCCCATGATTCAGTCCTCTGAGGCCTGCTCCAGGGCTGCTGCAGCTTGCTCCAGGCTCACTGCGGCCTGCACGCCCACACCCAACTACGCTCCTCTCCCCGCCCGGTGCGATATACTTTTCCGATCAACCATCCAGGCTGTCTTGGGCTGGAAATTTGTTTCATTCTGTCTTTTGGGGGGTTCTGCTGCTTTAGAATTTGTTTAGAGCCATTTTTTTTAGGTATTTGGAGGGCTTTGGGAGAGAGCTGAAGACAGTCACTGCTTTCCCTCCGCCATCTTGGCTCCACTCCCGGAAACTTCTGTACTATCTCTGATAAGTGGTTATTTAGGCTCTACTTGAAGATATGGTAGAATGGAAAGATAGATTTGGAGTCAAAGATCTGGGTTCAAATCATGGTTCTGTTGCTTTACAACCTAACCTCAGGCAAATCACTTTATCTCTCTGGGTCTCATTTTCTCCTCCATAAATTGAGGAGGATGAACCACACGTCCTCTGGGGTCTGTTCTAACTCTAAATTTAGGATCCTATAGTCCAGTAAAGAGAAACACTTCCCAAGGCAGCTCATTCCACCTTGGGGCATTTTTAATGGTTTAGAAGGTTTTCGTTACAATGAGCCTGAATTTCCTATTTTAGGCCATTTGCCATATTGGAAACATGAACTGAAATTGAGTCATGGGGGGCAATTCATAGGAGGAGATAAAAAGGAAGAAGAAAAGGGAGAAGGAGAGACAGAGGGAAGGGAGGAGAGAAAAGGAAAGAAAGGAAGAGAAAGAGAATGAGAGAGAGAGAGAGAGATAGATTCATTTTTATAAGCCTTTCTATCTCTTGTGAGCTCTTGTGAGAGCTGACCATGGAACCAGAAAGACTGAGGTTCAAGTCCTAGATCTGACATACACTGTCTGTATGGCCCTGGACAAGTTCCCTTGTGCTTAGCGCTGTAGACAATTCTTCAAGGACTGTAAGTTGTAGAGAAGATGCTGATCTGCATTGCTGGAGGCAGTATTCTGACCTGGGAGTATCCAATGAAGTTACAGGTTCAGTTCCTATCTCTTGTAGGAAGTCAACTAAAAGCTAGCCATTTAAAACAAATTGTCTCTCTGCGCTTTCCCAGTAATCGTGATTTTGTCCCACTTATTCCAATATGCATATTGCCCTGCATGTATTTAACAGAAAGTTCTATTCACAGAGATCTTTCTTTCCGTGCTATTTATAACACAATAAATATATCTGTGTGAAGGATGAAAAAAGAAAAATCCATTAAGTGCTTCTAGGTTTTGTGGATCTGGAAGTTAGAGCATAATTGGGCTTTTACAAAATAACTGATTTCAGCATCTATGCACCGTATACAACACCCTATGCTGTCACTCCTATCATCTGTTTAGATGGCAAACATTTCCCCCACTACACACACACACCCCAAACATAATACTTCTTTATGCCTATTAACTGGTTTCCCACTCTTAGGTGATAGGGAAGCTAGGTGGTGGAGTGGATAGATCATTGGGCCTGGAGTCAGGATGACCTAAATTCAAATCCAGCCTCAGACATTTGCTAGCTGTGTGACCCTGGGCAAGTCACTTAACCCTGTTTGCCTCAGTTTCCTCATCTGTAAAAAGAGCCGGAGAAGTATGAAATAGTGAAGGACTCCAGTATCGCTGCAAAGAAAACCCTAAATAGGGTCACGAAGAATTGGACACGACTTAAAAAACCACTGAACATAGAGACTCTTAGGTGGCTGCCATTGAGGTGCAAGGGAGGCAATTAAATGAGGAGACTGAGCCATCATGGGAGAAGGTGAGAAAGGAGACACATTTCCCGCTTTACTCTCACCTTAAGAGAAACCTATAGCCTGACCATCTGTGCAGGCCCAACGTTGAAGGAAGAGCATGTCAGAAAGAACTGCAGCACAGTCTGCACCTGTGCCTTCACCGGTACATGTTGTCATGTGGATTACGTGGGTCCAAAGAGAAAGTGGTTCCCACTGGAGGGGAGCGTTAACTGATGCTTTCAGAAAAAGGGAGAAGAATTTTCTTTGTTGTAGGTTTGCTTTTTAATCAAGTTAATTAGGATTATTATACCTTAAAGGGGCCTTCAACCCCATTAAGTCCAACCAACTCCCCTCTCTTTACAAATGAGGAAACTGAGACACAAAGAATTTAAGTGGTTTGCCCAGAGTCACCCAGTAAGTAAGTGTCTAAGGCAGGACTTGCATCTGAGTCGAGGCTGAGTCAAAACCTACCTTTCATTCAATGTCTAATTAGCCGAGACTCAAATCCAGGTCTTCTGACTACAGGCCGAGTGTCTTTCCAATACGTGCTATTTGTTTTCTCCATTTAAAAACAAAGTAGAAGCCCTAGAGACAAGGAACTGATCCAGTCTGGCTTGGAGGTCCCTTTCATTCCCAGGCAAAAGAACAGATACAAGAGCAGAGACCTTATTTACAGTATCAGTGGGAGGGTAGAGCAATAACATGCATTTAAATGTAGTAATGTGGTCCCAGAAATCTGAGGCTTTCAAACAATCACCCTATTAGGTGATAATACCGTGGGTAATCAGGCTAGATTAAGTGGGCAACAATTGGTCATAAATCTCCAAACTTTTTTGGTTGGCTTTCTCTTGTTTTCCCTCTCTCTGGGTAACTGTAATTGAATACATATTTGGACTATAAATTATATTTTTGCCATCAGCATTGGAATTCTAATTTCCAGATCTGTGTTGGAAATCTCCTCGGTGTGGGGTTGTTTATTGTGTTAATAATAGGGAGTTGAATCAATTATGTTTCCCTCTGTCTTGAATCCAAAGACTGTCTCTAGGCACATTTCAATAATAGCTGAAAACTCAGGAATTCTTGGGCTGTGACTTACAGAAACTTCTCCAGGGATTTCAGACCTTACTGATGTGCACTGAGGCTGAGACTGAGGCTGGCTGGGGTTAAGCGACTTCCCAGGGTCATACAGCTAGTAAGCATCTAAGGTTGAATTTGAATTCAAGTCTTCTTGATTCCAAGTCCAGCACTCTCTTCATTATACCATCTAGCTGCCTCATACCTGAGTTCATCTTATTGCCTCAAATAGGTTATAAGGTTACTGAGGGCAAGAGCCATGCTTTATTTTTCTTTGTATTCCCACAGTGCTCTGTACAAAGTGGGCACCTGGGAAACATTTGGTGAAGTGAATAGAATTGTATAAAATGTATTAGATGTAGCCTACAGGAGAGAAGAGGGCAAGTAAATATAGACCAGTAATCTGTCCTTCAGCTGAAGGGATTCAGCATTAATAAACTCAACAGGGAAGCCTTAGGTATAACCAGCATTGACTTTACTCTTTAAGGCAGGAGTTCTTAACCTGGGGTCCACAGATCTATAAGCAGTTCATGGATAGATTTCAAAAGGGGCCATGGACTTGGATGGGGAAAAATAAATCTTTACTTCAGTATAATTGGTTTCCTGTATAATCAGTCCTTTGTATTTTATTCTGGGAAGGGGTCCATAAACTTTACCAGCTTGACAAAGGGACCCATGACACACAAAAAGGTTAAGAACATCCACTCTAAATAAACTAGGTAGCCATCTGCATGGTATGATTCAATAAGGGGACAGTAAAAAATATAATGGAAAGAGACTTGGACATGACCCAAAAGAAGTGGATTTGTGTCCTGGCTGTGCCACTTACTGGCACCAGCACTTTAAACAAATTACATGCCCATTTTCAGTCTCTATTTTCTTACCTATGCCATGACAGAGCTGAGCAAGTAGGAGAGATGGGCTAGATAATATAGTCAGATTCAGGACTGATTCAAAGATTGGACCCAAAAAGAATTCTTCAACAGGTCAACATGAACTTGAATGGAACTCTCTAGTGGGGAGTTCCATAGATTAGTCCTTGGTCCTACTAGTCAACATTTTTGCATGTGAGAAAGATGAAGGCATAGATGGCATACTTATTAAATTTGCAGACAGTGCAAAGCTGATATAGATAGCTAACATAATGTACAACAGAGACAGGGTCCAAAAAGATTTCAACAGATTAAAGTAATGGGATAAATATAAAATGAAGCTTAATACAGATAAATGTAAGGACCTGCAGTTGAGTTCAAAAATTAATCCATACATGTATAGGATAAAGGAGGTATGACTAGACTACAATGCTTGTGAAAAAAGTAAGGGAGCTATAAAGCTTATGAATATGGCAGCCAAAAAAACCCCAAAATTAAATTAAAATATAACTTTAAGTTGCATTAATAGAACCACAGTGCCCAGAATAAGGGAAGTAATGATCACAATAGATTCAGAAGTATTATATTCGATTCTGGGGGCCACATTTTAGGAAGGACAATGGCAAACTGAAAAACATCCGTAGTGGGGCAAGCAAAATGGTGCCAGGTCTGCTAGGGATGTTTAACATAGAGAAGATATACAGTAGACATGATAGCAATCTTCAAGTATCTAAAGAAGTATATGAGGGTCTTCAGAGTGAAATCAGCAGAACCAGAACTGTACACTCACTGACTGTAACTGTTTCTTTAGAAGGAAAAAAAAAGGGAAAGACACCAGGGCCAAAGGGGGCAGGAGTTCATATAGTTTTTGTTATAAGTTAGAGGGTGTAGATATGATTCTCCCCGCTCTGTTGTGTTTTTTACTGTTTTTGTTTTTTATTAAGTTTATAATTTTAGTTAAGATATTTGAAGGCCTGTTATTATGCAAGAGGGTTTAGACTTATTTTGGTTGTCCTTAGAGAACAAAAGTAGGAAAACAATTTGGAACTCTACCCATGCATATCCTTTGGCCCACCAATACCACTACTACATCTGTATCCCAAAGAGATTTAAAAAAAAAAAAAAGGAAAAGGACCTATATGTACATAAACATTTATAGCAGCTCTTTTAGTGGTGGCAAAGCATTGGAAATTGAGGGGATGTCTATGAATTGGGGAATGGCCGAATAAGTTGTTGTATATGATTGTAATGGAATACTATTGTGCTATAAGAAATGACAAAGAGGCAGCTAGGTGGTGCAGTGGATAGAGCACCGGCCCTGAAGTCAGGAGGACCTGAGTTCAAAACTGGCCTCAGACCAAACACTTGACACTTACTAGCTGTGTGACCCTGGGCAAGTCGCTTAACCCCAACTGCCTTTAAAATAAAACAAAACAAAACAATAAACAAAAAAAAAACAGAAATGACAAGCAGGATGCTCTCAGAAAAACCTAGAAAGACTTACATGAACTGATGCAAAGTGAAATAAGAGGCACCAGGAGACCATTGTGTCTGTACAGTAACAGCAATACCATATGATGATCAACTGTGAATGACTTAGCTATTCTCAGCAATACAATGATCCAAGACATTTCTGAAGGATTTGTGATGAAAAATGTAATCTGTCTCCACAGAAAGAACTGATGGAGTCTGAATGCAGACTGAAGCATACTTCACTTTTTACTTTATCTTGGATTTTTTTGGGTCTGTGTTTTCTTTCACAACATGACTAGCATGGAAATGTGTTTTTCATGATTGCACATGTATAACCTATGTCAAATTGCTTGCCTTCTTAATGGGAAGGGGGGAGGAAGGAAAGGAGAAAATTTGTAACTCAAAAATTTTTAAAAACAAACGTTAAAATGGTTTTTACAAATAATTTGGGAAAAATAAAATATGAAAATAAAAAATAAATGCACGTTTAAATGATAGAAAAGTCTATCCTCCATACTGTACATGTATTTATTTTGTGACAAGTCAAGTTGGATGCATTATAGTGAAGATCTCCATTGGACATTTTTAAATCTCACCTAAGTCATTCACATGCCTTCACCCAGCTCTTTACATGTGAAAATAGGGATGTATAGCCTAAAGAATAGTAGTCTTACAGGGAATTAAGGGCTGTGGCTTGGGGAAAAGGCGAGATTTATTTTGTGTATCACCAGACTGCGAAACTAGGAGAGAAGGGGAGAAGTTAAAAAGATGTAGGTTTCCCTTCAACACAAGTGCAAACTTGCAATTAATGGGAGCACTTAGAAAACAGAATAGGTTGCTGCCATGCAAGGTAGTGAGCTCCTCACCACTGAAAGTGTTTTTTAGCTGAAGCTGAACGCTATTAGGAATGTTGTAGAGTTACTGCACTAGTTATGGCATTGGACTGTAATAACTAAGAGATTCTATCTTACTAGATGATCCTCTGTCCCCTTTCCTATCCATAGAAACTAAAGCCACAGTCAACTCTTTAAACTTTTCCTGCTATTAGGTAGATGCTGAATGAGCACAGTTTATGGATCGAATACTCTATGACCCTTTCTGAAGGCACAGTAGGGCAGGATTTGCACAAGGATTATGAAAATAACAAGGAAAAATCACTCCCTGATCAAATCCAAGGTCAGGAGCTTCCAAAGTCATTAACAAGCTAAAAGACTTTCTCTCTTAACCAAAGATATAAGTTGAAGAATTAACAGACATAAGGTGAAAGAGGAAGTAGGACAGGAATAGACCAAAGTGGAAAGACTTACCAAACACATTTTTTTAAACTCTCTCTGAAGTAGGGGGAAAAAACCTATTACATGCCTATGTTTTACCACTGTTGTACCTGAATGAGCTCTTCTGATTGGGTGGTACAAAGGCCTCCCAAGTGTCTGGGTGATTTATTGGCTTAGCATACAAGCCTCTGATGTGGTAAAGTGTGAGATCATAAAATCAAAGAATGTAAGCTAGAAGAGCCCTTAGAGGTCATTTAGTCTAACTTCTTTGCTTTATAGAGGAAACTGAGGCCTGAAGAAGGGATGTGAATTCCCCAAGATTACAAATTGGACCAGAAATCCACTTTCTGCCCCGAATACTACCTCTTGTGACAATGGCCAAATCTCTCTCTCTCCCACGTCTTCTCATCTTTAGATTCCCAGCCTGTGTCTCATTCTTCCAGGGTCTAGCACTCCTTCCACTATGCCAGGCCGTTTATCCGAATGGGAGAACAAACTGGGAGCAAGACTCAATGGGGCTGGGCCATAGAATATGGATATGACGGTGAAAGGCAGAGGGGAACTTGAGAAAAGGTGAGAATGAAGCTGAAAGGGTAGTTGGAAGACCTTAAAGACAAACAGCACCAACCACATTTAACAGAATGTTAATTCTGCTGTTTCACTCCTACTTTACCCCTTACCATACCCCACAGCAACTCACAAAAAAGTCCCTGATAGGTACTGACTCCCAGCCCTGAGAGATGAGTAAGCATCATTCTCAACAACAGTCAGCATCAGCCAGGTGTTCAAGGAGGTTGAAAAGGAAAGCCACGCCTCCAGAATTCCACCTGGGAGACTAGCTATGAGCAGTTCATCTCATGTTGGTTCCAGGAATAGAAGAGAACCTTTTGAGGGCTGGCTCTCCTCTCCAAACAGGCCTTGTCTCCAAGAGCAAACATTTACCCAGAGGATCTCCATGCCTTATCTACCCAGAGGATCCCCGTCCCCTATCTACCTAGAGGATCCCTGTGCCCTATCTCTTCTTTTCTGTTTGCATGGTTTATTCAATCATTATTCTTCTCAGCAAGGAAACAAGGTTTGTAGTTCATTTGCAGCATGCTGCTGAGAACATTTTTTTTTCCTTTTTCGATTATATAATTTTGTGCCTTTCATTTTAGGGAATGACATAAGACTTACTTGGCTAGAAACTATTTTCATGGTCAGAATCCATAGGGAGTAGCTACCAGACAGAACTCCTTTAATACTGACCAAATCCAAGCTGCCTTTCCAAGGTACTGGAGAGTATTATCCACTTATAATATGGCAAGGTCTGGGGAGCCAGAACTAAGGTGGATAGGTAACCAAACGGCTCATGGAACCTCAGATTTGGGACCTCAGGGGTTATCCAGCTCATTCGGTACCTGAATAGAAATCTCCTCTGTTATACCCCTGACAAGTGGTCACCTCATATCCACCTGAAAACCTCCAGGGATGGGAAACTCAGTCGGTCATTAGATCTAAAACTAAAAGGGATAGCAGAGGACATATAGTCCAACTCATTTCATTGATGAGGAAACTAAAGGCCCCAAAGATTAAGGGGCTCCCCTAAGGTCACCCAGGTTGGAAGTAGCATAGTTTGGATTCAAATAGTTGTCCTCCAAAGCTAGCCCTTATTTCATTCTTGGAAAGCTCTGTCAGAAAGTTTTCAGACTCTCTCTGAACCCATCTTTCATTGTTCTCTCTTTCTTTTTTTTTTCAATTTTCTTTCTTTCTTTATTTTTAGTTTTCAACATTCATTTCCACAAGATTTTGAGTTTCAAAATTTCTCCCCATCCCTCCCCTCCCCCCCAGCCCCATTAAGGCCTGCATTCTCATTCTCCCTTCACCCAATCTGTTCTCCCTTCTATTGACCACCCACCCCTTCCCTTATCCCCTTCCCTTTCTATTTTCCTGTAGGGTAAGATAAATTTCTATACTCCTTTGCCTGTGTATCTTATTTCCCAGTTGCATGTAAAAACAATTTCTAGCATTCATTTCTAAAACTTTAAGTTCCAAATACTCTCCTCTCCTCCCTCTCCACCCACCCTCATTGAGAAGGCAAGCATTTTGACATAGGCTATACATGTGCGGTCATGCAAAACATTTCCATAATGGTCATGTTGTGAGAGACTAACTATATTTTCCTCCATCCTATCCTGGCCCCCATTTATTCTGTTCTCTCCTTTGTCCCTATCCCTCCTCAAAAGTGTTTGCTTTTGATTACCCCCTCCCCCACTCTGCCCTCCCTTCTATCACCTCCTCTCCCTCTTATCTCCTTCCCCCCTACTTTGCCGTAGGGTAAGATAGATTTTCATACCCAATTGGGTGCATATGGTATTCCCTCCTTACACCAAATCTGATGAGAGTAAAGTTTACTCATTCCTTCTCACCTCCCCCTTCCTCCCCTCCACTGTAAAAGTTTTTCTTGCCTCTTTTATATGAGATAATTTACCCCATTCTACCTCTCCCTTTCTCCTTCTCCCAGTACATTCCTCTCTCATTCCTTAATTTTCTTTTTTTTCAGATATCATCCCTTCATATTCAATTCACCCTGTGCCCTCTGTCTATATATATTCCCTCCAACTACCCTAATCATGACAAAGGTCTCATGAGTTACAAATATCATCTTTCCATGTAGAAATGTAAATAGTTCAACTTTAAAAAGTCCCTTATGATTTCTCTTTCCTGTTTACCTTTTCATGCTTCTCTTGAGACTTATATTTGAAAGTCAATTTTTCTATTTAGCTCTGGCTTCTCAAGAATGCATTAAATTCCTCTATATCATTGAACGTCAATTTTTCCTCCTCATTGATTACACTCAGTTTTGCTGGGTAGGTGATTCCTGGTTTTCATCCTAGCTCCTTTGACCTCTGGAATATCATATTCCAAGCCTTCTGATCCCTTAATGTAGAAGCTGCTAAATCTTGTGGTAGCCTGATTGTATTTCCACAATACTTGAATCGTTTCTTTCTGGTTGCTTGCAATATTTTCTCCTTGACCTGGGAACTCTGGAATCTGGCCATAATATTCCTGGAAGTTTTCCTTTTGGGCTCTCTTTCAGGAGGTAATTGGTGGATTCTTTCAATTTCTCTTTTACCCTCTAGTTCTAGAATATCAGGGCAGTTTTCCTTGATAATTTCTTGAAAGATGATGTGTAGGCTCTTTTTTTGATCATTGCTTTCAGGTAGTCCAATAATTTTTAAGTTATCTCTCCTGGATCTATTTTCCAGGTCAGTTGTTTTTCCAATGAGCTATTTCACATTGTCTTCTGTTTTTTCATTCTTTTGGTTTTGTTTTATAATTTCTTGATTTCTCAGAGTCATTAGCTTCCATTTGCTCCATTTTAATTTTTAAGGAATTATTTTCCTCAGTGAGCTTTTGGACCTCCTTTTCCATTTGGCTAATTCTGCTTTTTAAGGCATTCTTCTCCTCACTGGCTTTTTGGACCTCTTTTGCCATTTGGTCTAGCCTGTTTTTTAAGGTGTTATTTTCTTCAGAATTTTTAGGGTCTCCTTTAGCAAGCTGTTGACTTGTTTTTCATGATTTTCTTCCATCACTCTCATTTCTCTTCCCAATGTTTCCTCTACTTCTCTTACTTGGTTTTCAAAATCCTCTTCATTGCTCATACTTCTGCCTTCCAGGTTCAAGTAAAACAATTCCTCTTCCACGTGACAGCTCTTCGAATACTCAAAAAACAACCGTCATGTTCACTCCCTCCTATGAAGTCTCTTCTTCAGGTAAACATCTCCAGTTCCTCCGAGTGATCCTCACACGCTCTTCTAGAGGGCAGCTGGGCTAGCACCTGCCTCATCCTGGACACTTTGAGACTGGATACTAGGTGTAGCATTATTAATGTGCCTTGAGATCACATTGCATTTCTGGCTGCCAACTCATACTACTGGCTATTATTGAACTTACAATCTCATAAAACTCTCAAGGTTTGTTTTGTTTCGTTTTCATTTTTTCACACAAACTGTTTTCTACTCCTATATTATACTTTAATTGATTTTTTAAGCAAATGTGGAACTCAAAATTTTTTCCTTAATAAAATTTTTTTGTTAATTTTAACAGCTTGAATCTATCCTTCTAGCCTTCTGAGATCTTTTCATATTCCATTTCTGTCATTTCAAGTGCTAGCTGAACAACAACCACAAAACAACTGAAAATGGATGATGAGAAATTATCAAAAATAAGCTTGGCCCTAAAGAAGAGATATGAGAAGACACCACCTGCTACTCCTGTGTAGACAAAGACAAGGACAAAGCAAGTGACACTCTGTTAAGGACCTTCTTCCAGCTTTGCCTTGATTCATTATTCACCACTCTTTAAACCTAGTCATTCAATAGCAGAATCACAGCTTCTTACAGTTGGAAGGGACCTCAGAGGCATCTGCTCTAACATGTATCTGAATAAGAATTCTCATTAAAGTATGCTGGACAGTTGATTACCAAGCCTTTTTTGAAAACCTACTATCTCCTGAGGCAGCCCATTGTACTTTTCAATAACTCTAACTCTTAAGAAGGTTTTCCCAATGTCAAGCTTAAATCTGCCACTCTGCTCATCCTTCTAGGGCCAAACAGAAACAGTAATTCTACTTTCATATGACAAGCCTTCTAATCCTTGAGGAAAACTATCCTATTCCCATTAAGTCCTTGCTTTTTCAAATTAAACATCTCCAGTTCCTTCAGCTGATGTCATGTAGCTTGATGTCAAAACTCTTCCCCATCCTAGTCACTTTCCCTTGGACACTTTACAGCCTATCAATTCCTTTCCTAAAGTGAGGTGCCCAGAATATAATACAGTACCCCAAATGTAGTCTGAATGGGACAGATAGAATTTTCCTACAACCTAGATTCAATGCTTCTTTCAATGCAGTTTCGTATCACATTAGTTTTGGGGGTTATCATAGCCCACATTTTTATTCACACCTCCCCCATCTGGTACTTGGGATGTTGATTTTCTGACTCAGAACTTTTTAAGGACTAGTATCACCTTAAATTCTATCATCAGAGAACCACTGCCTTAGATAATGTCCTCACCAGTGTCGGGTTTTATACTGATTCACATTAAATTCACTCCCAGTTTAATTTTCGGAATAATCCATGATCAGTGCAAAAGAGCCAAGAACAATCCAAGACAAGAAATATCAGACCAATGGGGCCAGGAGGGGAGGGAGTAAAGAGAGTAAGTTTCTTTGGGGCCATGGTGGGACTTTATGAGGGGAGTATAAAGGGAACAGGTGGGGTCAGAAACTGAACAGAGAAAAGGGGTATTGCAGACAAATTTCAAAAGTGGTTTCGTGATTTGCCAAGGGTCATTTCTAGTCAGGTCCAGGTCTGGTACCGCCTTTTCAAAAAGCCAAAACCTCAAAATGATAGTACAATGAGTCAGGATCCTAGGAATACCTGGACTTCAAGCAGTACTTGTCCTCAGTATCTCAGACAGCAGACCTATCTTTGTGACACTGAGGCAGTTTCCTCATTCATAAGCTTGGACTAAGCAATTTTCAAGACCCCTTTGAACTCTAAAGGCTCTGATCCTATGCTTTAGTTTGAGGTTGAGAAGTGGGAAAAGAGAGGGAAGGAATGTCAGTATCCATATCCCACTTGTCACCCACAGCCCTCCCTGCCCTCTTGTCATAGCAGGGTGGTCCAAAGTGGTTGTTGGTTCAGCTGTAGCCACAAGCACACAAGGCATACTCTCTATGGAGGCCACTGAGCAAACATCAAGCTTGAAAGAGTTCTCCACCACATACCCCCAAAGAAATTAGACAAGACGCATGTATGTCTGCAAATCTCCATGATGCCAGGCTAACGAAAGGTGTGGGAAACAGACAAAACAAAATTGATCTATACTGTCTGGAATGTCAAGTTCATTGTTTTAACAGGAACGAAGGCGGCACTCTTAGCCCTGTGTCTCACACAAGAGGAAACAGAAGGATAGGGAGCAGGCAAACATCTGATCATTTGTTCAGCAGGAGGCTGGGGAGCCTGAAGTTTCCCAAACCAGGGAAACACATTTGATATTTACAAGCTGAAATAAAAGGGGCATCTGAAATCCAGGCCCCTCCCTTTTATTAAAACCACAGTTTAGCCCCCTCTCTTCTCTCTCCCTTTTCTCCTCTTTTATTCTTTCTTTAGCCAATGTTCTAGCATTTAGAATTTGTGGCATACTGCATGGTGCTTGCTTTTGGTCTGTCTTATATTATTCTCTGATTGTACCACATGTGTCTTGTTTCCTTGTTTCTCTTCCTGTGTCCATCCTAGAACCTCCTCCTGGGCTAGGCATAGCACAAAGGAGGTCCTCAATAAAGACTTGATGACTAAGTCCTTGGGATGGATGGATGGATGGATGGATATGTGTGTGTGTGTGTGTATACATACATATGTATATATATATATACACAAACATACACATATATAATATATATAGAGAGAGATACAGAGAGAGAGAGAAGAAGGGAAGGGAAGAGAAGAGAAGAGAAGAGAAGAGAAGAGAAGAGAAGAGAAGAGAAGATGAACAGACAAATCTATCATTAGACCTGGAGAGGAATTTAAAGATCATTTAGCCTAATGCTATGATTTTATAGAAGAGGAAACTGAGGCCCACAGAGAAGTGATTTGCCCAAGGCCTGAGACTGTAAATGAGAGAGTGAGGATTCAAACCTAGATCTTATGAATCATTGATCCCGAAGAGAGATATCCCAGCAATCTTGCAGAGAGGGGCAAAGGTCAGACTCTTTCAGATCACATTGACCAATGAGGAGCTGATCTCATCTATCTGTGTCTGAACCTATGGATTTGGGTTCAGATGAGAGAGGATGTTGGTACCATCACATTAAAGCCTTTTCACAATATGGGCCCACCCTCCCTTTCTAGGATTGTCTCCTACTTCCTGTCCTGTAATCCAGCCAAAGTGGATTATGCTCTGTGAACTATGTTCTTTACTTTATCCATTCCTTTTCATATGACATTACCATTGCTTGGATTACCCTTCCTACCACCTCTGTCTGTCTATTTATTGTCTTCAAGGATCAGCCTAAATGATTCCTCTTCCACGTGAAGTTTCCTTGACCCCAAACCAGAAGTGACCTATCTCTTCTTTCTCTGTTCTTAATAACATGGTATACTTTGCACTTCAAAAGTCGTACCTCCCACTTTCTGTCTTGTATAGTTCACATAAATGCATCTTACCCCTTCTATAAGACTGAAAACTCCCAGAGTACAGGTCATGAAGAAGGAGGAGGAGGAGGAGGAGGAGGAGAAGGAGGAAGAGTAACTACATTTTGTTCTTATAGTAATACCCACAGTGCCTGGGGCTTTGCCCACAGGAAGCACTTGGTGAACATAAATAGCACACCTTGGGGATTCTCCTCTCTCTCCATTCACCAAACAAATTCTGTTCTATGTGGAAGCCAACCCAAGACACTCAGAAGGTTAAGCACATCTGAATGCCATGTGAGCTCGGATGCCTGTGTCCTTCCAGCCCCAGGTTGCAAGGTTATCCTTTCCAACATCACGGGCTCATGATAGTTTAGCCATGTCCCTGCACTTCTTACTTTCTCTTGTAACTCTGACCTGGGCAACAGATATTTCTGTGTATGAGAGCTTTTGCTACCTCTTCTGGGAACTGGGGGAGGGCAACGAGTTCCGTAGGTTGCTGCCCGAGGTGCAAAGCAGGACGAACCTTGGTCCGTCCACCCCACTTTATTTATCCTTTTCAGGGTTATATGGGCTTGATCTCGGTCCTTCTCAGTCTCATTTTTCTCTTATAGGGAGGCTGAGGCAACTGGTTTGAGACAGGGGCCTCGGCCTCAATGCCACTCTGTCTTCTCCTCAGCACCCCAGCTGCCAGTGCCAGCAATGGGGGTTGGTCACTGAGCCTTAATTCCCTCACTCGCTTGTCTTGTACCCAGACCTAAGATGGGAATTACATGGTACAAAGAGAAATTGACCAAGGATTTCCAGATAAACAGTAATAACAGCGAAATAAATACATTTATTATAGTTGACAAAGCACATTATTTTCTCATTTGATCCTCCTGCCACAACTGTGGGGTAGGCAGAATAGATATTAGCAGCCCCATTTTACAGACGGGGAAACTGGGGCTCATAAGAAGTGACTTGTCTAATAGGTGACAGCCAACCCTAAATTGCAGGGCTTTGGACCTTGACCCTGGCACTTTTCCACTGTGGATGGAAGGTGATTCCTAGGATAGTTAAGCAGGAAGATACCTTAGAGATCTAGTTCAACTCCTTCATTTTATAAGTGGGGAAACTGAGGCTCGGAGGAGTTAAATAGATTGCCCAGGGTCGCAGTCCATAGCAGAGCCGAGATCTGAACTCAGCTTTTCTGACTTCACATCTGGTGAGCTTTCTACTACACCAAACCAAGGGGCTGGTGGGGAAGAGGCAGTGGAGAGACTGGCTCCGCAACATGGGGCAGAGATGGCCGGGAGGGCCCCCCGCCCCAGCCCACCCCGGCCCCCATGCTTCCCTTCCACCTGACAGCGCCGGCCTGGCCCCATTCAGGGGGGAGGCGTGGAAAAGGAATAAATGCAAACACTACCTTAACTTAAAAGAGAGTAAGCTGGAAGAGCTCTCTGAGTGGTCATCCTCGTAGCACTCTTCCCTTCCTTCATAGGAATACTGGTTATACGGTAAGTACAGAGGGGTGGACTTAGCGGACGGCGACAGGGACGCCTCGGTCTGGGACGTGGAAGGCCCGGGCTGCTGGCTCTCCTGCAGTTTCACGTCATTGTATTCAGTGACTTTGGACAGTATTCTATCAATGGTTACATAATAAGGCCAGTCGGGCGGAACAGAGTCGCTATCAGTCATGCATTTTAATTTCCTGCAACGAAAGACACACAACAGTGAAGCGTGAGAACACATGCATGGGACACACACGAATATCTCAGGCTAGCTTTTCACACCTCTCTGCCCAGGGGGCCCGGCTGGGTCCCTGTGTCTTCCATTGAAAAAGGAAACAAAAAAATCACAGACATCTGATGCTAGCAGTACGTAGGTCAGGAAAGCCCACAGCAGCTGTACAGAATAGCAGGCACCCATCTGGAAGAAATTAGGGATAAGCCTTAAAAGGAGTCAGGTTTATGAGATCTAAAGTAGGCGGGGCTCAGGGTCCTGAGCTAGGTTAGACTTAAAAGGGCATCAGGCTCTGGGTTCTGAATTGTTAGGCTTTAAAAAAGAAAAAAAAAAAACCAAAACCCTAGGCATCAGAACTCAGAATTTCAATATCTCAAAGAGCTGTGACTGTGTAGGTGGGGGCTCTCCCTCCTCTGACACGAAGCATGCCCCCTACAACTTAATAAACGGTCTATATGAGTTACTATGGCTGAAAAATGCGGCCGACCTGGTGATAAGCCCCTGGGCCCCAGAGGATAGACATATAGTCTCATGTCATTCTAGCCTGAAAAGACCCACTAGAATTTATGCTGGCCTGCCATAACAATGAAGAGTTCAGGGTCACTTACATACCACCACCAGGCTCCTAGGAATAGGTCATGCCTCAACTCTCCACAGCATTATCTTTAAATATGGGGAGAATAGTTTACCACTTAAACAGGACAATTTCAGAATCTCTTAGAATTCTCCCCTGCCTCCTGAAATCTCTTTCATCCATTGGCAACTGTCTGAAATGCCAAAAGTAGGATTCTTTTTCTTTAAATAAAAGCTTCCAATGTCTATCAAAATGTAAAGCCCAATGAAGATAATATCCCAAGCTGCTCTATGTGAATGAAGGATATGTGAGCAGTTTAAGGTAAGGGATCGGTAAGAAGAGCCAGAAGGACACTGACCATCTCTCCTGAAGGTGGGTGGAAGGGACACCTAAGATCTGGGAAAAGGACCCAGACTGGGGAGGTTGAAGGCATGAAGACAGATGTTGCTAAGATTCTAAATTCTGAGAAGGCTGGCCTAGCTTTCCCAGTTTCTTAATTAAGGTTCTGAGGAATGAAAGGAGGGTTTGTGAAAGTTTTCTGAGTTACTTGAAATCAATGTGACCAGGAGAAGGCTTTGAACTCAGTGTACAATCTGTAAAATTTCCCAGTGTGTGGCATTATCTGACCTGGCTCCAGATTTATCCACCTATCAACTGTTCTTTTCTTCATGCCTACCATAGTCTAGTAGAAAAGAACTCTAGATTGGGAATCAGGAGACCTAAGATCAATTATTTCCCCTTCCTGGGAATTAGTTTCCATCTGTAAAATGAGAACTTTGGACTAGATGATCCCTAAAATCCTTTTCACCTTTGATGTTCTATGATTCTGACATAATCCTGGGATGGTGTAGGATGAGAGAAGAGATCATGAAACTCTGCTCCTAAGTTCTGTGGCCAAGAAATGTCTTTTAATTCTATGGCAACACTGGTTTACATACTGAAAAGCTTCCCAAATTGACCAGCATGTCTAATTTCACAAACTAGACTAGTCGTACAACCTTAGGCAAGTTAGTTTCCATTTCTGGGATTTAGTTTCTTCCTCTGTGTAATTAAAGGATTGGAGTATCTGATCTGTAAGATCCTTTCTGGGTCTAATATGATAGTATCCTATGAGAACTACATGGTATGTATGATTTGAGTGATACTTAGAAGGTTTTCCTGCCCCCAAACATCTTCCTTACCAGCTTGTTATGAATTCAATTATTAAAAATCAATTCCTTTTGATTGTGTCCCAAGCTAAAATGCACATCCCTAGCTGGTGGAAGAAGGATTAATAGCAAATCATTATCAAGCATTCATGCCTCGGTCTACATTAATTAGCTCCTCTGCAGTTCAATTCAATTCATGTTAAGTGTCCTCATGTGCAAGTCACTGTGTATAGGACCTGATCTTGAATCCTGGTTCTGCTTTAGAAAGTCTATAGGCCCCAGTTTCCTTATGTGCAAAATGAGGAAGTTGGATTAGATGAACTTCAATGCCCTTTCTGGAAGTAAATCTTAGGTTTCTAAAATTTGATATACATGCCAAATATGCCTTCATCTAAATCCCTGATAGACCAAGCTGGGCTAAGGATAGACCCCTTTGGCAACTCAGGAGAGGCTTCTTCATGTTGAAATCTATCAATCACTGCTCTTTAGGTCATTAAATCATTTGTGAATCTACAATCTGTACTATTATCATACAGGCCACGTCTACCCATCTTACCCACAAGGATACATGATGGACTTGGTTGAATACCTCATTGAAATCCATATATGGCTTCTCCTAATCTTCCAGAAGAGAAAATCAGGTTAGGGCGACATGACTTTTTCTTGATGAACTCGTGCTGATTTGTGGTAATAACCACTTGCCTTTCTATGTAGCCACAAACTATCCACTCAGTAATGAGTACTAGAATTTTGCCAGGAATCACAGTCAAGCTTTTGGCCTATAGTATTAAACAATCACCTTCCCTTTTTTTTTTTTAAATTGAGATATATGCCCATCTCCAGTCCTGCAGCGCTCCTCCCGTCCTCCGTTGTTTTTCTAAGATCAGTGGTAAGGCCTCAGCTATCACATCTGCCAGTCCTTTCAGTACTCAGTCCCTAATGGCTTGGACTCATCCAAGACAATTCAGAGTTCTGTGGGGAATAAGTCAGGGAAGGAAGAGAAATCTCAGGCAGGTTCCAGCCATGACGCCGACACACTGGGACCAAGGACAAGTCATTTCCCTTCTCAGTGCCTTTGTTTCCTCCTCTATAAGATGATGGGGACAAGCTTGATCTCTGAGTTTCCTTCCAGCTGATATTGTATGCTTCTATGGGATGAAGATACACACACACACAGACACACACACACACACACACACACACACACACACATGGGGGAGGGGGAATACTTAGAGTAAGACACATAAAGACAGAAAAAAAATAAACACAAGACAAATGCACAAGTAAAACTTTACAAGAGGACCAAAATGAGAATTATCAGTCACTCTGTCAATAAATATTAAGTGCTTTCTATGTGACAAGCTTTGGGGATATAAATATGAAAAAAGACAGTTCTTGCCCTCAAGGACCTTACAGTCTCACAGGGAAAGACAACACACAAAAGGAATTGAAAAGCTGGGGGAGGGGAGGCAGGGTGTGAGAGCCAAGGAAGGTACCCAACTCGAGGCCTGGTGGACAAGTCAGAAAAGTCTCAAAGTAGTGTAGCCAGGTGAGAAATGAAGAGGAGAAAGAACAGTGAAAGAACATAAGATAAAGAGCAAAGAGGCAAAAAGTGGCAGAAAGATATTGGAGTGGTTTGCCATTTCCTTCTCCAACTCATTTTACAGATGAAGAACTGAGGCAAATAGGGTCAAATGACTTGCCCAAGGTCACACAGCTAGTAAGTATCTGGAGTCAAGATGACCTGAGTTCAAATCTGACATTTATTTGGGCAAGTCACTTAATTCTATTTGCCTCAGTCTCCTCACCTATAAAATGAGCTGGAGAAGGAAAAGGCAAACCACTCCAGTATCTTTCCCAAGAAAACCACAAAAAGTGTCACGAAGAGTCAGACACAACCGAAAAACAACACCACCACCACCACCAGAGTTCTCAGCAGATGTCTTCAAGAGAAGGCTGGGTAATCACTGATCAGGGCACGTGTAAAAGGGATTGCTTCTCAGGGTAGGTGAGATTAAGGGGTCTCTGAGGTTTCACCAAATTCAGACTTTCTGTAATTTTAGGATAACCTGAGGTCAGTCTACCTAACAGATCCTAGCATGATAGAGAGCCTCTGTTGCATCCACTGATGCCGCTTACAGGAACTTGGCCAGGAACAACTGTTTAAACTGCTTTCCTTCAACCAATACTTTCTCTGTGCCTACTATATGCAAAGCCTTCTGCTAAGTACTGTGGAGGGATACAGAGTGAGCAATTAGGTATTTTTTAAGTCCTTGCTAAATTAGGTGAAGTTCGAACTGAGTCTTGAAAGAAACAACATATTCTAAAAGGCAAAGGGGAGTTAGGAAGGCATCCCAGGCAGTGTCAATGCATCAGAGATGGGAGGAGTCCCTTAAAGAGCTTCCTGTCTCATTGGAGACCCAAGACACACACATAGGAAAATATGATGAACAATGTAAGACAGTATGTGCTAAGTGCAGACAGCAAATGCTTTAGGAATTAGGAGGATGGATGAATCCCTGTGAGCTGAGGGACTCAGGAACAACTTCTTGGAAGACTAAGGACTCAAGCTGGACCTTGAAGGGAAAAGCTCTATGAATTCAGTGAATGTGGGAAAGCCTTCAGTGACAATTCATCCTTTACTCAAATTATAGGACTACCCCTGGAGAGAATTTAGAACATAGAGAGAAAACAGCTTAACAGAGTTAATACTAGAAACCCCATAAAAGTCATGAGTGACAGAAGGCTTTCATTAAAGCTTGTGCATTATTTACCACCAGATAATTAATCCTAAAGGATCATGTCTTATATTACATTACATTAGATAAGTAACTGTATAAATACATATTATGTTATACATGTAATAAATATGGAAGGGGCTTTAGTAGAAATTCATCCCTTATTATCTGTAACTCCGGTCATAATAGAAAGAAGACCTGTGAATATCAACAATGTAAGAAGACCTTCAATTACTAGTTATGCCTTATTGAACATCAGTTCATTTATACGGAAACAAAATTCTGTGAATGTAGTAAGTGTGGGAAATCATTTGGGGGAGCAAAAGCCATAAAAGACATTAGAGAATTCATACTTAGAATGCTGGAAAAGAGATGCTGTAAATGTAATACATATAGAAAATATTCAGTTATATCACCTCCTTTGTTGAAAGTCAGACACTGTTGATAAAGATTAAAAAAAGGAAGGGAGGAAGGAAGGAAGGCAGGAAGGAAGGAAGGAAAAACATTCCAATAAATGGGAAAGAGTGGGAAGGCCATTCCAAGGGGAATGAAGAGAAAGATACAAAGATATAAATGGTGTCCCATCAAAGTGGTTAATGGGGGTTTCATCTTAAGAGCTGACCATATTCTCAAACATTGATGCTGTGAAACAGCTCCCAGCCGAGGGTACTCAGGGTCCCTTGTAGGGTCCCTACAAGCTCATTTTCTAGGTGAGGGAAACTTCTGCCAAGAGTAGTTTAGGGTCTTGCACAAGGACCCCAGGAACTGAGAACACAGCTAAGGTCTCCTAAAATTTTTAATGCTGCTGCTATCTTATTGTAACCAGATCCCACTCTTACCAGAGTTTCTGAAAGTAGTAATAACAAAGAAGAGGACTTTCTAATGCCTCTTCCCAATGGGAATCTCTCCAGGGGCCAAATCTGTTTTTGGAGGAGCTGAATTCTTTCCTCCCCAGAAAGGTACTTGGGAGGCTTCAGGGACACTAGTTTACACTATCCTTGCCTCCAATCACACAGTCTCCTGTGAGTCAGGACCTTGGAGATCACCCAATCTTAGTCCTGAAGTATTCATCAGTGTAAATACATCATGACATCAAAAGAACTATGATTTCATCCATGTGAGCACTCCTTACACTCATTAGCAGATAGTATGTTGAGCTTCTTCAGACTATCAACTGGTAGCTAAGCTTTGGATGATAACACACTACATACTGATGACCTATACAACACTGATAATAGACTAACACCTCACTATCTCATGACCCACTCTAGCGTGGACTTCAGAATAAGGAAATATGTCTTGGTGGCCTATCCAAAAGATGCCACTCTATAGGAGAAGAATCTCATTAAAACACCTCTTCACGTAAAAGCCTCATGGCATGGATCTGCAAGCACAGGATTTTGGAGAGGCTCCTCTGTAGTAATGGAGTAACTTCTAACATTTGTTAGAAGTATTTCACCTGTTTTGAAAGCATCTCAAAAGATAGCACCTTCAAGATTCACACCATATTACTACAGAAACTTCCATGCCAGCAATAGACTACTGAAATGCACTTGGCCAATAAGATCCATTATATCACAATGAGTTAATACCAGCTCTGAGTTATAAAAACATTGTAATCCCAAAATAAAAACTCCAAGGAACATTATAGCCAAATTACAGAACTATCAGGTCAAGGAAAAAATACTGCAAGTAGCCAGAAGGAAACAATTCAAATATCAGGGAGCTATAAACAGGATTACATAGGACTTAGCAGCTGCAACAATAAAGGATAGGAGGTCATGGAACATGATACTCTGGAAGGCAAAGGAGCAAAGGCAACCAACAATCACCTACCCAGCGAAATTAGGCATAATACTTAAAGTGAAAAAAATGGTCATTCAATGAAACAGAAGGATTTCAAACTTTCAGAAGGAGAAGACCAGAATGGAATAAAAAATTTGATCTCCAATATCAAGACCCAAGAGAAGCCTAAAAAGGGAAAAAGAGGGGGCAGCTGGTGCAATGGATAGAGCCCCCGGCCCTGGAGTCAGGAGGACCTGAGTTCAAATCCGGCCTCAGACACATAACACTTACTAGCTGTGTGACCCTGGGTAAGTCACTTAACCCCACTGCCTAGCTCCCCCCCCCAAAAAAAAGGTAAAAAGAGAAAAGAAAACATAAAGGATTCAATGGAGCTGAACTATTTACATTCCTGCATTGGAAGATGATACTTGTAATTCTTAAAAATTGTATCACTAATACTATAGCTAGAAGGAATATACATTAACACAGGGTATGGGTATAAGATAATTTGAGGGAATGACATTAAAAAAATAACTAAGGGATGAGAAAGAGGAGTACGTAGGTGTAGAAGGAAGGGAGAGGCAGAATGGGGTAAATTATTTCACATGAAGAAGCACGAAAAACCTATTACAGTGGAGGGGAAGATGGAAGGGTGGGCAATGGGCATCGCTCAAACCTGACTCTCATCAGTACTGGCTCAAAGACAGAACAATATACACAATCAGTTGAATATAGAAATCTATCTTACCCGACAGGAAAGTAGGAAGGGAAGAGATTAAGTAAAGGGAGTGGGGGGACTGACAGAAGGGAGGGCAGATCAGGGGAAGCAGACAAAACCAAAACACTGTCGAGGAGGGAAAGGGTAAAAGGAGAGAGAGGACAAACAGGAGGAAAAATAGGATGGAGGGAAATACAGAGTTATAATCCTAACTGTGAAGGCGGAAGTGGATAGCAGAGTGGCTCAGAAACCAGAATCCTACAATATGTTATTTACAAGAAATGCACTTAAAGCAGAGAGACACACACAGAGTAAAGGTAAGGGGCTAGAGCAGAATCTATTCTCTGAAGTAAAAAAAAAACAAAATAAAACAAAACAAAACAAAACAAAACAAAAGGCAGGGGTACCACTCCTGATCTTAGACAAAGCAAAAGCAAAAACAGGCAAAAAAAAAAAAAGCAAAAATAATTAAAAGAGATAAGGAAGGAAACTACATCTTGCTAAAAGGTACTATAGACAGTGAAATAATATTAATACTAAACACACATGCACCAAGTGATATAGCATCCAAATTCCTTTTTTTTTTCTTTCTGGTGAGGCAGTTTGGATTAAGTGACTTGCCCAGGGTCACACAGCTAGTAAGTGTCAAGTGTCTGAGTCTTGACTTGAACTCAGGTCCTCCTGACTCCAAGGTCAGAGCTCTATCTACTGTGCCACCTAGCTGCCCTGTAGCATCCAAATTCTTAAAGGATAAGTTAAGTGAGTTACAGGTTCATGGCCAAATAAAAGATAGAGAGCATTATCAAATGTAAAATAGATAATTTTGATTATGTTAAATTAAATAGCTTCTGCACAAAGAAAACCAATGTAACCAAGATTAGAAGGAAAGCAGAAAGCCAGGAAACAATCTTTATGCCAAGTGTCTCTGATAAAGGTCTTATTCTCAAATACATAGGGAACTGATCAAAGGATATGAACAGGCAGTTTTCAGATGAAGAAATAAAGAAGTACTCTAAATCACTTTTGATTAGAGAAATGCAAATTAAAATTACTCTGAGGTACCACATCACACTTATCAGACTGGCTAATATGATAAAAAAGAGATGGGGCAGCCAAGTGGTGCAGTGGATAGCCTTGGAGTCAGGAGGACCTGAGTTCAAATCTGGCTTCAGACACATGACACTAGCTGTGTGACCCTGGGCAAGTTACTTAACCCTGACTGCCTCACCAAAAAGGCTAAAAAAAAAAAAAAAAAAAAAGAGAGAGAGAGAGAGGATAAATGTTAGAGAGGCTATAGAAAAATTAAGACACTAATGCATTGTTGGTGGAGTTGTGAATGGATCCAACCATTCTGGAAAGCAATTGGGAACTATAACCAAAGGGCAACCAAACTGTGCATACCCTTTGATCCAGCAATACCACTTCTAGGTCTATATCCCAAAGAGATTATAAAAAAGGGAAAAAGACATACATGTGCAAAAAATATTTGTAGCAACCCTTTTCATTGTGGCAAAATATTGGAAGCTGAGGGGATGCCCATCAATTGGGGAATGGCTGAACAAGCTGTGGTATATGAATGCAATAAAATATTATTGTGCAATAAGAAATGATGAATAGGCAGATTTCAGAAAAACCTGGAAAGACTTGTATGAACTGATGCAAAGTGAAACAAGCAGAACCAGGAAACATTGTACATAGTATCAACAGCACTGTGTGATGATCAACTGTGAATGACTCAGCTTTTCTCAGCAACACAATGATCCAAGACAATTACACTCACAAGGGAAAATGCTATCCATATCCAGTTAAAGAAAGGATGGATTCAGAATATACATTGAAGAATACTTTTTTCACTTATTTTATTATCTTTTGTGATTTTTTTTCTTTTGATCTGTTTCTTCATAACTGTGACTAATATGGAAATATGTTTTACATGATAGCACATATGTAACCTATATCAAATCGCCTACCATTTTAGAAAGAGAGGAGAGGAGGAAGGGAGGGAGAAAAATTTCCTATTCAAAGTCTTGTAAAAATGAATGCTAAAAATTGACTTGACATGTAATTGGGAAAAAAATAAAATACTATTAAAAATAAAAGATTTCTATCAAAAAAATTTTAGTGTAACCTAGAGACTTTTATTCTGAAATTGAGTAATAAATAATAAATGAAATTAGCTAATAGTGCCTGCACTATTTACAATGTGTGAAGACTAACAACTCAAGTGATTAATTTGTGAGACAGTATGACTTGGAGTATAAAGAATTTAATTCTGAGGGGCAGCTAGGTAGCGCAGTGGATGGAGCTCCAGCCTTGGAGTCAGGAGGACCTGAGTTCAAATCCAGCCTCAGACACATAACACTCACTAGCTGTATGACTCTGGGCAAGTCACTTAAGCCCAATTGCTTCACCAAAAAAAACCAAAACAAAACAAAAATTAATTCTACCACTTAAAGTCTGTGTAAACTTGACAAATCACTTAATCTCTCTCAGCCTCAGTGTTCTTGTGTTTAAAATAGGGATAACAATCCCTGCCGTATCTCCCTCACAAGGGTATTATAAGAACAAAATTGATGGAATAATGGACATAAAAGCACCCTGTAAGCTAATGAGCGCTGTACAAATCTGACACAATGCATTGCATGCTATAGGAATTTAATTTCTGTTGAATGAATAATAAGGAATAATAAAGTCTGATGAGAAATCAAAAGGCATCATGGTGTGGCACATAGAAAGCTGACTGTGGACTGAAGGTTGCTCCAAGACCCACCTCAGACACAAACTCTCCAAACTATACATTTCATAGCAGGTGTTAATCTGCATTGGTAGAGGGAGTTTCCACACCAGGAGTTCTCTATAGTAATGAAATCACATCAAACACACCAAACAAAAAACAAATTAGAGCAACAGCAAACTGACGCCAATATAATTACTGTCTATCTGTGAATTAGTGTCCACAAAAACCATACTGCTTTCAAACTCTTAGGACCAAATCTATAACATAGCAAAAGATTATCTCATCACACCAAGGGGAATAGCATTAAGATGGCTTGTAAGAAAAGAATGGTAGTTCAATTACCTTGATTTGATTGGTTTAATTACATAGTAGCATCAGTTAAAAACATAACCCTTAGTTAACTTTGGGGAAACTAAGTTCTGAGGAAGTCAAAAGAAACACAATCATATGATCAAACACTAACTGGAAAGAGAGCAGCCACCGTGCAGCTTTCTACAGAGGACAGCCCTGGAGGCTGGAAGCGGGAGCTCCTGTGCCCAGCTCTACCATCAACTCAGCGTGTGACAAGTCACTCCACCTCTGTATCAGCTTTCTGACCGCTACAACAAGGATAGTATTAGCTCTTCTCCACCTGCCTCAGGGGTTCAATGAGTTAATTCAGCATACTTCTTTGAGTTAAAAAGAAACAATATCCACAGGTTACTTTCCATTATTTCAAGAAAGACAGAATATAATTACAAGCACAACATCTGCAAAACAGAACAATAAGTCACCACCAATAAGTCAAGAACTTGAGAATTCTCCAGTATCCTGCCTCTGATGAGGGCACCAAGGGATAGGTTTATGGGGAGATCCAACAGTCCTCCGTTAAAGTTATTTTCATAGGTTAAAGATGCTCTCAAATAACATTCTTAATAATCTTGTGGATTGTAATTCATGAATTCATCTATACCTCTGGTGAACTTCTATTTCCAGCAGCTTTTACCAGTTCAAACTGAAGACTATTGGATCCATCCATCCCTTCCCTGTTCCCTCCATGCTACTTTGAAGTGAATTTCCTTCAGGGTAGGGACAATTCTTCCCACACACACCCTTCCCTCAGTTTCCCCATCTGAATATGAGAAAGTCGGATTAGATGCTACCTGAAGTCCCATCCAGCTCAGCTAAATGGCCTGGTAGAGAGAACAATGAGGAGAGAGGAAGGGAGGGAAGGAAGGATTTATTAAGTGCCTAATATGTGCCAGGCACTATCTTAAGTTTTATACAAACATTATGTAATCCTCACAACAACCCTATGGAGCAGGTGCTATTATTTAATTAAATAGATGAGGAGATTCAATTTAACTACTGAGGCAGACAAAGGTTAAGTGACTTGCCCAGGACGGCACATTTAGTAAGTGACTGAGGCTAAATTTGAACCCAGGTCTTCCTAACTCCAGGTGCTAAAGATTTGAGGTCAGAACCAGAATTCAGACACGTTAGTAGCCAGGTGTTTCTGGTCAATTCACTTAACCCCTCTTATTCTGATAACACATACCTCACAGAATGTAGAGTCCCAAGTGAGATAATATTTGCAAAATGCTTCACAAACCTTAAAAAGCATGATATAAATCCTATTATTAGTAACTATGATATTATGATTTCTTTAAACAGGAGACATGATGAGATAGAGGCCTGTGGCTCAGAAGAACAATATCCTGTTCATATAGCATCATTACATCACAGGGAGTGTTCTGCTGCCACTCACAACTGCCTCAGTAACCTAAAAGTATTCACTCTTTAGGAACGTGTATTCTTTTTTTTTTTTTTTTAAAAACCAACCACAATTGTCAGCATGGAGCCCACCTGTCTAACAATGTCTGGTTCTCCTCCTCTGATATTCCCCATGTTTACTGCCATATTTGTTTGATATTTCCACTTTCCTTCAGGAATGGAAACAGAATTTCTCCCCTGGGGAGTTTGAAAAAAGCTTTCAGAATAAATAATGAATAACCTCCCTCAGACACCAATCACAAGCAAGGAAAGCAGAAAGGGAGAAAGCTAGGACAGTACTTAAGTTGTATGTCTCCAATGAATTATTGAATCTGAAAAAGGAAAGCTGGT
Organism: Vombatus ursinus; assembly: GCF_900497805.2. NCBI lineage: Eukaryota > Metazoa > Chordata > Mammalia > Diprotodontia > Vombatidae > Vombatus > Vombatus ursinus. The sequence goes on along the minus strand of NW_020954596.1, from coordinate 10,167,708 downwards.
AAAATATTGAAATTTCACTTTCAGTAGCTGTCTCTCGCACTTAGCCACGATTCCTTGAAAAATCGAAGGTCAAAGATTTCAGTCGCTTTAGTTTCATAAAATTTTGGTTAGACATCAGAGCCTAAATTGCAATTGTGTGCAGCCATGAACAGCTGAAAAAATAAGTCAGACTTCAGCCTTTTTTCCACTCAAATCATGAGACGGTGGTTCAGATTTAACATTCATTAACATTAATTGACTTTAATTCCTTCAAAAATGGAACAGCTGCATCCTGTTTGAGGGACCTTTTTCTGGTTCTGTTGGGGGAAGGGAGAGAAAAATTTGCATATTCCCTTAGGGCCCATGGTTATTTGACTGATTCCTTTTGATGTTCTAAAAAAGATAAAATAAAATCACTGAGCTATTTAAGTTTGAAAACTGGCTCCTCCATAACGTTGTAATTCTCCTAGCATTTTAAGATGACATGGGGTATTATTATATGGATCTGATGGCCCAGGAAAGTTAGGTCCTCGGGCACATGCATGGCAGACAGTTTTGAAAGGTGACCTATAATTTTTCTCTGTAAATGAACTACCATCACTCAGTTGTCTAAGTTAAACACCTTAGGTATTCAGATAAAGTACATAAGCTCAGAAAAATAAAAGAGACCAGTGTAGTAAAAACAGCACTAAATTTAGAATAAGACGACTTAGGTTCAAATCCTTTTTCTGCTTCTTATTATATCTTATATGACCCGGGGTGAATGACTTTTTTCTATCTGGGCATTAGATTCTCCATTTGTAAAATGGAAAGATTGGATTAGAGATAGATTATAGGATCAAGTGAAAGAGATCTCAGAGTACTCATTTTACAGATAAAGAAACTGAGACCCAGAGAAGTTGTGACTTGCCCAAGGTCACACAAGGAATATCAGAGAGAAGATCTGAACTCAGGTCTTTTGATACTAGAATCAGTGCTCTTTCTATGAATCTGGAGACTGGTATCATTAGCAATACTTTCATGTCTTAAGCCTTGTCTTTTTTGCTTACATTGCTTCTATCCCTGAGAAAGGTCATCAGTCAAAGGAAATAGCACCTATCCTTATTCCTGAACCCAACTACTGACCTCCCTTTTCAACAATTAGGCCAGTTCCATGTATGTTTGATGACTGGCAATCCTTTCTCCCTCTATACTATCCTCAGGAATCAAGGAGGCATCTGTAATCTTTGCATTAGTAAAGGTCTAATGTCTAGGTCAAGGGAGGTGATCTGTACTCTGAGTAGGTCAGATCATGACCACAGTGGCAAGGAAGATGGCAAGATGCCCATACTGGGCAGCCTCTGGTGTCCTGGTGGGCAACTGAATGGAACATGAAGCATAGTCTGAGGTTGGCTAGAAGTGGTGAGTTGAGGTGAATTTTCACATAATCCCTCACCAATCAAGGCAGCTATCCCTAGAATGGAGTCCCAAAGTTGAGTGAATTAAATAGTTCACCTAGATTTTAATAAATTATTTGACAAAATCTCTCCTGCTATTCTTGTGAATCAGATGGAATGATATACAGAACACTTACAATTAAGAGGATATAACACTGGTTGAATGGCCAGACCCAAGGAGTAGTCATTAATGATTAGATGTCAACTTGGAAGATCATTAATGGAGTGTCACAATGATCTGTCCTTGCCTTGTGCCATTTACAATTTTATTAATGACTTGAATAAAAACAAAGATAGAATACTTATCAAATTTGCTAAGGTCAAAAAACTGAGTTACAGCTAACACATTAGATTAGTAACAAATTAATCATTAGCTAAAAAGATTGCTATAAAGTAGATCACTGGGTTAAATCTAATAAGTAAAAATGGAAATAAATATTAAGTCTCACAAGTGTGTTGAAAAACCAAATTCACAGATATGAGATGGGGAAGAAGTAAGTAGAGTGCAGTTCCTCCAAAAATGATCTTGGTATGACTGGGCTACTTACTGCTCAGTATGAATCAGCAGTATAATACGGCAGTCAAAAAACCTAACATTATCCTAGGCTTCATTAAGAGAAGCAGAACATTCAGATCTGAGAAATTGTTGTGGTTGTTGTTTGTTTTGTTTTTGAGACACTGGAGGTAAAGTGACTTGGCCAGGGTCACACAGCTATTAAGTGTCTGGGGCCCAATTTGAACTCAGGTCCTCCTGACTCCAGGACCAGCGCTCTATTCACTGTCCAACCTAGCTGTTCCAGACACAGGTTCTTAACTTGGGTTTTTTTTTTTTTTTAAGATTTTTATAACTTAATTTCAGAATAAACAATTGCTTTGTAATCCTTGTATTTTATTTTATCCATTTAAAAACTTCATTCTGAGAAGTGATCCATAGGCACCACCAGACTGCTAAAAGGGTTCATCCCAAAAAACACTACGAATCTCGGGCCAGTAAAAGTTGCAAAGAGGCAGATTTGAGGTCTATGTAAGGATAAGTCTATGTAAGGATAAGCTTCTTAACAGTAAGAGTTATCAAAGAGGAGAACAGGCTGCCTCATGGCACAGTGGATTTTCCCTCACTAGAGGGTCTTTGAGCAAGGACTGGCCAACCACTTGCTAAATATGTTGCAAAGGATGCCAGCTGAGATCTCTATTAAATCTGACATCCTGTAATTCTATGATTCTCACTCCTTCCTCTCCTTCTTTTTCTTAGGAAAGTGACTTTTCTTGAGCATCAGGACCGTTACAACGACGAAAACAGGAATAGTATGAAATCCAAAGCTAGACAAAATCCAGCACCAACAATATAGGCCTCTGTAAAGGAGGGGAGTTATATTAGATGACCTCAAAGGGCCTGTCCAGTTCTAACATTCTATGATGCTTCTGCTTGGGAATTGACAGGTATTGCACACTCCCTATATATTAGACCTGAAACCAGCTCCATCACTTCCTAGCCAAATGCTCAGGAGAAAGTCACTTAACCTGAGTCTCAGTTTCCTCATCTGTGAAAGAAGGACAATACTTGTACTGCCTACCTCATATGTTAATAACGTAAGGCACTTTGGAAATCTTAAATTGGTATAGAAATGTGAGTCGTCATCATTACCTTTCATGACAAAAGTAAGGCTGGGTTCCATGTCAAAAACTATTTGTTAGCCCACATGATATGAAGGGCTCTAGTCCTAAAGCAGATTCTTGAACTACAGGTGAGGTAAAGGGCAGAGTTCCTTCCTCTACATCATATAACTTTCCTTCCATGGCATCACAGTGAGGGGCAAAGCCAGGAACCACACAATTCAGCAGAGGTAGGCACTGAAAGCATTGTTGATTGAAGCCTTTTGAACTTAAGAGTCTTAGCATGAACTCTGGGAATCAACCTCTCAAAAGCAGGTCTCCTTCTTAAAACTATTCCCCCTTCCTCGGTGCCCTCTCCCTTCTTCCTCTGCCTAACGTTCGTCTGTCTACCAAGGTCCAGTTCATGTGCCCCCACTCCACAGCGAGCTCTCTCCTCTGGCAATCACTGTCTGTGTCATTCATTTGACTTAAAAAGACAAGGCAGAAAGAAAGAGTCCTGGATAGGGAGTCAGAAGCTCTCGTTCAAATCCCCACTCTGACACGGACCAGCTGAGTGACCCCAAACAAGTCACTTAATCTCTATGACCTCAGTTTCCTCAATAGAAAATGAGTGGGTTAGACTATCTCTAAGATCATAATATGATCACAGATTTAGAGGCAGAAGGGTCACTGAGTTCAACCTCCTTATTTTACAGATGAAGAAACTGAGGCTCAGCAAAGTGAAGTGACTTGCCTACAGTCATACAGCTAGCAAGTGCCTGAGGTGGGTGAGATTCAAACCCAGGACTTCTTCTTTCCAAGTCCAGCTATACCACATTGCCTCTATTCAGATACAAATCCCATGATGAAACTGTGCACCTTCACCTTGTCTATCTGGTAGAGTGAACCTATTAGACCATAAACTTCTGGAGGGCAGGAACTGTCTTCTCCTCTTCCATCCCGAGCTGTCCAATGAACACTTTGAAGTAGAACTACGGGACTTTAGAGATGAGAGAATCTTAGAGAGCTTTTAGTTTTTACTAAATTGAACTGAGCTGAACAAAGACGAGATTGGGGAAGTTTGAGGGGAGGCAGAGAAGGTTCTCCTAACTTAGTCTGCTTGAAAAAAATAATCAAATTAAGCCATCTTCTCTAAAATGATTATTTTAAATGTGAAAATGGAGGGGGTAGGGAGGAAGAGAGAAACAGCTTTTAAATATGAAAATCAAAAAGCAGAAAAATGACCCAGATGTAGCCGTAAGGGACCTCAGAGATGAGTACAGCTAACAAGTGGTCATCTAGTCTTGGCCCGAAGACCTCAAGTAAGGGGGAACCCATCACCTCCAAGGATGATCTAGTGCACTTTCAGGTAGCTGTATTAAAGTCTTTCCTTAAATCAACCCTAAATCTGAGACTGCAGTTTCCGCCCATTACTCCTACTTTCCCCTCTGAGGAGAAGCAAAATAATGTAATCCTCTACCATATCAGCTCTTCAAATCCTTAAAGGCACCTATCATGTTACTGTCCATTTCCTTACGTCCCCTAATCTGAGGCTCACCAGTGCCAGAGAGAGTGAAATCATCCCCTTCCTAGTACTGAACATAAGGTGATGGTGATGGCTTTCAGAGACTCAGAGACTAAATGACCTGCCTTGGCTCACACAGCTAACAAGTGTGTTAGCCTGGAAGAGCTAGGCCTGGAACCCAGATCTCCCATCTTCTACCCAATCCAGTGCTCTTTCCAATGTTCTACAAATGCTGTGGCATTAATATATACATATATATATATATATATATATATGATTAGCTGCAAGATTACATTCTTAATTCAATTCACAAAACCCTTAGCACTCACAGTGTAGATCTTACTGTAGGGGAAACCAGAGAAGATTTGGTCCTTGTCTTTGGGGCATGCAGAGCCCAGCGTGGAATGCCTTTGAGTCCTGGCTATGGGGTGGAAAGGTGAGAAAACCTTAAGAGAATCCGGGATACCCTAGGTATCACCACCCTTAACTCATGCTGCATACAGGCCTATTTCCAGAACAGGAAAGTAATACTCTCAGACCACTCCTCTGCTCCCTGTAGGACAATTCCTACCAAGTCTGTTTTGACATTGCCCTCTAAAGTATTGTGGCCGTTCAATCTGGTTCCCATGCCTGCTTTGCTACTTCATACCCATGTTATGCACGACCTTCACTTTCCTCCTCTGCAAAGTAAGAGAGTTAAAGTAGATATTCTCTAAGGTCCCTTCCAGTTTGATAAGCCTTCCCTTTGTTTGGGTCAGAAGGAGAGAAACCTGTAATAAGTGGTGACATCCCAGAGCAGAGGAAAAGATATAGTTGGAACTGAAAATCCTATTTTCCTTTTCCCTTCTCTTTCTCTCCTTTCCCCTTAGTAGTGGGAGCCGACAGTGCTGAAAATAGAAGAGTAACCATCAGTATTCCTTGATGAACATGGTTTATATTACTGTCACTATTAATAAATTAATAAATCCTGAAGCAATTTTTTCCTCTCAGAGAATAAAATAGCCAGTAGCAGGGGATGTTTTTAATGCACAAATTTTGGGCTTCCTCCTAAGTTCCAAATATTTCATACCTAGATCTTGAATCTTTGAAATCCTCCCAAATCAACTTTGCTTTCAGGCTAAGCAGTATCAGCTCATTTGTTTGTTTTCCCCCCAAAATGCTTCTGCCCTTCCCCCATTCTTTTGGGAGCAGTATTTACAATGCACAATGCTATTATTCTTTCTCTCTCCCTATCTCTGCAGAGAGACCAGTTCTTTGCCCAAGGTTGCTTTTAATCATGATCCAGCCTGTCACTCAGGAAGAAGGCATCCAATTTTCCCTAGCCCTGGCAAACCCTATTCCCTGGGCCTGCCGAGATCCAATCAAGGGCCGGGACAGAGAATTAGAACTTTTCCTCATCTCTGCCTCCCCCTCCATTCCTGCCCCCCCCTCCCCAGCCCTCTCATCCTCACCCCAGGAAAGCCAGTCTTCTTTAACTCAGAAGATCTGCCACGCTAAGGTTTTCAGTCCCACAGACGAGGCAACCTCCCAGAGTTAGTAAGAGCATTGAACTCAGAGCCAAGCGCACTAGTTAGCTGCAACTGAACAACTTGTTCTTGAGTTTTCCAATAAATGATGGGGCTGAGAGGGGAAAGCCCTGCAGTGGGATCCAAAGTGAAACGAACACGCCTTCCTCTGGGCTTGCTGCATGTGGCCAGCATGCTCGAGATTCAGCCCTCCCTGGCCTCCTTCAAGGGGCCCCTTCCCAGCCTGCCCCCTGGTCCATCTCTTGGTCCCCTCCAGGAGAGGTGAAGAAAAGGGAGGCATCCCAAAGACAGAACAAAGGGCCGCAGCTTACCTGTACTGGAATGTCATGTTGGTGATTTTGATCTTAATCTCTTCTCCGTGGCGATGCTCCCCAGTCATTTCAAAGAGTTTATTAGCCATTTTCTCATAAACTTTGGCATTCCGCTTAGTTTGTTTCAATTCATCAAAAAATTCTTCCCAGACCAGCATTAAGCCTCTCATCTCTGCATCCGTCCAGTTTCTGGCCCTCCTGTGTTTCTCAGTCTGAGGAGAAACAACATAACTAGGGATTTCTGCTGCGGCCATGGCTGATTGACCTAAAAGGGTTTTTAAAAGAGGACACTTAATAGAGGCAGAATTTTTAGCCCAGGTTTGGGTCGTGCACGATGTACAGAAGTGGGCAAAGCATTTGAATGACAACAGCCCATGTGAAACCTTTTTGCAACAGCTTGAAGCTTGAGTGCACAAAATGGGGCCTACATCTGACAGGCAGGAATTTAGTTAAAAGCTTTTAAACAGGGAAACGTCATTTTGATGTCACGTTTCCATAGCAACAGAGCAACTGCATAAGCTACAACAACAAAAACCTTTTAACTGAAAGCCAAAGAATCAGGACAGAGTTGACGGGCCATCAATATTAAAGCTTTTAAACACTTTAAAAAGGTTTAACCAAAAAAAGATCCATGTAGCCTTTGGAGAAGTGACTTTTAAGTGTTGACTTCTTTTTTCACTCCTCTTATCTTTCAAGCTCATGGTCTCCTTGTAGGGGGTCATGAGCTCCTGCCTGGGCTTTTAAGTTGGTCCTTGACAGTCTCTCTAGGAGGCAAAGGATGAGTCCAAGAACACGCACACATCACAAACATGCGCACATACCCTTTTACACAAATTTGTTAAACCAGAAAAGCTCTCCTCATCTTTGAAGAAAAAAAAAAGACATCTCACTCCAACTTGAAGTGGAAAGAAAATACGAATGATGATGGGGCAGCCTGGAGGCTAGTCCCAGCTCCACCACTAACTAGACTTAGGATCCTGAACAAGTAATTTTTCCCTCCCTGCCTAGGCCTTCCTCAGTTTCCTCCTCCGTAAAACCAGGGAGTCAGATTAGACGATCTTCAATGTACCTTTCCAGTCCTGAAATTCTGTGAACTTTCAGGACCTTTAGACTCAGTTTTCCACCCAAGCATCCAGAGACAGAATTTCTAGGGTAAGATGGGGGATGCAGGGAGATTTCAGCAAAAGCTGAAGGCCTGCTGAGGCTAAAAGACAGAGACATTGAAATGTAAAAAGGAAAGCCTTCAGATGCAAAGTAGATATTCCACACTCTAGAAAGGGTCTGAGGCTTGAATAGCTCCATTGCATATGAAGGGGCCAATGAGACAATGAACTTGCCTCTAGGGCATAGGCGGCTTTGTCCCTTGCCACTCATCAACATAAGATTCCCAAAGGAGCATGGGAGGTGAAACTAACCGAATTGAAACTAATCACCGTAAGGCAAAGTGGAGTGGCTTACTCAGGGAAGAATTTTTTGAGCCAAGAAGTACATTTTAAGGGTTTCTGTTTCTTTTCAAGAATTAACGAACAGTAGCTATGGTTTTGCTATAGATTGTTTTTCTAATTTGAGCCAACTCAAGAAAGTAGTGTAAATTGGCTAAGGTAAAGATGGAGAGAATATCTGTCTAGGCCTATTGAAGATCAAATTCCCAGAAGCTATTTAAAATTTGGGATAGGATGAGAACTATTAGCAAGTGTTCTCTGACCACTCCTGAGTTATTAATGATAACAATTTCTAACCCCAGAGTGAACAGTTCTTTTTTATTTTTTTCTATATCTGTTACTCACCCTCCAAATAAAGGGACTGAATTTCCATCCTTCCCTGACAGTCATGGAACTAGTAATGGCACCCTTATACGTGTGTATGCGTGTGTCTCCCTTTGTTCCTCTGGGTTGCTAGCCACCTGTCAACTGCCCATCAGCTGATGCTAACTAAGTTTTTAAACTCTTCTAGCACTGCTTTCTTATTTACTGACCACCTGTCAAAGGAACCAAGGAGTATCTTAGGAACTCTGGATCGAGGAATTCCCCAACACTACCAAGAGAGTAATAGTCACCAGAAATCAAGTGATTCACCTCATATACAGTCTTGAGGCTTTGAAGTGGGCTGTCACTGAGAAGTCCAAGACCATTTGTATGGAGATAATTTTCCCATTTGGACAAATAATAATCCACTGTATTTTTTGCAGCATGCCAGAGATGAGCAGCAGTACTAGCTAACTAGGAGTTCAGTGTGTACTACTGGACAGGAAAGACTGCAAATACCCTATCCTGTAGGCTTCCTGACATTGAAATGATGGTGATAGCATAGAAGGGGTGAGGGTAGGGAATAAGCATTTATTAAGCTTGCGCCATGGGTCAAGCACTGTGCTAAGCACTTTACAAAAAACTCATCTGATCCTCACAACAACTCTGAGAGACATGCTATTATTGCCCCCATTTTACAGTTAAGGATACTGAAGCAGAAAGGGGTTAAGTCTGCCAAGAGTAACACAGATAGGAAGAATCTGAGGCTGGATTTGAACTTAGGTCTGCCTGCCTCCAGACCCAGCTGCCTCTAATGAGAGAGACTGACAGAACAAGGTAGTAAATAGCTTAGCAGATGAAAATCCTGATGAAGATATAATTGGGTCTGGGTACCCACCAGAGACTCACCCCCAAAACAGGGTCACAGAGTCGGACACAACTGAACCAACCCAACAATGACAAACCCACTAGAGCATCTGGGAACTCAAGCAAGCAGCAGGAGAACTCCTCTTCAGATGACAGAGAGCCTGGTAGTATCTAGCAGCAGCTGCCCTGAGCCAAAGTGGCCTGCCTAGCCCTGTCTAGTGGCCCCTGCCCGGTAGTAGTGTCGCCTCTCCATCCAGTTCAGTAGCAGCTAAGCCTGGATGAGAGACACAAGCTACCAACTGATCTATTCAACCCAGCCCAGCAGCAGACCCAGTCCAGCAGGAAAACAGTGCCCTAGGAGAAGAAGGTCCAGCTGAGCTCTAATTCCTGCCGATATCAATGCCCTAAGAAAAGCCAACCCTGCTGAACAGCAAAGTAACTTGTCCCTCCCTGACATTACATGCTGCATAGGGTGAGTAGGACCTTCTGTAGAGAGAGAAGACACTGAAGTCCTTCAGGTCTAGATCGGTAAACTGTTTTGGCCATGTATGTTCCCACCATGTGTATCTCACTGCCATCATATTCTAAGTTTGTGGCGATTCTTTACCTCCCTAGATTCTGCATTGATTTGTGGGAGATCATGCTCCTGGTGTTGGGAGAAATGCTTTATAACTATTGTTCTTGCTACACTGTTTACTAAAGCACTCAGTCTACTGGATGATTATGAAGGGGAAGCACAGCAGTGAAAGCTCATGTTATGTATGATACCCATAGTATTACCCCCCCAGGACCTCCAAAGGGGTAGCAGCCACATTTCTGGCTACCCAATCCAACAGAGCCAACTTGAGTTGGATGAATGAGACCTAAAGGGCATGATACATTGGGGCTCATCTGAGAGGAAGGGGGCTGGGTCCACCCCTGAATTTTCAAGGGTTAGTCTTTGTTATATATGTGGGATTTTGTTGCTGGCAGGAATGTCAATCCAGGGAACTAGGGTAGAGCTCACCCCGAGTTTTAGTTCCTAAAACTTACTGGCAGCGACTTACTGGCAGTGTGACCTTGTACAAGTCACTTTCCTCTCGGAATTTGTTTTCTAATCTATAACATGAGGATAATACTTATCTTACCTACCTCAGGTTATCTTAAGGAAAATGTGTCTATAGTACTATAGAAAAATGAGTTGCTGTTAAAGTTCCACAGTTCATCCTTTTTTTTTTTTTTTTGGCTAGGCAATGAGGTTAAGTGACTTGCCCAGGGTCACACAGCTAGTGAGTGTTATGTGTCTGAGGCTGGATTTGAACTCAGGTCCTCCTGAATCCAAGGCCTGTGCTCTATGCACTGAGCCACCTAACTGCCCCTACAGTCCATCTTAACAAGGATTCTGAATCCATGCTGGCTGATTTGTATCTGGTTGGGCAAAGGTGGAAAGAGTCTTGAGAAATTGATGGATCGCTAGGTTAGCTTCCTGGAAGGTAAGTACCATGTTATTTCATTCTATTTCCTTCATTTAGGCTCTTTGCAAAGAAAAAAGAAAGCTCACCCAGGACTCAGTGGGACAGGCGCCTTATTTCCTTTGTCTTGACTCTGCTGACACCTGACTCTTCACGAGTGGTATCTCTGAACCGGGCATTATACAAAATGAATTAATCTCAGTGGTCTCTTTCCTCAAGACAATTCTAACGGAAGATGTACACAAGGAAAAGACCTCCTGGAACGCTCCTGAGGACAGAACTAGGATTCGTGGGTATAAAGTACAAAGCAGCAGATTTCAGCCTAATATAAAGATTTTCAAAAATTAGAATCGTCCAACAATAGAATGAGTTGTCTTGAAAAGCTTGTGAGCTCCCCATCACCACAAGTAGTCAAAATCATTTAGAAATTCATCGCCTCCCCCCTTCCCCAGTTATAAGTTCTGGTGAAGACGGAGTCTGTCCCATTTTATTTGTGTTGCCCTAGCACCCAGCATAATGTTTTGTATACAACAGGTGCTTAATAAGTGTTTGTTGAATTGAATATCTCTATATTAGACCCTGTGGGCTGACCTGGACCCAATACCAAACCATTTCATTCAGCCTCCCTGGATTCTGTTTGGATCTTGGTACTGGTCCTGCTTCCTTTGCAGACATTTCTTTCTACTTCTGGCTCCTTCAGCTTAGCACCCTGTGTCCAAGCCACCAACCTGGGCTACAAATACAAACTCACTACAATTCTGGCACTTAGCCTAAAGGGGACCCTCCTTCCAGCAGTAACCTTTCTTTGTCCCCCAGTGCAGTAGAACCCTCAGTAAGGTAGTGGAATGAACGCTGGGTTCAAGGGCTGGGGTTGAATCCTGGTTTAGCTACTGACTGCCAGTACAATGGTGGCCAAGTTCTTCCCCTTTCTGAGCCTCCATTTCTTCATCCATATAATCAAGAGGCTAAACGATGATTCCTGAGGTCTCTTTCAGCTCTGAGCTTAGGAAATGAATGACTTCCAGTCAGAGATACTGTAAAAGGAATTCCAGGATGAGACAGAAGGTAGATTAGATGACTTCTGACATCCTTTTCAATTTGAGAAACTATGATTCTAGAAGACTGCCAAACAAAAGACGAATGAGGAGCACAAAGTCACCTGAATTCCACTCTGCTAAGAGAACTGAATTAAGTTTGGAACGTGCAGTTGTATCACGATTAAGTATTGTGCACGGAGTGCCCAGGAATGAGTGAACTTTCTGGTTAATTCAGGATGAAGCAGAAACTTCTTTGTGTCCTAACAAGTTGCCAGTTTTTCTTAAACGTCTGAGGCCACTCTCTTGCTTTGTTAGCAGAGCCCTAGAACCATAGTATAATCCTTCTTTGCTTAATGAACTCTCATAGGGCCTTATGATCATGGTTTTGAACACAAACTCACCATCCAGGTTCAGAGATATGTGTAAAGAATATCAAAGATTGGACTCAGAGTGAACAACCCCAGAAACTGCCTGGGATTTTTTTTTTCATTCTAAACAGATTTCCAATAGACAAAGATTTCAAAGATTTAGAACAAGAAAAGGCCTTGGAGGTCATCCGGTCAAACCTTCTTATTTTACAGATAATAAAAGTGAGACACAAAAGTTAAGAGGCTTACCCAAAGCCTACATAGTGTGTTTTCTCTCTCTCTTTTTTTTTTCATCAATTTTCATAAAAAAATTTTTTTATTATTCTGAAAGACAGCAATAAACATGAACATTTCCATATATAGGGACCAGAAAAAGGTTATATATGAAATTTATATACAATATGTTGGGTTTTTTTCAAAATATCTATTCAATTCAACCTATTCATTCCAAAGTTGCTTCCTTATCTGTGTTACCCTCTGAACCTTCTCCTAATCTTTTCTGCGCTTTTCTTTCTTCCTTTTTTTGGCATCACTATCAGCTCTCCCCTCAAAAAACAAAACAAAAAAAACGCACCTTTGGGACAAGTTAGCAGAGACAACAAATCCATATATTTGACATGTCCAAAAATGTATGTCTCGTCCTGAACCTGTAGTCTATCATCTCCATAACAGCAGGTGGGAAACATGTTTCATCAATGTTCCCCTGGAGTCATGGTTGGTCATTGCATTGATTAGAGTTCTTAAGTCTTTCAAAATTGCTTCTTTTTTTTTTTACAGTATTGTTATTTTATAAATTGGCTCCTGCTGCTGTTCACTTCACACTACGTCACTTCATACAACTCTTCTCAGGTTTTTCTGAATCCATTCCATTCATTTTTTCTTGCAGCACAATATTCCATTACATTCTACATTCATGGTTTGTAATTGGGTCAGCCATTCTTCATTTGATAGGAATTCACTCCTTTACATGTTGTCTTCCCCCATTAGAATGTAAGCTCCTTGAGGGCAGGAATTGTCTTTCTTTTTGCTTGTATTCTCAGTGTTTAGCACAATACCTGACACAAATTAAGTACTTAACAAATGCTGTTTTGTTGGGAACCCCTTTAGTTTCTAGTTCTGTGTTGCTATGAATATTTTTGTACATCTAGGTCTTTTCTCTCTTCCTTTGATCTTTTTCTGAGGCATATGCCTAGTAATGATATCGCTGGGTACAAGGCTATGCACATTTTAGTAATATTTGAGATATAATTCTAAACTGCTTTCCAGGACATTGGACCAATTCACAGTTCAACCAATGGTGCATTAGCGTGCTTGTCCTATAAACTTCTGAAATTTTTCGTTTTTTTTTTTTTTGGTCATCTTTTCCAGTTTGATATGCTATCCCTATAAAATAACCCTTTAGAAGTTGATTGGTATGGCACTGAATAAATAATTAGGTTATATTATATTTGTAAGTTTTATTATACTAGTACTAATCAACCATAAGCAATTAATAGTTTTCCAATTACTTAGGACTGTCATTTCTTAAAATGGTGTTTTATAGTTGTATTCATATAATTTGTGTGTGTTGGTAGGTGAACTGTCAGATAACTTCGACATTCTCTAGTTATTTTTAATGGAATTTCTTTTCTGTCTCTTCCTGCTGGGTTTTGTTAGTAATATGCAGAAAGGCTAATGTTTTACATGAGGTTTATTTTATATCCTGCTCCTTTTGTTATTTTTTCAATTAATTTTTAGTTGAATCTCTAGAGTTCTTTAAATAGACCATCATGTCATCTGCAAAAAGCACCAATTTTGTTTGCTTTTTGTCTATTTATTATTTTTCTCTCAATTTTTTGTCTTAGTGTTATAGCTAACATTTCTAGAACTATGTAGAAATCTTTGCTTTACCTCTGATCTTACTAGAAAGACCTCTATCTAGCATTTCTCTATTACAAATAATGCTATTTTTGTTTTAGATATATACTATTTAACATAATATGGAAATCCATTTATTCAAATGCCTTTTAGTATTATTGCAGTTTAACAGAAATTGGTACTGTATTTTATCAAAAGATTTTCTGCGTCTATTGATATTATCATGATTTTTAAAAAATTTAATATGGTCCATTATGTTTACAGTTTTCCTAGAATTTAACCAGTTCTGCTATTATAGCATAAATCCAACCAGGTCATTGTGCATAATCTTTTTAATGTGTTGCTGTAGCCTCTTTGCTAATATTTTCTTCAGTATTATTGTGTCAAGATTCATGAAAAATACTGGTCTGTAGTTTTCTTTTTCTGTCTCTTCCTGACTTGAGAAATTTTGTATTACAAAAGGAATTTGATAGTATCCCTTTTTCTATTTTTTCCAACAGTTAATGTAATATTGGAATTAATTGTTTTTTTGGGAATTCTCTTCTAAATTCATATGGTCCTGGGATATTTTCTTCTACAGGAAGCTTATTTATGGCTTATTCATTTGTTCGTGTTTTTCCAGCAATGTTATTTAAGTCCTACATTTCTTGTTCTGTTGATGTGAGCAATTTGTATTTTTGTAAATCTAGTTCACTTGTCAATTTTGTTTGTATGTAATTAAGCAAAATAATTTCTAAGAATTTCTTTTCATTTGTTGCAAATCTTTTCATTTTTTATATTCATAGTTTGTTTTTTCTCTTTTTAAAAAATCAGATTAGGTCTATTTCATTAGATTTTTCAAGAAATCAACTAATATTTTTATCATTTTGATGGGTTTTGTTTTCAATTTTTTTAATCTCTAATTTGATTGTCAAGATTTCTATTTTTGGCTCTAGTTGAGGATTTATGATTTATTGCTTTTCTAGGTTTTTTTGCTTTTCTAGTTTTTTTTAATTGCATGTCCCAATTCATTACTTTGTTCTTTCTCTTCTCTTGATGAAAGTGTTTTAATTATATAAATTTTCTCCTAAGACCCGCTCTGTTTCCCCAAAGTTTTGGTATATTGTCTCATCGTTGGCACTTTCTTTGATGAAATTATGCATTGTTTCTATGATTTGTTTTTTGACCCACCAATTCTTGAGAATTAAGTTTAGTCTCCATCTAAGTTTGAATACTTTCTTAAAAGGCCTTTTGGTTGTAATTTCTATTGCACTACAGTCAATAAATGTTTAATACTTTTGATTTTTATGTATTTGTTTTGAGGTTTTTATGCCTTAATGGCCAATTTTTGTAAAGGTGTCATATACAGATAAGTATATTCCTTCCTATTTCTATTTGATAATCATGAAATATCTGTCATATTGAACTTTTCTAACGTTCTTTCTATCTTTTTGTTTAATTTGTCTAGGTCTAAGATAGAGACATTGCATTCCCCAAGAATTAGAGTTCTGCTGTTCATTTCTCTTTCTAATCTGATTAATTTTTATCCAAGTAGTCACATGCCACATGATTATTTATATTAAGTATTAATATCATTGTATTCTCTATGATGTCTTTAAATATAATATTAGTTTCTATATTTAACTCTTAACTACATGTCCATTTTTTATTATTGCTTTGTCTTTGACTATGGCTGCTACTCTTGCTTTTTTTTTTCCAGTTTACTGGAAGAAAAATAAATTCTGCTTTAGTCCCTCATTTTAACTGTATGAATCTTTGTGTTTCAAATGTATTTCTTGTAAACAACATTTTGTTGGTGTTTGCTTTCTAACCCATTCTACTACCTTCTATTTTATGAGTGAAACCATCCCATTCGGATTCATGATTATGATTATTAATTTTATATTTCCTTCTCATATATCCATATATATTTTTTTTCTCTGCCTTTGCCCGCATATTTTCAAAAAGGAGGGATGTAAATGAGAAGAAATGTGAGCAACACTGCAATCAGTAATTGAAATGATCTGGTTCTATTCCATTGGCCCTTCTCTTTTCTTCTTACCCAAATCCTGATCATTGGGCCTTATATTTTTTTCCTTTCTTTTTAATTTTCCCATTTATTTCTATCCTCCAAAGTTGATATTTTGATAGTGACTATTCCTTCCTCAACTCTACCTCCTTCTTAAACATCCTCCCCCTTTTTTCTCTGTTCCTGTTTGTTTCCCTGTGAGTTTAATGTATTTTTACACTAAACTCTTTGTGTAAGTCTGTGTACTCAACCCTCCTTTGTCTGATTTGTGAGGTTCATGTGATTCCTATTCCTCTCACCCTTTCCTCTAAGCTTGCATACTCTTCCTTATAATTTAATGAAACATAGTATAACCATCACTCTTCCTCATCTATTTCCTAATATATTCCTTTCTCTTTCCCTTTCCTTTCCTTTCAAGACCATTTTAAAAAAATGATAAAACCACTCCAGTCCTTGTTTGCTTATTTAATTTCACCTATGACTCTTGAAGACATTGGGATTTTGAAGGTGTTTTTCTCTTCTCCCCTATGTAATTGGTAATTGTTAATAATCCTTTATCCCATTAAAATCCCCTTTTCTCCCCTATAGGATTGTACTTAGTCTTTCAGGGTAAGTTATTCTTGCCTTTTGAATAACATACCTGTAAGTGTTGTGTGATCCTGTGGTTCCTTAGTACTTGAAGTTTTTCTTTCTTAACTGTTTACAGTATTTTGACCTTGACCTGGCAGCTCTAGATTTTGGCCATGACATTTCTGGAAGTTTTCATTTTAGAGTTTCTCTCAGGACTAGTGGATTTTTTTCCCCCTATTTTCATTTCACCCTCCAGTTTTTAGTGACTTTGGGATGTTTTCATTTATGTCTTCTTAAAATACGGCACCCAAGGCTTTTATTTTGTCATGATTTTCAGGTGGTCCAATAATTCTTAAATTATCTTTCCTTGACCTACTTTCTAGGTCAGATATTTTTGATAATTGATGTTTTGGATTTTTTTTTCCTATTTCTATCTTTTGATTTTTTTTTCTAATATTTCTTGTTGTCTCATGGAGTTATTGAATTCTGTTTTGTGTATCCCAGTTTTCAGTGAGTCTATTGTTTGGTTAATGTTTTCTATCATGTGTTCTAAGCTAACAGTCAACAAATTATAGGCTGAGGGCCAAATATGACCCACTGCCTGTTTTTGTATAGTCAATGAGCTAAAAAAAATTATTTACATTTTATGATTCTTAGCTTATAGGCTGTACAAAAACAAGCAGCGAGATAGATTTGGCCCATGGGCCATAGTTGGCCCACCTCCTTTCTAAACTATTCATTATTCTTTTAATTCTTTCCTCCAGAGTTCTTATTTCACTTTATAATTTCATTTGTTATCACTTGTTTCATTTTTTTCCAGGTACTCTTGTTTGTGGCCAAGTCATTTTTTTATTCCAAAGCTTTACTTACAGTGTTGTATGTTCTCTTTTTCTGGGTTTTCATCTTGGGTTTCTCTTGGTCAATAATATTTCTTTATGGTGTTTGGTGTCTTCTTCTGTTTACTCTTATCTCCAACCTCAGTTCCTAGTTCAGGTTTCTATGCTAGTACTAGCTCCTACATTTTTGGAAGGGGTGGTCAGGCCTTAGTTTGAACCTCACCTTGGTTTCCTAGGATCCTGACATTGGTTTCCACCCTCCCCAATATATCTGCATTCATAATGCGGGCAATCTTCAGTGTCCCTGGTCCAGGGTTTGAATTGGCTGATGCTGGTCTAGTTGCTACCACTGGCTTCTATCCCTGGTTCAGGTGTTACTATGGACTTTTGTCACCCCTGGGCCCAGTGGTGAGGTGCTGCTACAGGCTTCCATATCCCTCAGGCCTCTCCCAGGCTAGGCACTGTTGACATCATCTGGCCTTTTCATCTGAGCTTTTGAAGGCTTTCCTGATGAAACACATCTCTTCTAACAGGTGCAGCTTTGGACTTATATACGTGTGCAGTCCTGGGCTAGATAAAGGAGATTACTCATAGAAGACATAGCATTTAATCCAGGTCTTAAAAGACCTGTAAGATTATAATCATTGATGATGGAATTTAGTTAGAAAAATGCAGGGAATGCTTGGGGAACAGTGATTACTCCAATTTGCCTAGGGTATATGAGGGGAAGTAGTAAAAAATAAGGCTGGAAAAGTAGCCTAAAGTCACATTATGAAGGGTATATCATAAACATTTAATAAACATTTGGTAAATTATGTAATCCATATTATAACTACTGTCATTACAAATTTATTGCTCCCTAAAAACAATTAGCCATTAATACCTCAGCAGGTCCTAAGGGAAGGGGACACATAGGCACTTGGGGGTTAGAGGATCTAGGGCAAGGGTTCTTAGCCTTTTTTGGGGGGGGTGTCAGTCTGGTGAAGTCTGGACCTTTTATTAGAACAATCTTTCTAAATGCATAAAACACAATTACAAAGGAAGCCAGTTAAACTGAAATAATGTACAGTTATCAAAATTAAAAAAAAAAACTATACACCCCAGGTTAAGTACCCCCGATCTAAATCAATGAAGGAAGGAGATATTGAAAGCACAATTGTCATGAGATCTCTATTTTGTACTTCTCAGTGCACAGGAAGAATATGAGAGGGATAGAACTTGCCCTCAGGGGGTTTACACTGCATTTGCAAAGACCAAACAAATCTTAGTGCATTTATTTTTTTTCCCCTTTTTTTGGAGGCAGAGTTAAGTGGCTTGCCCAGGGTCACACAGCTAGTAAATGTCTTAGTGTATTTATCAAAAACAAGCCACAGAACTACAACTGGCAGAGAGGTCTCAAATAATGAGTCGGTCCAGCACCCAACCTCAAGGGATGGTATGATGTGGCCCATTCTGAATATGAGGAATTGAAGCTCACAGAAGTTAAGCTATTTGTTTAGATTTCCTTCTGTATTCTAGGCCATTATACTTCAAGATTCCAGATTATTCATAGCCAAAGAACATAGAGTGATGGTTCTCTAAAGCATCCTCTCCTCTGGGAGTGATTGTTCCCTAATCAATCCTTATTCTTACTCTTGACACTGGGTGATAAAATTGGATGCAGCCTCCGGAGCCTCCTAAAATCCCAACACTCTGTTCCTATATGCCACCTGTCCCCTATATTTAGATTTTTGACAAAATGATGGAAGATAATGGAATGAATATATGCCTTCAAGGTTTACAAATAATAACATTAATAACTCAGATTTTTATAGCACCTCTATAGTTGACACAGTCTATTTCTCAAAGCAACCTGTAAGGTAGGAAAAACAAGAATTACTGGCCCATTTTATAGATGAGGAAACAGAGGCTCCAAGAAGTGAATTTGGTTACCCAAGGTCAGATAGCAAGAGCCAAAACTAAAGCCAGGCCCTGACTGCCAGTTCAGTGCTCTCCCCGCTAAACCATGTAGCCTTTCCACCTCAGTCATCTCCTAACCCCAAACCAGATGGTGCTGCTAAGCTTGCCACCTGGTCATTCCAATCATCTTTTATCAACCTAACACTTTCCTTGTACCTCCCATTCTCCACCCTCACTACCCCACTCACCTCTATTATCATAAATCATAGAATCTAGATCTGGAAGGGACCTTAGAGATCCAGTCTCTCAAGAAATCAGCTCCTTTTCGTTTCTTAGTCTTCACTACCCACAGTCCTCCCGAACAGAGAAAGAAGCATGGCTCCCATGGCGCATCTGCACCATGTTTTCTCAATCATTATTTCCCTCCTTTCCAAACTCCTGCAGGAGCTCTCTCCAATCTTACCTTCCCTATGCCCCCACTTTCCTCTTCTCCTAGCCCCTGTGGAGCAGGAATGGAATAGAGTCAATCAAGAAAGGAAAGGGAAGTTCCAAGCTTGAGATCATGGAGATGGTATAGCTAGCTAGAGATCATGGGGAAACCTAAGGAATGAACACATCTGTGGAGTGGAGATGTGAACAATGGCAGCTGGAGTTGACAAACTCTGCGGTCTAGAATGTTGGAGGGTCTCAATATATATTGAAGTTCCTAAGGAAGAAAAGAGGAAAGAAAAACTACAAGCCAAATACCAAACTCCTTGAGAAAGAAGAGAGAACAACGTGGTGGTTACAAAGAGGTCAGCCAGTCGATAAGAATTTATGAAGTGTTTACTGCCTAAGCACTAGAGATGCAAAGAAAGGCAAAAATAAACACCACAGAAATCATGCAGATTAGGATAAACCAAATAATAGACAAAAGCTCTTAGCTTGCAGCAAGGTAATATTCCAATTCCCAGTCTCACGCAAACAGGAATTCTCTCTCCAAGGTCTCTAGGTACACAAGCTGGAAACCAAGGATCTGTTGAAGAGCCAGCTTCCTTTACATGCCTGCAGCTTCCAAAGCCTCTCTTCTCTCTCCCTGGAGCATCCTCTGGCCATGGGCTCTCCCCAAGCATCTATGCAGGGCTGGGGAACCTGTGGCCTCAAGGCCACTTGTGGACCTCTAGGTCAAATGTGGCCCTTTAGCCCTCAAGTATGGCCCTTTGACTGGATTCCAAAGGCCATACTTGACCTAGAGCGCCACATGTGGCCTTGAGGCTGCAGGTTTCCCACCCCGGATGTAAGCAACTTACTAAGTCCCTTGTGCAGTCACAGAGCACTGACCTCAGTGAGAATTCTCAGAGATAATGTTCATTGTCAAAAAAGGAGTCATGTTGACTCTAAGTGCAACAGCACAGCACAGTGCCTGTCTCGGCCTGCTGGGGTAGGAGCCAGGTTAGACACAAATGTGATTAAGTATATATGTACAGAACAAATATACTATATTGTCAAATAACATATAATAACTGGAAAGTCCTCTCTGAGGGAAGGCACTAGAAGGGAGGGAGGGAAGGGTCAGCATATGCACAGAGTTGGGATGAGGAAAAGTATAAGAAAACTGGGAAGGTAGCAAAGGGTGAAGTTGTGAAGGACTTTAAATGCCATGGGATTTTGCATTTTATGCCAGAGGTAAGAGGAAGGCAGTGAGGTTTTTTTTTGAGTACAGGGCATGTCATGGTCCAAGTTCACTTTAGGAAAATCACTTTGACAGCTGAGGGGAGGATGGATTGGAGTAGGGAGAATCTGGGCAGCGAGACCAGTCTGGATGGACAAGATGTGATAAGGTCCAGTACAGGCTCATGGCTGGTACGCCTGAGAACGAGCCAGATATAAGATATGATAGCCCAAAGCATAGTTATTAATAGATCAATGTCAACCTAGAGGGAAGGCTTTAACAGAGCCCTTTCTCCACCCCTAGCCTTGATCTGTCCTTCGCTGGGTGGGTAAGTGTCTAGTATTTTTATCAATGACTTGATGAAAGCATAGACAGAAAGCTTATCACATCTGCAGATGACATAAAGCTAAAGACAGGTAACAAACGATGACACAATCAGGATCTAATAGATCCTTACAGACAAGAACAATGGGTCAATGGCCTAAATCAAAAAAGGTGGTTTAATGAGAACAAATGTATGGGAGAAGAATCAGACTGACCCTAGAAAGCAGAACCAAACACGTGTAAGTTCCACGAAGGCAGCTTTCAGCTTGATGTAACACCTCAAAGGGGAATAGACATAGGTGGAAGGTGGTGGGTTCCCCGTCACTGAAGGCAGCTTGCCAGGGATGCTGATCTAAATGGTCTCTAAGGTCCCTGGCCCTTCTGAAGGTCTGTGTAAAAGAGAACTGCAGGACAGGACAAGACCTGGAGAATGGATCTCTCTGAGAGCTTGTTGGGGGATCAATGATGGGAGTGCAACTTTGCCCTGTGACTCCCATGAAGTGATGCCAGACCTTGGGGGAGGATTTGGGGCAATAAGGTGAGATGTTCCTGAACGAGTCTTCTCCCTGAGGGCGGGTGCCATTTGGAGCAGAGCTTTTTCTAGGGCACAGGCTGGCCCCCTTCAAAACCAATGGGCAGGAAGCGGCTGCTTGTCAGCCTTCACCTAGAAAAACTGGGCTTTCCACTTTAACGCCTTCTTGGGACAGCGGCTTCTTAAAAAGCCATAAATGGGTGACACCTGCTGGTGCAATTTGGCATTACATGTCCATGTTATCCCTAAGTTCAATGCTGTGCTGTCTGTCCACTCTACTGCACAAAACAGAGTCAAATGCTAGCGTTTGGAAGGACCTTAAAATTCCTCTTCTTTTAAGATCCAACTCAGGTGCTACCCTCTCCAGAAAGCCTCCTCTGATCCCTTAGGTGATGGTGATCTCACGAGATCAGAGACTCTAGCTGGGAGGAGAACTTAGAGGTCAACTTCCTAGAGCAACACCCTGAGGCCCAGAGAGGTTAAGTAGCTTGCCCAGGGTCACACAGCCACTAAGTGGCAAGGCCAGAATTCAGCTAAGTCCTGGGACTTCAAATCTTCTTTCCACCATACCACATGGCCTCCCTTGAATCTTTCTTCACCCTGTAGTACCTTTCCTTTGAAGTCATGTGCTGATTTTTACAATGTTTATTTATGGGCATGTCATATCTCCTCTACTCTGAGCTAAGCTCCTCGCATAATAACTGGATTTGTAAAGAAACCTCATGATGAATCTTTTTGTAAAACAAGGAATCATTTTTAATGCAAAATATTTTGCTCTGCCAGGAAACACATAAATGACATAATTACATTGATTCAGGCTGGTCATACTTGGCCTCTTAGAGACGGAAAACAGCCAGAGGGGCTCTTGGCTCGTGGAGATGCAACTATTAAGCAACAAAGAAAATGTATACATTTTCAACATGGGTATACATTTGCTGGCTCAAGATGACTGCCTTGGTACAAAAGGCATGTACAGGGGAGAGGATGTAGCAGGAGGTCATTCAGCACCAGTCTGCAGTCATGGCTGAGATAAATGGCTCCTGACTGGAACCGAGCATTGCCTCAGGATGAGGAGAAAAAGCTGGGGCCCAGCCTTGCTATGTCACAAAAGTGTACATGTTATTTCACTGTACCCTTTGTTTTGATAGCAAAAAATTTCAGGTTAGGTAAGTTGCCTAATCTTAAGTAATGACTTTCTTCCCCAACCCTATAAACCAAGTGAGTACATGCCTAACCAATGCCTTACGTAAAGTTGGGATTTTCGAATCCCTTCATTTCATAAAGGAAAAAACTGAGGTTCTGTCATACTCCTGGCCCTCTCTCCATACACTTACAACTCCACTGGGGTTGCCTTGCCCCAGGCCTGACACCCTCTTTGCTTCCTCCCACCATTTTTCTAGCCACACAGAGCTAGCTGACTGACACACCTTGAGATAATTCCACTTGAGGCCAACCTCCTATGGTCAATGAAACCTGAACCCATCCTTCAATGATTAACATACTTCCATTGCATCAGGAATTCTGAATGCCCTACTGTCACTTAAAACCCATCTTCTGTCCCCCACTGACCACTTCCTCTTTTATTCTCATCCCCACCCTCAATGTCCCACCCCTAAACCCACTCAGCCCTTTCACTGTGCTCTCTAGAATGCCTTTTCCACAGGCAACAAATTAGATTTCATCTTAACTCTTTTCCTTTCCTGCTCCCTTCATCTTCATGTACTTACTGAGAAATGGTTCCCTGCTGATGATACGCCTTTCCTGGCCATGCTAGTTTCAACTCATACTCACAGACTCACTGGTTGTGGTGGAGAAGTTGGACTATGCCTTGTCCTCATTGCCACTTTCAGGTTCTACCATCAACCTCAGGAACTTCTTCTCTGTTGAAGTTCATCCAATTCATGTTTATTGCCCAATTTATATTCAGGTAGCTGCTGTCTCCTGACCCCCAGGACACTCTACTTTCCTCATTGAGTTCAATGCCTGTTTCAGTCTTTTTTTCCTTCATGACTCCTATCCTTAGGCCAAGAGATTGCCCCATACATGATGACACTCCCTCAAACACCATAACTTCCCAATTCCCCACCTAACTCATTTCCCACGACCTACTGCAACCCACCACAGGCATCACCCCTACTATTCCACATCCATGTTCAGGAACTCTGAAATTCCTTCAACCGATCCTAATCTGCTGTCATTCCACCCCTCCTCCTGCCTTGCAACTCCAAACCCTGTTCATCCTCACTACAACCTCCAATCTCTCCATCCCTCGGTTCTTTCCTCAGCCATTACTCCTGCACTGACTATACTCTTCTTCTCCCTATCTTGACCCCTTGGTAAACCAGTTCAACTCTATACTGTCCTCTTCTTGTCCCTTCCCTCTTTATCCTACCAAACTTCAGCCTTGGATGACTCCCACCGTTAGATGCCTTCCATCCCAGTCACACGCTGATGAACAAAGTGAGAAAATATCACTAAAGAGTGTTGACTGGGTCCATGACCAATTTATGTTACATAATCTCAACGACGCTTTCAATACAGCAAAGCAATCCTTTTTTTTTTTTAATCTCCCTGATCAACTCACTACCCTATTTATCAAAGCACCTCTTACAAACCTTTTCATTCCTCCTCAAACTTCCTATGGCTCCCTCCCCCCATCACTTCAGCTCATGATATTTCACTGAAAAAAACTGAGGGGCAGCTAGGTGGCTCAGTGGATAGAGCGCCTGCCCTGGAGTCAGGAGTACCTGAGTTCAATTCCAGCCTCAGACACATAACACTCACTAGTTGTGTGACTCTGGGTAATCACTTAACCCCAACCGCCTCACCAAAAAAAAAATTTGAGGTCATTCACTGAGTGTTTCCTTTTATCCTTTCCTCTTCATCTTGTATCACTCAGATGCCTTCTGCTACTGTCTCCTTCATCTGAAGAGATAGCCCTTCTCTTGGCCAAGCGATCCCATTTCATCCACCTTCTCCAAGAGACTGCCCCCTTTATTATCCTTACTCTCTCACTAATCTTCAATTTCTCCCTGGCTACTGGCTTCTTCCCAGTTGCCTTCTAAGTGGTCTTCACACCTCTTCTAGATGCCAGCTCCTGGGTCTCCTCCCTCCCTCCCTCCGATTGGAGAAGGTGACACGGACATCCAGAGAGCTCCTCTCAAATCCTGCATTTAGGGAGGGCCCCAGGGCAGCTATCTCACCATTTCCCTCCTCTGAACTTCATCATGCCCCAGTGATGGATACCCTTTTGCCACCTCCACCCCTCAGGTTCTTTTTTATGTGTTGTCTTCTCCCATTAGATTATGAATTCCTTAAGGGCAAGAACTGTCTTTTGCTTTTCTTTATATCCACGGTGCTTATAACAGTACCAACACACAGCAGTTGCTTGATAGATATTTATTGACTATTGACTATGAACGTGTCCATGTCTTCCTCATTCTCAAAAAAAACTCACTTGATCCATCCATCCCTGGTAGCTAGCATCTTATGTAACCTCTCCCTTTCACAGCTAACCTTGAGAAGGCCCAGTGCAGTGTGACAGCCTTCTGATCAGTCTCTTTGCCTTAAGTCTCCTCATTCCAATTAATATTCTGCTCAGCTGTCAAACTGATCTTCCTAAAGGACAGATCTGACCATATCACCTCCCTATTCTCTAAACCCCTGTGATGCCCTATTATTTTCAGGATCAAATATAAATTCCTCTGTTTGGTTTTTAAAGCCCTTTATGATCTGGATTCTTCCTACCTTTCAGTTTTCTTATACCTTACTCTCCATATCCTCTGTGATCCACTGACACCAGTCTTGCTGCTTTTCCAACAAGACATTCCATGTCACCGGCTGTCCTCCATGCCAAACCTCACTCACTAGATATCTTCTAGATTTTTCTCTTAAGGACCACATCACTCTGATTCTCATTGATTGGCCAACAATAGGTCCCAGGCCAAGCCTCACCTGGTCATTGTTTGGGCCCTTATTGGCTCAGAGTGAACTTAAATAGTAATTGTTTTCTGTTTTGGCCAGAAACCCTAAGGATCTTCCCCTCCCAGATTTTTTTTTAAACTAGGTAAAAGAGGCCATTCTCTGCCTCACTTCCTACCTAGCCTTAATCATTGAATGGGCATTGCCTCAGACAAATTGAGAACTAGGAATGATCTTGGCTTAAAAAGGCTAAGGTCAGATTGCATCCTGGGTCATCTCCAGTCATCCTGATCTGTATCTTGCCACTGGAGGAAAGAGTAAGGCTGGTGACCTTGTCCAGCCCTGCCTCACTTAAATCCAATTCACTTCCATGTCATGGCATCATCTTCCCCATGTCACGGTGCTCTTTGAAAAGAAAGGAGAAACAACAACAAACTTCAGTCTTCTACTAGAAGCCTTTCCCAATCCCCCTTGGTACTAGTGTCTTCCATCTGAAATTATCTTAAAGTTATCCTGGATATACCTTGTTTGTACATGGTTGTTTGCAGGTTGTCTCCCCCTTTAGACTGAACTCCTTGAAAGCAAGGGCAGTTTTTTTACCTTTCTTTGCCACAATGCCTGGCACGTAGTAGGTGTTTAATAGATGCTTGCTGACTGATTGAGAAGTGACTCGTCCAAAGTTACACAGCCAGCTCTGAAGGGGAAGAGCTAGGCCAGGCTCTGGGGGCCAGGCCCCTGATTCCCACCACCATGTTCTTTTCTCTCCATCACAGCTGCTTCAGGGCAAAAATGATTGTGACATCCACTCCAGGTGATTACTCCAGGGGAAATAAATATATCAGTTAATGGGAAAAGCCAAACCAAGAGTAAACTGAGAGAGTTCTTAGAAAATAAGTAGTCATCTAGATTTTGTTTCAAGACCTCTAATACAGGGCAGCTAGGTGACACAGTGGTTACAGTGTGAGGCCAGGAGGGTTCAGGAGAACCCGAGTTCAAAATCTTACCTTACTAGCTGTGTGACCCTAGACAAGTCACTTAACCCTGTTTGCCTCAGTTTCCTCATCTGTCAAATGAGTCGGAGAAGGAAATGGCGAACCACTTCAGTATCTTTAACAAGAAAACCCCAAATGGGGTCACAGAGAGTCAGACATGATTGAAATAACTCAACAACAGTGAAGAAAAACCCATTACTTCCCAAGGCAGCCCATTCTACTTTGGGATGGCTCTCATTTCTAGGAAATTTTTTGGATGTCAAGCCTAAATTTTCCTCTTGGCAACTGTAACCCATTGATTCCTAGTTCTGCCTTCTGGGACTAAGCTGAACAAGTCATCTGAACTCCCCATGACAGCCCTTCAAATACCTGGAGATGGTGTGTATGTATTCCCAACATCTCACAACCTGCCTTTTTTCCCAAGGCTAACCACCCCCAGTCCCTCATGATGTTCTTTTCTGGACTCATAATGAGCTTGCAGTCCACTAAAACCTCTAGATCTTTCTTATTCCAGACAAACTTCTATCTAGCCATGCCTCCCTGATCTTATAATTGCAAAACTTTTTTAAAAAAAACAACTAGGTATAGATGTTAAACTTAAAGAGTTATCTACAATGATTGTTAGCATTTTCTTAATTCCTTCTCACTTCTTAATTCCCTGAAGAATGGCTCCCTTTCTGCTAAATCCAATGACCCTTCTTTTTAGTCCTCATCCTTCTTCATCTCTCTGGAGCTTTGGACACTGTCTATAGAGCGGCCCCCTCCTTGTGGACATGCTCTCCCCTTCTCGATTTCTGTGATACTGCTCTCTCTTGGTTTTCCTTGTGAATGTCTCATATGAAGCAGGAGCACGAATGTATTATATTGAGAAGAACTAGCAGTCCAGTTTGGAATGGAGTATGCAAACAAATGGAAGGGGAGTTATATGAAATAACAAGGGCTTGTTTGCCCACTTCTCAGTCTGGGCCTCCTCCCCCCAACCACTAAATATAGGAATCCACAGAAGAAGGTCCCGGAACCTCCTTTCTCATTCTCTCTCCTTCTCTCTCTCTCCTTCTCTCTCTCTCTCTCATCAGATCCCAATTATCATCTCTGTACAGGTGACTTCCAAATCAATATGTCCATCCTAATGTCTCTCTAATGCCAATCCTACATTACTCGCTGCCTGCCGGACATCTCTTCCTAGATGTCCCTTACTAAGTCAGTTAATCAACAAGCATTTATTAAATGCCTGCTGTGTTCCAAGCAGAGGGATCTAAAGGAAAGCAAAAAAAATAGTTCCTGCTCTCAAGGAGTTTATGGTCTCAAATTCAAATGTCCAAAATAACCCATATTTCCCTCAAATTTCCACCCTCCTCAACCTTCCCTATTTCTGTCGATGACACTATCACATTTCTAGTCACTTTTTTGTAACCTTGTAATTAGCTCAGATTCTTCTCTCTCAACCTCCCTGGGAGTAGCAGAGCAAGACCTGGTCCCCTCCTGACTCTCAAAGCTATCATCCAAGGAAGAAAAGCCTATGCAAAGGGGGTCTACCATGCGCCCTCCCCAACAACTGCTAATCAACTGCCACCAACAGGGCAGACAAATTAGTCTGGATGAAGGAGTAAAGCCCCCTGAGGGAGAGACAGGAAGTTGTATATGCCAGGATGATCAAACCAACTGTCACCACCTCTACCACCAGTTCTTCTTGGACCTTGGAGAAGAGAGTCCAAGACTCAGAATCCAAGGGTCCCAGGGAAATGCAGTGTCCCCTAGACCGCTGGTTCTATTTTTTAGTCTAGTCCCTTACAGCCTTCATTAAAGGGATCAACCCTTGTGAAGAAAGACCCACCATCCTAGCTACCACCAACACTAACTGGAAACAACTGCTATCGATGGACCAGTGAGGGCAAGAGCTAGGGAACAGCAGTTAAGCTCCACCACCCCCCACCCGACCACCAAACCACAACACAAGATGGGTCCTTAAAGCCACTGGCCCTGGGAGTAATCCTGGTAGAGATTGGACCTGTCAAATGCCTCTTCAGGTGCTACAGTCCCACCCCCACTCACCCCTTGCAACACTAAAAGAAAACCTATAAAAGAAAGTTCCCACCCAGAAATCCTTGGCACCATCAAATGGTTCAACATCAGAAACAGATGGGGTATTATCAACGAAAATAACATAAAAGAAGATGCTTTGCCACTGCATCCTGAGGACCAGGAGGCCTTTCCATCTGACTTGCAGCTAAAACCTCTTAGATGTGTTTTCTCCTGCCTCCAAAAGAATGCCGGCCCCTGGGGAAAAAGGACCGTTTTACTTTTCTGTTTGTACCAGCAGTATACAGGAAGCACTTACCACTTTTATTTGTTCATTCATTCTCCCTCAACTAATACCCAATCAGATAACAAGTCCTGGTGATGGCTACCTCCACAACATAGATTCAGAACGTATCCTTCCCCTACTCAAAAAACTTCCAAGGGCTCTCTCAATGCCATTAGGATAAATTACACTCTTCAGCTTGACATTTAAAGCCCTCCACAATTCCCACTTACCTCTCCAGCCTTTTTCATATATTCTTCATTCCAGTCCAACTCACCTGCTGTTCCCTATATAACACATTCTGATTCCTCCATCACTGTCTTTACACCAGAGGTCCCCTATACTGTGGAATGCACTCCCGGAGGCAAGAATGAGCCCTGGGCGCTCAGAGAGACTAGCTTCTTGGAAGAGAAGAGTGTGGGAGTAGCAGGAGGAGCTCAAAGCTGGAAAGGCGGTTTGGGCCCAGACTGTGAAGGGCAGCTAGTGCCAGGCTGGAGAACATAACGAGGTAATACGCAGGGATGGAAAGAACTTTGGCCGGGAGGCAGGAATCTTGAGGTTCTCATCTCAGCTCTACCACTGCTTCACTGTGACCTGGGGTAAGCCACTTTTTTTCACTGGGCCCCAGGTTCTTTATCTGGAAAGTAATGGGGTTGAACTAGATGATCTTTGAGAACCCTTCCAGACTTTCTGTATTCTATAATCCAAGGCTGGGATCCTAATGGCCAAATCTGGAACTTGATTTAAAAATGTAAACATCATTCTTAGCTTGCAGGATGTACATAAAGAAGGGGGGAGGAGGGGCACATTTGCCCCATGGCCCAAAGTTTGCTGACCCCTGGCTAAGGTTTCTTTCAGCTCTGACATTCTATGACTATCATGTAGGCAACAGGAGCCACTGGAGATTTGGGGGTAGGGGAGGGAATAATGGATGAATTGAGAATTCTTATCCTTACCACAGTGTCA
The DNA here is from genome assembly GCF_900497805.2 of Vombatus ursinus. Lineage (NCBI taxonomy): Eukaryota > Metazoa > Chordata > Mammalia > Diprotodontia > Vombatidae > Vombatus > Vombatus ursinus. The sequence continues at coordinate 10,138,012 of NW_020954596.1, read as the reverse complement.
GAGCTATTTGTCCTGGTCAAAGGATTCTGGATTTCCTAAGGGCTGTGGTTCTACCCTACACTGTTTCCTATAGAGCAGCTCTCCTTTCCACTGAAGAAAAAATGCTTCCCCTACCCTAACCACCCCCAGCTCCATCACCCCTTCACACACATGGCTGACCCCCATGGCAAGGACACACAAGAAACTCAGAAAATCACATGTCTGTGGAATGAACTGAAATGACACTAAAGAAGCTGCTGCTGGCTTCTACCCTCCTCCCCAAGGGTTGAGGGACCTCCCCCAGCAAAGCTCCCCATTGTGTGCCTCATCTCCTCAAGGTTTTGCTGAGCTAGGGCTCATCTGAAAAATTCATTCCCATTAAGGTACCATACTGGTTTTATACACACGCAAACACACATACCTCCCCCTAATTCTACATAGAGGCTGTAACCCTAAATTAAGATTTCTTTCAAAGAAACACAAATAGTATATACATTTTGGGTTTTTATTTCCTTTTCAGTCTGGATCTGTGATTTCACTGGTATAGGAATCTCTAGGTGAGGAAATGAAGAAACTCCCTCTATCAGTGCATACTGGGAACTTGCTCACCTCAATGTGCAGTCTAAGAGTGTCATGGGGTCACTTTCAAAGTTAGGTAACTTACCCAGGGTCCCACGGTCAATATATGTTAATCCCATAATTGGACCAGTACCAGAATTAATGATAATAGCACTTAACACAGTGCCTGGTACATAGGAGGCACTACATAAATACTAGTTGATTGACTGATGACTTTTTGGCTTGTGATGCTGGGCAGGGGTTGGAGGGTAGGGGTAGTAATAGTATTTTAGCAAGTGACAAAGCCTTTTTCCAAAGGAATGACTCTCTAATGGTAGAATTTTAGACACTGTGAGAGGCTATTTTAATTAAATTCAACATTTATTAAGCACCTACTAGGTGCAGAACACTTTATTTGGGGACAAGGGAGTTTTCCTCAGCACCCTTTCAATCACAACAGGAAGCAAATGGTCAATATGTATACAAACTATATGGAAGAAACATGGTGCCTGTACTGGAAAGAATATTGGATTTGGAGTCAGAAGAACTGAGTTTGAATCTTGGCTCTGCCACTTACTCCGTACGTGACCTTGGGCAAGATGCTTCAACTCTTTGGGCCTCCATTTCCCACCTATAAAATGAAGGGTTTGTACTATCTTAGATAACCTTTCAGGTCCCTTCCAGTCCTTAATCTTTGATCTTGTGATCCTAGGATAGTATTGGTTTCAAGGTTAAGTAGACTTGTAACAAAAGGAATTCTTTTTGTCAGTCAGACCCCCGGTTCTCCACTTGGGCTTTGGAAAATATGACTATAGGTATGAGTCTCTCTGAGTATGAATGATGGCATGGTGTGGTGGAAAGGATGGATTGGAAGGTATGGAGCCTGGGTTCACTTCCTGACCCTGATGCAGGTTACTGGTATGTCATTCATGCCTCTCAGTCTCAGTTAACTCATCTGTAAAATGAACAGGGCTGGACATAACCTCTGAGGCCCCTCCAGTTCTCCTAAGTTCACGAATTTGAATCCAGTTTGTGGGTAAGGATAGTCTTTTAAATGCATGTGCTTTTTCTTCCAGACTTGAACAGAATGAAGAAGCAATGATTGGTAGAGCCATCACATTAGCAAAGATGCCAAAGCAATTTAAGATTTCTCAGTCTCTCCCATGATTACCAGTGGATTATCAGTCTCTAGAGCTGCCTTGGGCCCCTTCTGAATGAAGTTAATTTTTGTACAGTGGACAAATTCTACTGCCAGAGGGTAGAGAGTCCCCCATATGGTGGATGGAAGGGAGGAAGGGCAACCGTGGAGTCCCCTCATAACCACATCTCAGCCTCACTAGTCTGTAGCAACACTTGAAATTTAACTCTTGGAGACTTATTTTATAAAATTAAAATGCAAATATGCTGGCCAAGGATAACAGACAAAGTCATTATCAGTCAGTTGCTCTTAAGAATGGATGAATCTATTAGGGGGCCATGGCTAGAAGGAAAGAGAGAGAAATGCTTAAGGTACCACTTCTCTTAAGGAGGGGTGTATATGTGTGTGTGTGTTGGGGGGGCTGTGTGGGAGGGATGCAGTAAGGGATGTAGCTATGAAGCAGGCCTCAGGCACCGTGAACGGTGAGAATAAGGGGTAAATGGAAGACCAAGGCAGTTATGTAATGGAGAGAAAGCCAGGACCCATTAGAAGAGAGGGCCCATGGACAGGCAAGTGAGAAGAAAAATGAGATCTTGGTCATATTCTAATTATTGATATGCTCCCTGCAGGGGCATGGGATGATCAATAGGTGGAAAAGAATGCCATTATCTCAGGAACTGCCTGCCCCTGGCATGGTAACTGGTGCATTCCAGCCACAGAGAACCAGTCTGATGCTGATGAGAGGGCAAATGTCAACTCTACAGGGTGACATTACAAAGGTTCAGCCTTCAGGGTCCATCAGAAACCCAATGGACGGCCCATTGCTGTTAACAGCTCATGGAAGAGCCAGTGGGCTGAGAAGAGTGATGGGCAGGGATCCAGCCTTTGCTCAATACCTGAGGCTAAGCAACGCTGCAGGCTCTGCTGGGATGCCTGAGGCACAAAGGCTCAATAACAGGAACAACTGGACCCATCTGGGAGCAGCGAGAAGACCTACTGTGTGAGCGAGAGCCAGCTCAAGGGAGTGCAGGAGACTCGAAGGGGAAGGATGCAAGTCTGAATTGTAGTTTTGCCCCCCAGGGTGGCATTTTAGCTTTTGCTACCTATGTGACCTTTGACAAGCCATTTTTCTTTAGGTCTCAGTTTTCTCCTCCGTAAAAGGAGGGCCGGATTAGAAGAGCTCTAAATCCTATGTCCTAGGTCCCAGCCCTAACATTTACTAGCTTTGTGGACCTGAATGATTCACTCTCTGAACCTCAGTTTCCTCATCTGTAAAATGGGGATAATATGTTTCCTACCTGTTTCACAGTGTTACACACACACACACACACACAAACTGTTACTATCACAGATAGGATGTCGCTACGTTCTAGAGGGCCTAGGGTGCCAGGCAGAGGAAGTAAGAATCACTCTCCTAGGTAACTACGTGTAATTGCAGCTTCATGAGCAGGGTAGGTAGTGATGTGATCGGGGTGGGCTTCTAGGAATGGTCATCTGGCACTATGGGGAGGATGGCTTGGAGGACAAAGAACTGGAGGCAGGGAGACTGATTAAGGTTATCAAAGATCTTGCCTAGCTTTTGAAGGCATCAAGGATGGAGTTGGGGATAAGTTACATGAGCCCTAATGGCAGGGACTAAGATTTTTTTCCTTTTTCATCTTTGAATTGCAAAGTATGTCTGGCACAGTGCATTGTAAATAGTAGGCCCTTTATGACTATTTGATGAATAAGATAACCCCTGTCGGTGAGGCAGAAGAGGAAAAGGAAGGGTGTGGAGTGGAGGACTCCATTTTCCACGCAGGATACAGGACTGGGTTTGAGTTCCGAAATCTCTGAATTGATGCCACTCACACCCCAAAGCTAGGAGCCTGCTTAGTGTCTAGGATGACTTGGGCAGTGCTCTGCACATGGTAGGTCTCTCGTAAGCATTTACTGAAGGCAATAGAATCACACTTTGTCTTCCCTTGAGAGCTGCTGGTAGAAATGAGGCCTGCTGTTGGTAGGCCAAGTTAGTGAGTGACTAAGCCCTTGGTGGGTGCCCAAGCCCTGAGCCAGCCTTGCAGGAGGAGAGAAACAGAGAGATAGAGATGTCTCCAGAGAAATGCAGAGATACGCAGAGAAATACACAGAGAAGGAGAGAGAGAGAGACAGAGACTGAAAAAGACAGAGAAGAGAGATGAGACACATAGAAAGAGAGGGACAGAGACATAAAGAAACAGAAACTCCTCTCCGAGGAGGCAAAGCTCACGCACAGGTAAGCAAGAAAACAGAGGGATGTGATGAACAAGGAACTGGGCCTGGGGTCAAAAAGAACTGGATTCAGATCCCACCTCAGGTGTGTGATCCTGGGTCAGTCACTTATCCTCAATGAGCTTCAGTTTCTTCATCTGTAACCTGAGAAGGTTAGACTCAATGAGCTTTATGGTTTCTTCTGGTTCTAAGTCTATGATCCTATAAACACACAATCAGGATGGTACTAAAGGGCACAGAACCAGAACTGTAAAGGAAACTGATCACATAGAGGCCACATCACTACAGTAAAACCAGGTCATTGTCACATAAGCCCTAGATCATCGATGCTTGAGTAGCTGCATCAGTGGAAGGGATGCAGTGGTACTGATCTTCTAAATGTTAGGGAAGACTTCATATTTTTTTTAGATCTACTTTTAAAGAATACTAGGTTATGTTGGACTAACCTATGTTCTTTGGTCAAAGTTACAAAACTGACATGCTGGAGATATGACTTAATCGATTTTTCCAAAGCATTTCATAAAGTCTTTCATCATATTCTTCTGGACAAGAGGAAGCAGTGGGGGCCAGATGATAAGTGTGATTACATGGATTTGCAACTAGCTGAATGGCTGAACCCAGAGTGTCATCATTCATTAAAGTTTTAATATTTACTTGAAAAGTAGTCTCTAGTATAGTGTCCCAGGGACATATTCATGGTCCTGGGCTACCTAATCTTTTTACCCTTGACCTACATAAAGGCATAACATGTTTACCAAATTTGTAGAACACACAAAACACCATGTTAGATAACAAAGTCAGGGTGCAAAATTATCTCAGTAGGTTAGACCAGTGAGCCAAGTCTAATAAGAAGAATAACATTAATAGGAATATTTAAAGTCATACACTTGGGTTAAGAAAAAAAAAACACGTGACTAACATAAGATGAGTGAGGTATGGCTAGACATCATTTCTCTTAAAAAACTCTTAGAATTGTAGTAGACTACAAATGTGCTATGAATCAAGAGTGTGACGAGACAACGGAAGAGGTAAATGTGACTTTAGGCTGCATTCTAAGAGGTGACAGTCCCTGCTCTCATCTGCCCTCATTTGGAGTATTAGCTTTAGTTTGGGCACCACAGTTGATGAAGGACATCCACAGTATGTTCAGTCTTCAGAGGGTGAAGGGCCTCAAGTTCAATTCATATGAGGATGGGTTGAAAGAACTCTGGGTACAGTAAACCCCAAGAAAAATGGGAAGAGGGGCCAAGAAGGGAAGGTCATCATCACCATTTTCAGAAGTTTTGAAGGGCTGTCAAACAAGAGAGGGCTTGGATTTATTCTCCTTGGCCCTCAAAGGTCAGAACTTGAAATAAAGTGGGCATGTTGTAGGGAAGGAGATTTATTCTTAATGGAGTTGAAGGGCTTGGCTTGGGAGACAGGCCCTCCACTAGATGTCATCTGGCTGTCAGTAGTAGAGGCCAGAACACCAGCTGTCAAGGATGCTGCAGAAAGCTTCTTGTCCAGCTACAGGTAGGACAAGATGACATATAAGGCCCTTTCCATCTCTGAGAATCTTTGGAACAACGGATTTGGAGTCAGAAGAACTAGGTTCAAATACACACCATCTTGCTCACTACCTGTGTAAACTTGGGCAAATCATTTTTACTTTTAGGGCCTCATATAATTCCTCTGTAAAACAAAGGGTTTGACTAGACTGTCTCTAAGGTTCACTGCATCTTTTAAATCATGTAAAACAAAATGCACACAATAAAAACGTTTAGGATAAAATGCTAAGTAGTGAGTTGTAAATAGTCCTATACAGATGTCTGAAGAAGATAGCTCCATGTGGTCAGGGAAGTCTTCTGTAATTTAGTCCACAATCATTTATTAAATACATACTGTGTGCCAGGTGCAGGAAATACAAAGACAAAAAGGAAATAGTCCCTGCCCTCAAGGAGCTTACATTTTGTCAATTATAGAAAACAAATAATTAATAAGTAAATGGAGGAGAGGCAAGTGAGGTGGGAAGTATCAAGAAAGGCCCGTGTAAGAGGTGGTGAGCTGTGAAGAAAACCATGTGTTACAAAATGTAGAAGTGAAGAGGAGAGGGCATTCCAGGCCTAGGGGACAGCCCGTGAAAAGGCAAAGAGGCAAGAGATGGAATGTTGTGTGCAAGACTCAGCTCAAATCCCACCTTCTACAAGAGTGTTTTCTTGGTTCTACCTTCTGCCACCTTCTGCCGCTGCCACCTGAGATTAATTTCCATTTATACTGTATATACCTCGTATGTACAATGCATGTTGTCTCTATTAGAATGCAGGCTTTCGGGGCAAGGACCATGTTACTGCCTTTCCTTATATCCCTAGTATTTAGCAGAGCATTGTAAGATAGTAAGAGGTTAATAACTGCTTGCTTACTGAGGAACCCTGAGAAGAACCAGTTTGGATGCATTGTACTGTGTATGGCGGGCAATAATGTACTTAGAAAGATAGGCTGGAGAAAGGTTGTAAATTCTGAACAGAGGTGTTTGTATTTGATCCCAGCCATAACAGGGAGCCAATGAAGTTTTCTAAACATGTGATTGAGAGACCTGTGCTTTAGGAAAAACACCTGGGCAACTGCATGGACAGTGGGGCAACTAGGCAGCTCGGCAGATAAGTGCTAGACTGGAGTCAAAAAGACTTGAGTTCAAATCTGGCCTCAGACACTTACTAGCTATGTGACCTTGGGCAAGTAACTTAACCTCTGTTTGCCTCAATCTACTGGGGAAGGAAATGGCAAACCACTCTAGTATCTTTGCCAAGAAAACTTCACAAAAAGTCACATACAACTGAATGACTGAACAGTGGACAACGGATCAGAGATGGGAGAGAGAAGACTATTGTTGTAACAGTCTACCTGAGAGGTGATGAGGGCCTAAAGGAGGGAAGCCATGGATTGGGGAAAGATGATGTAAAGGTAGAAGAAACAAATTTGTCAACTGATGGGCAGGGCAAGAGAGTGAGGAGTCAAGGATGATCCTGAGGGTGCAAACCTGGGAAGGATGGTGGTACCCTTGATAGAGGGAAGGGTTTGGGGGCAATAAGAAAATGAGTTCTGTTTTGGAGATGTTGAGTTTGAGACACCTAAGGGACATTCAGGTCAAGATGTCCAACAGGCCACTGAAATGGAAATCAGGTGTGTTGGATTCAGCTGGATGGAGAGAAGGAAACTGGAGGGAGGTTACCAAGCTCCCCTTCCTCAGGCAATCACAATGGGTCAGGGGCTTCTTAACCAGAAACTTGCAGTGAGCTCTCCTCCCAGTAGCATGCACAGGGAGGGCAACCTTACCTTGGCACAGCTGCATGACTGAGGCTGCCGCCAACACTAGCCAACTGGAAGATAGAGGTCTCTGGGCTCAAGCATCTGGCAGGACCTGACTGGAAGAAGAATAGCCAATCACACAGCAAGGCATGCTCCTCTCCAATTCCACAAGCTCTCAGCACAAGGCAGAGGAAAAAGTGGTAGGTTGAGTGTCAGGAGCATTGTCCTGGTGCTGCTACAAATGACTAGAGCTAGGCACATCACCTTTTTGGGACTCAGTCTTCCCATCTGAAAAATAGGGATAATAACATTATCTGCCTTGCCTCCATAGGACCTGCACAAGCAGGTTATACTTACACAGCATGATTTGGGGATTTCAGAAAAGTCTCCCCCACTGTCTTGCCTAGGTACAGAATGTTTAGCTCCTTCCTTAGTAACTGATGCCATCATTTGGCAGGCTGACAAATGAATAAAACTGAAACTTCTTAGTTTGGCATTCAAGACTTTCCATAATCTCTGGTGCTGCTGACTTGGTCGTCTTTATTCATACCACTTCCCTTCATGTTCTCCAAGCTCAAGACAAATCAGAATATTCCCTGCTCCCCATACATACCCCTCCTATGCCAGGGATGCCCACCTGCTCCTTTCTCCCCCTAGCTTTCTGGTGTCCTCTATGTTGAAATTCTACCCAGCCTTTAAAACCCTCCTTCAAGTGCCACCTCCTCTAGGAAGCCTTCCCCAATTAAACCCAGGCTATAATGACCTTTTCCTCTTTTGTACTTATATGTATTTAGCATATATTACAGCTATTCAGTTCTGTTTCTTAACTCCCTCTAGAATAAGCTTCCCGCTAGTGTTTTTCTAAACTTTTTCTTTTCCCCACAACAGGGCACATCTGCAATTAAATGCAATAGTGACTTAATGTTGAATTGGTCATTCAGTTATATAGTACTTTTAAGCCAGAACAGCCTCATAACTACCTATAAGGTAGGTTTTATCTGTTTTACAGATGAACAAACAAGATCTAAGAGCTGAAGGGACTTGCCTCGGATCACACAGCTAGTGTCTCAGACTAAATTTTTATCTAGTTCTTCAGGCTCCACACCCAGTATTCTAAGGAGGCAGCACGGTAAAACCTTCTTTCGCTAGGAGGGAATACATTTCAGTTAAATGAAATTTCTGGTCAACTGGGACTAACATTTTAAGTACATGAGAATCTCTAACGAGTCTTATCTAGTGATCAGGGTGTAAACTTGCAGTGTTGAATGAGGGTCCGGTAGGGCCTCAAGGTCACTCAGATACTTGTGTATTTTCCCTGTCAGTATCTACTGTTCAGATGAAGAAGGAAGAGGGATTATTCTGGGACTATGGCCTTAAAATCTAGACAGACAAATCAGAGCTGCAGTTTATGTAGTACCAGTAGTTACAAAGCACTTTATGCACATCGATAGCTTGTGTTTATGTAGTGCAAGAAGTTACAAAGCACTTTATGTGTATTGGTAGCTTCTGTTTATGTGGTACTTACAGTTACAAAGCACTGTATGCACATTAATAGCATCTGTTTCTGTAGTAATTACAAAGCACTTTACATACATTAACAGATACTGTTTATGCAGCACTTGTAGTTACAAAGTACTTTAGCATTTGGTCCTCACAAAGAGCCAGTAGGACTAGTATGGCAGAGTAATTCTCTTAAATGTAACACAGAAGCCGCCCTAAGACTTTATTAAATCATAGATGAGCTGCTATCTTTCCTGCTTAAAAAATCACAGGTCTTCATGTCAGACTATGAGATAAGGAAAACGTAGCTAGAGCTTATCTAAATTTTAACAAGGCCTTTAACAAAGTCTCAAGCCACTCTCATGTGAAAAAATTGAAGATATGGAAATAGTACGATTAAGTGGATTTAAAAGAGATGAATGACCAAATTCAAAGAGTGGACATTACTGGTTCAATGTCAACTTGGGAGGGAATTTGAAATGGAGAGTTCCAGGGATCTGTGCTTGACCGTTTAACTTTTTTGCACAGAATGCTTTATCAGAATTGAAGTTGACAGAAATTACAGATGGTAAATAATAAAAGCTAATATTTACACAGTTCTTTTAAGCTTTACAAAGCACTTTATACACGTCATTTGATCATACTAGATAAGAGAATTCAGAAAGATTTTCATAGGTTAGATAGAACATTGGTTCAAATCTAATAAAATGTGATAAATGTAAAAGTCTTACACTTTGGTTTAAAAAAAAATCAACTTCACAAGTATGAGATGGGGAAAGCATAGCTATATAGCCAATTGTCTGAAAAAAGATCTCCATTAGTGGGCTGCAAGTTCAAGAAATTTGAATTAGGATTGTGATATGATGGTCTCTGAAGTTAATGCAATCTTAAGCTACATTAAGAAAGAGGGTCCCATATCTCTTCCCTACTTATCTGATGCTCCTTCTCAGTCTCTTGATAAATTACCATTGACCTCTTGCCTCCCAAGTGTGGCTACCTTCCAAGTCTCTGTAATGGGCTTTCTTCCCTTTCCATTCTCTTGGTAATTTCATCATTTCTCATGGGTTCAGTTACCTGGAAATTCCAGCCCTGAGTTAATGATTGCATGCTGGATATCTCTACCTGAATATCCTACAAATATCTCAAACTCAACATGTCCAAAATAGAACTTATATTTTTCCCCAATCCATTATTTCCTCTAACCTTACCTACTTCTGCTGATGCCACTGCCATCCGTACAATTGGCTAGGTTCACAACCATTCCTTACTCTTCCTTCTTTCACTCTTTACTCTCCATGTCCATTCAACTGCCAGGGTTCGTTGACAGTACCTCCTCATCTCTTAGATCTATTCCCTTCTCTCCAGCTCACACAGCCTCTAAACTCCTTCAGGTTCTCCTCATCTTTCAAGTGAAGGATTCTAATAGCTTCCTAATTGCTCTCTCTGCTTCTAGTTCTTCCTTCTGCTAATCCACCCTACATTGCCAAATTGTTGTTCTTAAAACAAAGATCTAACCATGTTATTCTTCTAATCTAAAATCTCCTGGGGCTGCCTATTGGCTCCAGGAAAAAATACAAGCCCCCTAGGACTGGCACTTAAAGTTCTCCACACTCAGACTCTCAGGTATTCTAGCTTTCTTTCACGAAATCTCCATTCCTATACTAGCCGTTCCCCATAATCGATTACCTCACTGTCTCTGTGCCTTTAGTACGTGTGATCTCCCATACCTGGCACGCACTCCCTCACAGCATCCCTACCTTCCTTCTAGGCATACCTTGTACCAACTCCTCCATGAGGCCTTCCTTGATGCCCCATTATTAGACTTCTCTTTTGCTTGAAATTACTCTGTACTTATTTGTGCACATATCGTATTTAACTCCCCCGCCCCCCCCAAAAAAGTCAGCTTCTTGACTGCTGGGTTCTGTTTCATTCTTGTCTGTGTATCCTTTGCCCAGCGCCTTTCACAGAGCAGGTACTTAATAAATGTTTGTTGAACTGAATGAATGCTTTTGGCTGTACAGAATCCTACTTTTGGAACGGGAAGGAACCTTAAGAATTATCTAAATTAACCTCATTTTTAGATGACGTGAAGGCTTGAATGGTTAAGTGACTTACCTAAGGTCCCAATCACAAACCAGTAAACAAAGCAGAACCAGACCTCAACAGTGGCAGAATAGTGCCACAGCATTGCATAATGGTGTCTCAAAGCCTACTTCCCTAAATTTTACTAGCTGCGTAAATCCCTTAATTCTTGCTTAGAGTAGGACACATGAATAAACCAAGGCCCTGGGTTTAATACTCAGAAGGCTTTGAAGAGAGAAAGAAAAAGCAATTCCACAGCCAAGAACCCAGTGGAACTCAAGTCCATTGCTAGAAAAATACCTCAGAGTATATCCTGCTGACCTTCTGTTCATCAGTATAAAATACTGTACTCTATGTTATTATTAGGATATTCAACTGTCAATCACTACAGTGGCTTGGTGGGAATCATTTTCCTATTCTGGGTGGAAACAGATGGCCAAAGCAGTAAAAGTGTGACATTATGGTTCACTGGTCATGACTTCTGGGCACAACACCTTCTTTTGGAAGAAGCCACCATAGATGGAAGGGGGTGATGAAGTTACTCCAACACCACATAAGAAGAAACTGAGGCAGATTGTCTATTCTCTTAGGCTGTTTCCTTGAAAGGTCTTTCTGACCTCAGATGCCACTGAGGCCATGCCAATACCTTCTTTCCTCAAGCAAAATCAAACCCCTTAAACTTGAAAATAAACCCGTAATTTGGGGCTGGGGCTGGCGTTTGGGCCTGTAGGCCCGTGATTGTTTCACCTGTCCCGTAGTGATTCTCACCTAGTCAAAGAATCTGGAGCTAGACGAATCCTGAGATTGTCTTGTTCTTGTTCAAACACTTTATTTGCCTGAGGAAGGGACTGGAGACCTGAGAGGGGAAATGACATAAAACTCATTTCCTCAGGACAGTCTTCAGGCTGAATTGAGTAGATTCCAAAGAGGTGAACATGCACACCAGCCCCATGCTCCCTTTTCCCCTAAGCTAGTCAGCTTTTCTTTCTATCCAGCTTCATGAAGAGGTGTCCTGGGGGCAAGGAAATCTGGGAGCCTTTTAATGACACAACCCATCTCATCCTGGCACCCAAGGGTTGCTCCAGCTTTGTTCCTGTGTGAGTGCAAGCACAAAGTTCCCAGTCCTTTCAGATCCCCTTGGCCTTCCTCCCATATACACAACATGGGCCAAACACCGCAAAAAAAAAAAAAAGTGCCAAAATAACTTGAGCTCTCTATATAATTAAATTAAGATGTCACTTAACCATAAGAGCTTTTGCAACTTGTGTCTGTTGGGCAGTAAGACCACCCACAGTTTAATTTTCAATTAACCTAATGAAAAGCATAACAGCCGGAAAATTAGCCTTGGAACAGTCTTCAACCTCCTTTACTGTAAAAATCAGGCTGTCTACCTGCAAATATATCCTTTATGCCTCTTCTTGTTGTTGAAATGGAAATTGTTTAGGTTCCATTTTGGTGCCAAATTATTCCAATCAAAATGACATCCGAGTTACTGATAGAGTATGTTGCCCAAATTCACCTTTACAGACACACTGAGGAAACCGTTTCAGAAAAAACTGCTGGGAAGCTAGGGTCTGCATTGGTTTGAAATAACCAGAGCAAGCCTCTTACAGCAACAATTTAAATTTTATTCTCTTTCACTTGAATGTGCAATATTTTCAGCAGTTTTCAAAATGTGAACATGTCTAAATTAAATATTTTCTCTATTCAGTGGGCACAGCTACATGTATGTCAGGGCTCCAGGCCTCCCCCATCATAGCCCTCTTAGTTTTAAGGATGGTGATGACACAGGACACGGAAGGTTAGACAATGACAGAGCTTCTGCCCATCAGGCTGTTTGTTCTATCTGGCAACATGTAGGCAAAAGCTGATGGAAAGAGAAAGAGGCCCATACACACAGGCAACAGATGAGAGAGGGTAAAACACCTCACAGAGACTGCCTTCCACCATGACAGATTCCTCTCAGAGCAACGCTATTGGCTGACTGAATCCTACTCAAGGAGTGGGGAGAGGTGTTTCTAGTCTCTTGGGTCAGCCTCTGGCTGAAACTCACCTAACAGTCTACATGACAAAGCTTCCTTTCAGGGTAAGAACAGTTTGTGAGCAACAGAGTCTGACTTAAGGGCATCTTAAAAAGTGGTGTCTTTGTAGGATTTACCCTCTCCAAATCACCTACAGGTAGTAGGTGGCATTCCTGCCTCAGCCCTGCCCTCTTCCACTCATTAATCTCAATCTCTGTTCTGATCTACCAGCTGGAAGGTGTCACCATTTCCTTTTCCCACCTTAACCACATCAATATCCCAAAGTCAAAATGGCAGCCAACATAATGGGCTCATCCTACTCTGCCCCTTGGCCTAAAATGGTCCTTTGTCACCTCCCCCCAGCACTTGTCCTATTATACAAAGTAAAGCTAGTGCCTCCCAGAGTCACATTCCAGCTGACTCGAACAGTCAGAGTGTTGTTTTTTTTTTCCAGGCATGTTGCATAGTAGGGACTTCTAAAACCAAAGGCAATTTATTTGTAAAGGGGGTGTGGGAATGTGGGGGAAGAGAAGGTATCAAAACAGAAAAGATCTGAAACTTGTAGATGATTGTAAGCTAAAAGATATTGCTATATTTATAATTCATTACACCTGAGCACATCTCTCAGTTCAAGAAATATACCACACATGAAATGGTTTTCACCAGGGTCATGTTGCCTCATAATATAGTATGAAGTAAGGTTGACTTTGATGCCCTGGTAGGAAGGGCTTAATTAATACAAAAGATTCTGAAGGCTATGAGATGACCAATTTAATGACTGCCTGTTAGGTGGATTTTGAGTTCAGTCATGGCTCTATATTCCTTGTAGACAATGGCAGGGAAGTTTTTCATGTTAATCCTATTCTTTATAAATAATCGATTTGCCAACATAAAGGAGAAAGGGGTGGGGAGAAAGGGACAATGTATTTGCAATCAGTTGGAGAAAGTTGTTCAGTCTTGGCAATAAGAAACATCACAAATAAGCCAGGTCACATTGGAAAGGAAGGGATGTCCCTTGATAACAGGTACATATAATTTATTTCTGCACTTCTACCTAGCTCCCAATAAACCATATTTCTCAATATTTTCCATAGGAAAAAAGTAAGGAATTAATATTGTGAGATAAATGATTTAAATTAAAACTTATTTTGATTGAATATCTGCTTTAAATATTTGGAACTTAAAAAAGTCAAGTGTATTTTTCCTTCCAGAGATTTGATTGGTCAGGCTGTTTTCCCCCAAGTAGGTTTTTAATACAAAATTAAGTCCCACTTTTCTAACAGCTGCTCAGTTACATACAACCAAGTTTTACACAGCAGATAGAAGGAGTTTCTGCTTCATAGCTCTAAGATAAACAATAGTGTGGATGCTGGTTGAATTTATCTTTCTGTGTGTGTTTAGGTATTTCAGAAAGTCAATTTGTTGGAGCAGCCAGGTGGAGTCAGGAGGACCTGAGTTCAAATCCAGCCTCAAGCACATAATACTTCCTAGCTGTGTGACCCTGGGCAAGTCACTTAACCCCAACTGCCTCACCAAAAAAAGAAGAAAAAAAAAGTCAAATTTCTCCCCATGGACTTAAGCCATAGAGTTTGGATCTTTTTGCTGGTGTTTTTAGTGCTACTGGTGAAAATAATTGTTCAAGAACCAGCGTGAAATGGTCTTATTCTTAATTTTGTCAGAAAAAAAAAACAAAAGGACAAAGTCAATTACTATCCAGAATGGGCATACACACTTTTAATTCCAATTGGGGAAAGAGTTCTAAATTGCATGTACTTCATAAATCACCAATGTTATTATGGGAGAATTTAAACATTTAAGTCAGTATGAATGTTGAGTTCTATACTTTTTAAATGAGAAAGCAGTGAAGGGCCCAAAAGATTCATAAGCATTCTTTCCTAGAATTTTGCCAATATTCATAATTATTATGACTTTTCACAACCACTTAGCATTGGCTTTTTATGGGGAAGGCATGTCTGCCAAGTGGGAGACCAAAACTAACAGGGGAGAAGTTATTCCTCTGCCTTAAGGGCTGCTGTTAAAATTAAAAGGGGGAAAAAACTCAACAACCCTCCACACAATACTTAATAGTGCCCCCTGCAAAACCAAGCACCTCCATCATTCTCCACTGTTGCCACACACAGGAAAACATCAAGAGTCTTGATTTCATATAGATGTTTCCCTGTGAGGGGAAAAACCTGATATTAACCACTAGAAGAGTTTCAATGTTTCTCTTTTTAGACTTTTAAAGGAAGAGAAGCTTCACTCCTTCAAATGTCAAAATAGGCTAAGGGATAGCTAGTAGCACTCATGTACCAAACAGAAGGGGGGCTCTTTCAGTAGGGAAGAGAATGAAGGGAGGATGAGGTGGGCCTTAGGGCCACCAACCAGGACTCAATTTTGTAGGTTTCTGAGACAATTTCAGTCTGAATCTCTCTCAGCTTATAAAAATACAGAGCTTGTAAGTAGAGCCCCTTATATGGGTCCAGAAACCTATTAAATGTTGTTTTAAGGTATATTACTATAAGGTTAACTAAAAACAAGGTGCTCCAAAGAAGACTTTTCCCCCCAAACTTTGTAAAACAGATTATGATACTACTTCCATTTAAACTGGCAAACATATTAAAAAACTAATTGGGGTCTGGGGTTTAGGACAAAACTCACTACCACAGCAGGAATGAGTAGGAGTAGCCATGAGGAACATACTTTGCCTCAAATGGAGGAAAAATCAGTATACTCCTCATTCAATCAAATACGCCACTAATCTTTACAAACAAAAACAACAACAATAAAAAAAATCACAATTCCAAACCTGCAACTCTATGCCAAGTCAGTAAATCTTTCCTTCCTAGAGTCACTTTGAATAAAATGACATGGCTATCACGGCCATGAAGAGAAATCTGGTCCAAGTAACGGACCAAAAAATGGAATTCTCCTAATAAGCAGTCGGACTGACTACCCTCCCCACCCCTCAAAATCTCTGATCATTTATGAACAATTACTATGTCGTGTCTTTGGGGATAACCTCTTTGGCTCATGGCTTTGGTGTTGGCTTTTAATAAGAGTCCAAACCCCTACCTTACTCCTCAAACCACACGAAACACAAAATGAGAATATGCTTGTCGTTACATCCGGACCAGACCTGAAATGAGTATAGATGCTGATGACAGGAAGTAGTATAGAGAAAAAGAAAGTTTGCTCCTTCCCTAAAGGTGTTCAGAAAAAGTGTAATAAAGGGTTAAGTATAGCAAGGACACTAGGAGACAAGACAGACCTATCCTAAAGAAGTGAGATTGCCTAGATACTAGTGGGGTCTTTGTGGGTACTCACACCCTGAGAGGGAGACCAGATGACTAATTATCAAATCTAATATAAGAGGCAAAGCTCCAATACTGAGTGTGCCTGAGCTGTTAATTCAACGGACCAAGGAAACGGTTTGTTGGCCTAAGATAACGGCAGCACCTATCCAAATGGACATTTGCCACCACAATTAAAGAGTAACAGACCTAGTTCAGTTACTAGGAGGCTTGGGGGTTTATGGAGTCATCTCTGCCTAAAGAAAACTGGGTCAAAGGAAAATATCAAGAGCAGCTGCTATGTACCGAAAAAGTTCATTAAGCTCTGATCCTTCCCGTGTGTGTTTTCATGAGCTGTGGGGAAAATGATTTTGAATGATTTGAAGGCAGTTCTCTGAACACAAACTCGGAGGTTCCAGTTGTGACAACATAGAAAGCAGGTGACAAGCTGAACCGAAATGTAATTTGTATGTTAGGATGGGTGAAAAATGAAGGGGAGAAGATGCTCTCAGGGAAAAAGCAGGGACGATACAGGAGCAGTAAAGACATTCAGCCGAATGGCTTCTGATCATGTCAAAGTACAGCACATCATGCAGTACAGATTTTACAATTGTACATACTTTTTACATGGATATAGAAATATTTAAGTTAAAATTAATCTCTTTACTGATATACTCAAATTTTAAATCCTGAGAAGAAAAAAGGAAAAATAAATCATGGCTGTGTGTGGGCCAGATCCCCCTCCCTCAACACCCGCCCCCACACCACACACCACAGTCTACCGAAGTCCAAGAGATAGGGATTACATGCTGGGAGTGTTCATCATGGAAATGGGATTTCCTTTTCCTTTCTGCTTGAGAGAGACATTAGGAAACACTTTCTAAAGCTTGATTATACCAGATAACAACTATATCAAAATGTGAAAGTGTCCAGTGTCAATAACCTGCATGAAGGAAGTACTTCTGTCAAAGATTCAGGATCAGTTGCGACCCAGTGACAATGAACAGGTTGAACACTTAGAAAAATATATAAACACCTGGTTACTTTGCATTTAGTACTAGCCCATGTCATACAGAGTTAACAAAAACAGCTGTTGTGGCTTTGCTTTTTGTTTCTGTAAAAACTCAGTCTCAATCCCAATATTACCCGAGGTGTGTGAATGATGTCCCTTTACCATGGCCACCCCATTGCAAACAAGCACTTCTGTTACAGTGTGAAAGAGATGCAAACACTGGCATGGGAGAATCATGAAACCCACAAATCCATTTTTTTTGCTTGACCTATCCCCAACTCCCATCCAGGGTGAAATCAGGGGTCCTCATGTTTTGCCTTGTGTCCACACCAGACTCCAGCCCAAGCTGCCAATCCCCGTACTGTCCAGCTCCATGGAACTTTCAACATGTTGCAATCTTGTGGACATTTTGCAAACAAGTCAGCAGTCGGTGGTAGGGATTTCCTGGAGATGCTACCACCTCAAACACAGACTGAAAGGCCCTGCGATCTAGCTCCTCATCTATTTGATGTCTGTAAAAGTCTATGGCCACCAGACAGAAAAGATTAATGTCCACTTGTTCCGACTTCCCCATCCTGCTGATGATGTGTGGAAGGCTGGGAAAGGAGTTAAGGGCATATTATTGGGAAGAAAAAAGAAAAATAATGCTAAGGTTTAAAACCTTTAAAACCTTAAATTCTCCACCCACTGGGATTCTTTTCCAACCAGAAAAGGCTAAAAGTGGATTCCCTCAGGCAGTAGATTCTGCAGGGAAATATCAGATAATCAATGAGAAGGAAAATACATTCAATGAAAAAATGTCTTTAGAAGCCATAAAGTTCAACCAAAGCTAAGTTGAAAAATCTAAATCTCTTCCCTCATAAAAGAAACTCAGTGCCCTTCGAACCCTCTTGTTGACTCCTACAGGCAGCAGCCAAGAGGGCACGATGAGACAGGGCCTCTGAGGGAGCAAGTGAAGGAAATGTGAGCCTGAGCTAAGCTAGGACAAGTTCCCATTGGGAGATAACTTACCAAGGCCCGTCTTCCCTCTGCAGAGCTTCCTCTCGGTGCTCTGACTTTTTCCGTGTGTAATGTGTGCTGGGCAGTGCCATGGCCTCACTCCGTTGGCTACTCCAGTGGCTCTGGGTGATGTCACCCTGTCATCGCTAGAGCAGCTGAACTACTTTAAGGCTATTGTGGTTTGTCTGAGGGGGAAGGTTGCCAGAAGTACGACTTTGGCTTTTAGGGTGGGAATTCCAGCAAATACTCTTTTCTTGGCATCTTGGCCAAGAAAGTGGAATGGGGCACATTGACAACAAAAATAATGAAAAGCAGCATCAGTTTAAAAAAAAAAAACACATCCTAAGCATTGAAAATGTGTTCGAGACTAGAGCCTCAAAACCTGCTTCAAAGTTGGTATTCCTTTTAAGAAAACAATCCTAAATGCTCTTTTTTCACATGGTTATCTTATTAACAAAAAACAACAAAAGGCAAACATCTTCAAAATGAATGCAAGTTTCCCTTTGGGGAGTGGGGGGAAGGGGTGGAGATTAAACTCTAATGATCCAGTCCTCTGAAAACCCACCCTTGGAAAAAGCCCAAGAATGTGAAAATGATGCGTGTTTCAGGTTCTGGAGTACTAACACAGGACAAGAAACAGGACAAACAAGTGTGGAAGCTAATGAATGATGTAAGAGCCCAAGCAGAGGATACATTGCTGAAATCCACTGACTAGTGGATGCACTGACGAAAAAACAGGAGAGACTCCACATAGCCATGGCAACTGGGGTCCTCTGAGTGAAGTTGGAGAGAGAGAGCATCACCCAATCTCGGACCATAGATGATTGTCCTGTGGTATGCAACGTCTGAAACACCTGAAAAACAATGCAATAATCCAATATGTGTCATGGGAAACTGAAGTCTTTACAACAAAGGAAGAGAGAATACTTAAAAAGATAACTGTTGAAATAGAGCCATGCTCCTGAAAAAGCCCTGTTAGGATTAGGTACACAATGCACAGCAAAAAAGAGCACAGTAATCTAGTGTTTAACAAACCCAAAGATTCTAGCTATTGGGGCAAGAAGTCACTATTGGGACAAAAATTGTTGGAAAAATGAAAGGAGTCTGGTAGAAACTAGGCTTAGACCAACATCTAACACAATATATCAAAATAAGCTCAAACAATTTAGACATAAAATAAATGACATGAAAATAAAACTGAATTTAAAAAAAAAGAAAAAGGTCTGTTAGAATGAAACCTTGCTAAATTGCTAAGTCTAATGAGTCAGACTGACTTAATACCATTTCATCAGTACTTCCAAAACACACAGTTTAATGGGGGGGGGGGAGCGGGCGGGGAGAACAGGCTCATATTACCAGGATAATATACGGTACTTACATCTTAAAACTATTTTTCAAAATAACCTAAATTTTATACTTGTGAAAACCAACTACCTTATATACAACAGTTGCCATGAATTGTGGATATGGCTGCTGGTTCGATAGAAATTCTCCAATAACTTTGTTCATTACATCCTGAGGAGGGAAAAAATCATCTAGAAACTGAGGAAGGATCCGTGCCACCACTCTGGCTTCACAGGGAAATCCTTTCCTGATCCTAAGTGAAGAAAGAGAAGAGATGTCAGGATTGTGGAGAGAAAATGAAGATTTAATTCATGAATTAGACGACTGATCTTTGGAACACAGCGTAATCCTGCCCAGAACTCCACCTCATCTGGCAGCACTTCACACTGAACTGGCCTCATAAGGTTGAGAGTGCCCTAGACCTTCAGGGCCTGTACACTGCGGAGCTCCCACATGAGTTTTGAAGAGCTGCAACAGATTTATTTAAACTCATCAGAGATTTTCATTAGTGGAGGGAACTCCTTTGACAACTGCTCTGCAACTTCACAATCTCAGAAAATCTCACCAAGCTCCGAGAGGTTGAGTCACTTACCCAGAATGAGTCGGAGATGGGGCTCCAGTCCGGGTCTTCTTGACTCCTAGTCCAGGTCACTATATGCTATACCACAACACCTCTACCATGAGCTATTATATTAGTATTAGTTAGATCTTTCATTTCTGGCAAAAATTAGTAATTATATTTAATAAAAATCAAACACTCTCTTCTTACCTTAAAATGCTCTTCCCCTAATTTTTTACTACTGAATACAACTCATTCTACTCATCCAAGGCCCAGCTCAAACACTTCCCTTATCAGAAAGCATTTCCAAATCCCCCAAAGCAGAGTGATCCCTGTTACCCAAGGACCCTCCACTGAATCTATCTAATGTAGGTATCATACTCTGTATTAAATTACTTGTGCACAGTCTATACCTCTCACCGCTTGACTGTGCGCTCCTTGAAAGTAGGGCAGTGTTATATTTTTCTCTACCTTTCCCATAGTGCACAGGAAGGTCCCGCACACAGAAAGTGAACAAATTAATGAATCAAGGAAAACACCACTATTTGCATCAATTGTAGTGAGTTATCCCACCAATTCCCCACCCTGGCAGGTACAAATGGGAACAACAGGACAGGTTAGGAGCCCCTGACTCCCTGACCCCTCTGAAATGGTCTGAGAGAAAAAGACTAAGGGCCATTATTCCAACTTCTCCCTTCAACTTTGGCAAGACTGTAGCTGAACTACCCAATAAAGGCAGTTGCCTGCTTTAGCAATGTGAAAATGTCGATGGCCACTCTCAGTAAACTCTTTCAGAGTCCTCCAGTGTGTCTGAAAAGTAGTCCTAACATCTAATCTGCATCTCATGCATACCTTCTATTCCCAGCCTAGGCAGGTAGACAAAAAAACCCACCTGTTCAATGAGTACCCATTCCTTCACCTACTTGAAGACATCCAGAGAACCTAACTCTTTTTCCAGTGCTATCTATATTAATGGCACATGCTAAAACTACAAGGCTGAAAAAAAATATCCACCACAAAGCTGGCTATGGGACACATTTCGTCATGTGGATGATTAAGGGATTAAATGCGCGCATGTGCACGCACACACACACACGCTCATCTGCTAATGCATTTCTCAAATTATGTTCTATAGAACCCTGATGTTCTATATTCTGATGTGTGATGTGTCTAGGAATTACCTGAAAAAATGCTGGTGCCAGTAACCTTTTTCCCTCTAAAATATTAATTATGACATTCCTTATGAATCAATACTACATGCAACAACTTTCTTCAAAAAAAAAAAAATAGGCTTAGTTTCCTGTTTTACTCCAAAAATCTAACTCCTGCCTTCCTGGGGGTCTTCATAATCAAAAAGCCCTGGACCAGCAAGTGTAAGCTCCCTCAGCATACTTCACACCCCCAAAGTGTTCTGGGGTGATTACTCTGGAAAGACTGGAAACTACTGAAAGTATGTTCACTTCCCTCTATGCTTTTGGGAAGGTCAACAATGTAATTATCCAATTTTTTTTGTTTGGCTATATATTGAGCTGAAAAAAAATTAAGTAACAAGCAGTCATCACGCAAGAGAAATATAGAAACGTCTTCCTAAATGCACACTTTTACATTAGCATAAAATTATAGAACTCAGGAACTAGAAGCAACATTAAGATCATTTACTTCAAGTCCTTTGTTTCAGTGATGATGAACCTGAGGCCCAGAGAGAGGAAGGGCTCCAAAATCACCAAGTGAATTAGGGACAGAGCTGGGACCAGTATTTACGTTTCCTAACTCCTAGATGCTCATTCCATCACTTTCTGTTTCCTGACACTAAAAACACTGGCTAAAGCCATCTCTGGCATAGGACATCAAAGGCATAGGACACAGAAATCCTTAACCTTCAAGGTGGTTAACAGTCCTCACTGGTGAATAATGTATCTTGTTCCAAGGAAGACAAAGCAACAAACATACAAAGGGGGTTTATCCATCATCCTCTTGCCCTAGCTAATACCCTCATCTTTCTGGTAAAATAAGATAGATTCAAGATTAGGCCCTAACATGTACTGGTGCATTCCTTGACTGCTCCCTCACGCCCTAGACTTTTATAAATGCTTATAAAAGCTTTATCTTTCAGGGCTCTACAACCTAGTAGAGGTCCATTGGGGTAGGGCTAAGGAATGAGCAGAATCCAGCAGTCCAAAGAAGACAGGGATACTTCAAACAGAATGAAGTCTTCTAGGAGGTTCAATCTCCCCAGAAAACTTCAAGTTATTTGTTTAATGTTGTCAATAGAAATGCCCTGTACTGATCTGGTTACTTACCTAGACAATATTCTGATTTGTCTCCAACATGACCAGAGCACACCCAGACAGTGTGAACAATTCTACAGTACCTTGAAGAATATCAGGTTTCTGTCAGCTTTGAAAAATCCATCTTCAATCAAGCAACTATAGGATTTGTAGGGTCAGTGATCTCTTCCAAGGTAGTGGAAAGAGTAGCAGATATGGGGTCTTTGGAGTGAAGAGTACTTGAGCTAAAATCCTAGCTCTGCCAATTAATACCTATGTAACCCTGGAACTGTTTCCTCATCTGTACAAAAAAGGGGCTACACTAGGTGATCTCATTCCATCTCTAAATGGCACGATACAGGATTGTGATCAATGAAGGGCAATGGTGACTTGAAAGAGTTAATGAAGGGGGCAGGTAGGTGGTGCAGTGGATAGAGCTCTGGCCTTGCAGTCAGGAGGACCTGAGTTCAAATCTAGCCTCAGAAACTTGACACTTACTAGCTGTGTGACCCAGGGCAAGTCACTTAACCCCAATTTCCTCACCACCACCCCCCAAAAAAAATTGCAAAAAAAAAAGAGTTAATGGAGGTCACAGCACTGGCACACTAAGGCCATCTTTAAAACCAAGAATGATAACTCAAGTGTACACAGGTACCATTTCCACTGAAGAGGTCTAGAGGTTTACAGTGCTGGGAATCCCAAGATCGTGATGCAGGCCCTGCCTGAATGAATTCAACTCAAATCTTCTTCCAGCCAGAGAAAAAGTTTATTAGAGATAAATCATACAGGCCAGACTCTTAAGGAATCTGAACATTGGGGAAGAGCAGCATGAGAGAGTCTTAGCCTTTTGGGCATGAGAAAGTCTCAGCATTTGAATGGGGGCCAGGGTGGATCTTACATACACTAAAGTAACTTTGGGTGGCCAGAGGAGGGGGCTGGGAAAAGGGTCTAGATGAGAATTCCGATTGGAAGGTCTGAGAGATTGAATAGACAATGGGAATAGATAATGAAGGGAACTGGAAGGTAGAAGTTTGAAAGGATCAGAAGGTGGGGCTGGGGCTTTCAAAGGGACATAGAGGGAGGCAATAAGGAACCAGAGACCAGAGTAAAAAAAGAAAAGTTTTAAGAGTTTTCTGGGGCCCCATAGTCAAATAAGAGCCAAATGCCCTTTGGTGAAAGTGGCAAAGGTCTCGGCTTCTGAAACTCAATGATGGGCCCATACCCCATCACCACCATTACCACCATCTAATAGAGACTTCTGCAGACCTTTCCAACAGCAGCTTGCATTCCTAGAGCACTTTAAAGTTTACAAAGAGCTTTCTTCACAAAAGTCCTTGGAAGCGCTTAGTACAAGTGTTACTATGCCCACCAGAGATGAGGAAACTGGGTCAGAAAGCTTCCATGAAGTACCTTGCCCAAGATCAAACAGCCAGTAAACACCAGAGGTGGAATGTGAACAAACTCTAGTCTTCGGATTCTCCACCCAGCACACATTCCATTACATAATGAATGCCACCTTCTCATTTTCCTCAAAAGCCCAACTGCATTTCCTCCTTGGCTCTTTAGAAGATGTACAGTAATAGGAAAACAACAACAACAACAACAACAAAAAACAAAAACCATGGTTTGGAGCCTAGGCTGCTGATGCAGTGTGGTTTCTCTTCGCAAGAAATAGAGAAATATTTAACCAATATTTTTATTATTGGAAAGAGTTCCAGTACAATGCCCACAGTATTCTCTATGAGTTTCAGCATGGTGTCACTTTAGGATGCTACCCAATTATGGGGTACAAACTCTCTCACTATGAATGATGCAATGATCACTCTGCATCACCCTAAACCAATTTAATATACTAGTCATAAAGCTTGTTTTGGTGAAGCCTTGGCTGATGGGGATTTCCTCCTGTGAACACCCCTAGAGCCTGCCTGTCAACCAAGAGTTCTATGACAGATGAAGCACACTGTGGGTGGTCCTGAAAACATTACAGCCTAATCAGGATTCAAGAAATACTAGCATTATTACAACACAAGTGCAAACAAGAATAAATACATTCAAATGCCATTGTTCCTTAGCTAAACTAACAATGCCTTTAAGGGTAAAAGATGTACCAAGGGGGAAAATTCAAATTATAAGAGCTTACCTATCAAAAAGAACAGATACCCGCTCCATTGCAACAATAACTGACTCACTGTCTGGGGCAGTGGGGTTGGGATCTGAGGTTCTGCCAGGGCTGATTTTCTCCTTTCCTAGAACAAAATCATTCAGGAGTAAGCTTAATTAGTAAGAAAAACCAAATAGGCTTGCCTACAGGACCTTGCTCATAGCAAGTACTCAATCAAAACTTGTTAAATGAACTCAGATCAAGTGATTCAGAATGTGAAAAACTTCACACTTAAACTAATACATGCAGGGCAACTCCAGTGTTTAAATGCATTCTTTTACTTGCTCCTCACAACAAAAGTGAGGCAGGTACAGGAGGCAGGAGTTTTTCCTTTTTCACAAAAGAAAGAACTAGAGTATGAAGAACGCAACTGGCAAGTACCAGAGCTAAGACGTAAACTGAGGTCACAAGAACCAAGAATTTTAGCATTTCAAGTCCTCTGGCTCCAAGGCCAGCATTCTTTCTTCTACTCGATGTAGAACCACAACGAGGAACAATGTCCTCCTGAAATAATGCAGAAGGTTCTCATGTTCTCATAGTTTTCTTAAACTTCTGTTATTTGTGAGAAAAAGTGATAGTAGGTACCTTTTATGAACATAAGGAATGAAGTGGCAATGAATTTGTCTTCATTCTGGGTAACTGGGCACAAAAGTAATTATATGTTTCAAGATTTATTTTTCATTTCTCCACATTAGATTGAAAAAAGAGAGATGCATTGATTAGTTCATCAATGATTGAGCAGGAAAGTGTCATACTAACAGCCTGGCAGCAATCACAACAATTTCTGGTTGGCTGAGACTGTAGCACTAAAAAACAAATAAGCTCTGATGAACCAGCTTGGTCTAGAGGTCCTAGATCGGTCAGTAACAGTTGGGGAAAGGAGGATAAGTATTCCGAGGTAAAAGATGTCATTCTCTTTGAGATCAGAAGGGGATCAAGCATACCACAGTGTGGGGTCTAGTCCTAGAAAAGCACCGGCCCTGGGCAGGATTCCGAAAATGTTAGCAAAAGAGTAGCTTAGGAAGGTTAAGTACCACCCTATCTGTACCATGTGGTTTTCTTTTATATATACTTTCAGTTCCCTGAAACTTTATTCCTGATGTTTATTATTACTCTTTTTCTTTGTAAACAAACCCAAGAAGTTGCGCTACATCCAAACACCAAGTTATGCTAACAGCAGAAGGGAGAAAGGTAATCACTGATCATGTGTGGTAAGTCTCGGCATCCAGGAAGACAAAAAGGATTGGGGAACAAAAAAATCAGAAGTCAGGCATTCAGTTGGGGTTTTAAAGATCAGTAAAGTTTAAAAAAGAGTAAAAAAGAAAAGTCCCTCAGCTGTGAGCCAGAGCTTTGTGGGTCAGTTCTAAGAAGAAGTGAAGTTCCTAGAAAGCTGCTTAGTTCAGCAAGACCCAGGCTTCCTATGGGGTCATTTCCTCTTACTTCAACAGACATTAATCATGCAAGTTGATCATGAACTCCACACCTGTATACATGCAAGTTAACATCAAGCCCAGGGCTGCCATAGCTCTGTGAGGACTGTGCACATTCACTCGGTCAACACTGAGCTTAACTAAGGACTCTCCATCCAGCCTGGAGAGTTGCTCTGAAAGAAGAAGTCGTTCTAAACCTCTCAGGACACAATGATAAATAATGGCCGGAGTGGATTCTTCACTGGCAGAGAGCATCACCCCACACATCTGAAACAACATGAAGAAAGGTTTTCAGGCAATAGTCAACACCCTTTCAACTCAGCTTCTCATTAATGCTTCTTTCCCAATTTGACAGGAACACAAAATAAAATTCATACGTGATATAACTAATAAAAACAGTTGATGGGAAAGAACAAAATAAAGAGGTTTTTCTACATATTGAATTTTCCTAAAAGAATAGTTCTCTAAAGGCTTTGGTTACCCAGTCTCAGCTCACCTGTATTACTGCAGCAGAAAACTCTGGGCCTACATCCAGGGGATAATTCTCCATAAGGTAGAAGGCAGCAGCACAGGTCACCAGGACATGCTGCTGGCTGTGCACATTCACACAACTGCAAATACCAACCAAAGAGGACATCGTTACAGTGGGGATGAGATCCAGTTCCTCTGTGACAATAATTCTTAGGATAAACATCTAAACACATCTACAATTCTAAAAGTGCCACTCTCATTCTGAATAACTGCAATTTTGACAGTTTCATCATAGTGTAAGCAATGATTTTGAGTGGCATTATCAATAACAAAAGTGTGTCAAAGGATTCTACATATGCACAAACCCACCTGTGTACATATTTATGTTTTATCACATGATGATGATGATATGCAAGAACACTCATGGATTCTTGGTATTTTCTACTGCATTGAGCCACAACTCCTCAGCCTGGCATTGTCAATCAACAGGCCTCGGCCAAGGTCTTTTAGGCTGCCCACTTCCCTGAGGTTTCAAACTTTGCCTCCCCACAGCTGACAACCTGATCAGCGACCTCTGATCCAGCTGGCCTCACCTTCCCTGTTCCCTAAAACACCAAGCTTACTCCTTTCTCTGAGACTCAAGTCATGTGGTTCTCTTTGCCTGGAGCCTTTTCCTTTCCTGCCTTTGGACTATAAATAACCTTCAGGGCATCATAAAAGTGATCTGGATTGTTACTATCAGCATAAAACCAAATATCATCTGCCTTCTTACTGAGCCAAGAATCCTGTACCTCTCTAAGCTTTGCTTATACTTTAATTTTGATGGAATTAAATGCTGCCTTCTTAGAGACAGATGAACTAGCCTGCTGGTAAACCCTGTGGAGTTCTCGGTTTTTTTCATTTAGCAGCTTCTGAATTTCCCCATAATTTTTGTCAAACCAATCTTGATGTTTTGAGAGTGTTTTGACCCAGATGAGCAAATGCAGTGCTATACACCAAATTTCTGAAAGCTGTCCGCTCCTTTTCTGCTCCACTGTTGCCAACTGTGAGAGCTCAGCTTTCCCTCCAAGTTAGCAATGAACTGTTCCCATTCAGACAAGTGCTCTAATCTTCTGACATTAAATCTCCTGGTAGTCCTCTGGCCTTCATTTTTGTTGAATGCAAATATTTAGCATGGAGAGGATAAGTCTATGATTAGTGCAGCACTCTGTGCGATACATCACCTGCGTCATTCTCCCATCCTGTCTCTCTTCCTTATAATGAGTCTATTAAATGCCAACATTTGCTACGTGGGTGCATCCACGAAGTTTTACTGTGTTTAGGTAAACGGAAGACAGTATTAGTGATGAGAAGGCCAGCAGATGCACAAGTCTTCAGTAGTAAGTGCCCACTGCTGTTGCTGTTTCCAACTCCTTTACTCCCAAGGACTCTCTGTCATATCTGGTAGTCTATGCCTATTTTTGCATTAAAGTCACCCAGAATTATAAGTTTGTCCTCTTTCAGCACATTGATGATGAGGGTCCCCAGATCTTCATAAAATTTTTCTTTAAATCTCATCACGGTTTATCATGGTGGGAGCAAGGAACAGTGCTACCCCACAAATGGCAATTGCATTGTTATGAGCCTGTAATTCACTCCTTTTGATAGGCATAGAAGCTTGTTAACTAGATGAGTTTTGATTGCAAAACCTATGCCAGCTTCATGGCACTCCCCTTCACTGTGGCCACTCCAGAAAAACACGTATCCAGATCCAACTTCAGTAAGCTGGCCTTCATTTGCTACCCTATTGTTTCACTCAAGGCTGCTGTTTGGATGTGATACCTGCCAAGTTCTCTTGCAACAAGAGCTATTTCATGGTGTCCACAACAGCACACATATTCCATGTACCAATGATGAGTGGAATCATCTTTGCAGAAGTTTTTGTACCTTTTCTTGTGTTTCAACTTCAGGGTAGGATCCCTGCCTCCCATGGTAAGCAGGCCAGGGTTGGGTAAAGCAGACAATTTTTAGGGTACCCTTTCTAGCCCCTTTCTCACACCAGGAGGTGAGCAATGTAGTCATTAAAAGGCTGCTAAGACACCCAGGGGGCTTCCAAATCTCACTGCTATTTCCAGTGAGAAAATGACCCTATGGCCTGGGTCACCTATGTGCAGGGTGGTGATTACAGCTTCCAGCATATCTGTACCTTCTGCTTCATCATTTGCCTGCTGCCACAGGACTTTGAGATAGGTAAAAATGGTAAAATGGTATTGGTGATATCTTTTGATTCATGCATAAATTGTATTTAAGTGAGATAGTTGTGCAACATCACCGGCCTCACTTTCTCTTCCAGAGCCACCACAGCCCAGTGATAAGATGAAGTCAAGACAACTGGTGATGGCTCAGGATGCAACGGATGACCTTGGCGTCTTTGATGTCTAACCAAGTTCTAACGAGCTCCACAGGGTCTGCTTCAGACGCTTTCGAGGCCATGGGAACAAACTGCTCATCCAGCTGTTCCAGCAGAGGAAATCTTCCCGTGCTTGGGGTAGACATCCCCTAACTCACTGACAGATTGGAGGCCTTGCGCTTACCCTCCCATCTGCCAAGATGGTTTACCGGGGTGTGTTCACTGCACATGCTGCAGCCTCTTGGAGCCACAGGTGAGAGTTAGGTGAATCGGGTGGACACTAAAGGTGGAAAGCAGCTCCCTAAACACACCCTACACCATTCCCCTCTTTCCCCCTCTACCCCCCCCAACTATTTACAACTAAATAACCACAGTGACAAAAGCTACACTCTAGAAGATGAAGTGAGTACAGGCCCTTATTTTCCTGACTTGGTTAGGCAGAAGTGGTGGTCATGTCTCTCAAGACTTTTGAAGTTTTTAATAATCTCACTTATCTTCTGGCTGGTACTACTTGTAGTTACATTGCCACATGCTTCCATGATTCTTCACAGAGACTAACTTATTCAGGTACAACTTGGCCAACCAGAACTCCTTTTATAAGGCCAAAATGTTAACTGCAGCTACTCTTTTAAGCTGAGGACAATGGCAAAACAGTTAAACTTCCTCTTCTCGAAGGAGACAAAATAACTAAACCATCAGAGAGAATAAACCTCATTTTTGCTAAAGGCAAAGCTATGATCAACTAGACAAAGGTCTTAAGTGCTTTGACCACAATGTGATGCCTGCACAGAGGATAGACAGGTGAACTTCAAAGTGCAAGGAAGGGATCAAGCTACAGGTGTGAGACCCCACTATTTTAATTGAACTTTACAATCTCACAGGACCAAAAGTTCCTGACAAACTCTCTGTCACGGGAAGTGTAAGCACATGATCCCAATTTTATGGGTGTAGAATTGATGCCGAGAGAGCCTGCCAAGGTAAGAATTCTTCTCTAATTTCAGCCTGGATATACCACTTGAAGCAATCTATTTATCCCAGCATAAGAATGTCAACTTCAAAACCTTGAAATGCTCTAGTTTACTCTACCTCATTCATTGGGAGACAGTGTGGCAAAGTGGGAAGAGTTGAATTATGGCCCTGTCTAGTCTTCCTTCAGTCTTCGATTTCTATACCTCTTCTCTTAGAATTACCGGTAAAGTGTTTTATAAATTACACTGATACAAGTTATCAACCCTCCATTTAAAAACCACAGCATACTCTATAAACTAGCCTGGAATTAGAAAGGCAAGTGTAACCTACTTCCCTAGAAGGGCCCTGAATGGATTCCCTTGGGTGACTTACTGAGCTATTCCTCTGAGATTAGAAAGGAGGTAATCACTGATGATTGGAATGAGCTGCTTTGCTGTTTCATCAAGGAGGTCACATTCGAGCACATAGAGGATGCCATGCAGCGCTCCAATCTTGCTTGGCAAATGGGTGCTTCGGAGGGTGGTCTCCAACAGCCTGCTCACTGGCTCGGCCACAGCTTTATCCTGGGGCACAGGAAAACGACAACAACAACAACAGAGAATGTCACGATGTATCGACCCACCATTCTAAAGCCTCATATCAACTGCAGTGGAGATAAACACTACCTTATATAAGGGACATGTGCCACCCATTTAAGCTAGAATCCAGAAAGGGGAACTGACAGATCAGTTTATATCAAAATCAGAACTAAATGTACTTATCATCTCACAAGGTACCCCAAAACACTGCAAGTAAAAAGCCAGACATAAATTAGTAAAATGTTTCTTCACTAAGGGCTTTCTTCCCCATCATCAAGAAATTCTTTCTAGATTACAGGTTGTTAACCTGAGATCCATGAATTTGGGTTTTTAAAATTATCTCCATAACCGTATTTTAGTATAATTGGTTTCTTTTGTAATCTTATACATTTTATTTTATGAATTTATAGACGTTATTATGATAAGGGGACCACAGCCCTCACCAGACAACCAAGGGGGTCCATGACACAAAAAAGATTAGAAACCCTGGCTCTGGATATTCACAGAAAATACAAAACAATTCCAGAGTCCATAGAGTCAAAATCAGCAATCTTTCTGACCATTCTGGAAAGTCTACAAATGATAATCCCTGTATGTAACATTTTTCTTCTTGTTCAATGAAAGATACTGATGGACAAGGCCAGAGTGTCAGAATATATGAATTTGCTGAATCTTTTGCCCTACTAATCCCAAGGATAAAGACAGTATTTTTTTCCTCTTTCCTCTTGTCCCTGTACTCCATCCCCCTGGCTCCTATGGTAGTTTCAGTTTTTGAAGAACTGACCTCATTTTGAACACTAGATATCCTTTTCTGTAGTCCCTTTTCAGCTCTAAATCTATGACCTTAAGAGGCAGCCCTTAACTGTGGTATGTTTAGCCATAAAATTTTGTAAAATAAATACTGCACAAATGCAGGGTGCCAAAAAAAACTTACAAGTGATGTCTATCTCTAAGGAAGAATGTGTATACACATATACACACAAAATCTGTGGTCAAGGGATGATAAATCATCTTGCTTTAAGATCCTTTTTGTCTGTATGTTTTTTTCCACTTATTGACAATGCTGCATTTGCCTGAGGGATATTTAGGCCTGGGCACAAAAAAGCAATGACAATTGAATTTAATCTGGAAGCTGAAAGTCTCTGCAAAGAAAAAGGGCCCCCTTACTAGTCTTAGTTGTTTTTTATATGGTTTATGGAAAACCCAGAGGGTGGCAACTTTGAGGAACTGTGGTCACAAAAGAAAAGCTATTACATTTATCTGTCTGTTCTCTAGATGACTTACAAAATCATTAGTGTGGCAATGTAGCTACAAGCAATCCCAACCAGAAGGTAAGATGATTTAAAAAAAACTTCTGCTCAAAAGTCTTGAAATATATGGATACTAATTCTGCATAATACAGTACATAAAGGAAAATGAAGACATTTTTGTATTTGATACAAAATTGATTTTGTATTCGATATGCTTCATCCCCTTACAGAGAAAAGGAGGAAAAATACAAGCAAAAGGGTTTTCAACATTCACAATCCACAGATCACCAACAACTTCTGTGGCTGTCATAAAACAAGTAGGATCCGGGAGAAATATTAAGAAAACAACACCATTAGGACCCTACCTTATTTAAAAGTCCTATCTCTTGCAGAATTAAGATCAGGACTTTGGAAAAAAGTAGAAAAATGTTTGTTGAATGAATGGATGAACAAAAAATTTTATACCCCCATCAGATTATAAATCCCATCAAGACAGGAATTATACTGACCTATAATGTAATAAACATCAATTAAAGATCGACTCTGTACAAAGCACTGTGATTCCTTGTAAAAGGGAAAACACAGGTTTAGTTGAGCCATAGTCCATAATTTCAAGAAGCTAATTGTACTAGGAGGGAAAGAAGATACATGAAAAGGAAATGACAACATGCAATATTCCACAAGTCATTACAACAAAAGTCTGAGGGAAAAGGTTATTGCTAACCAAGGAGAAATCAGGGAAGGCTTTCTAGAAGAAGGGGTCTATCTGAGATGGACTCGAAAGGATCAGCAGGCATTCACCAGACAAAAACAGGAGTAGGAAGTGCTCCAAGCATCAGGAGCAGCCTGAGCAGTAGTGTAAGAGCACAATGCCTATTCTGGGGACAGAAGGTTGTCAAATTGGGGTGCAAGACAGCTTATGTGAAGAAGAGTAATGTGAATTATGGCTGGAAAGGCAGCATTGCAGAGATTGTGAAGGTACTTGAATGCCAGGTGAAAGGGGAGGAGCCTGAACTTTATACTTTGCAACCCCAGTTCCTAGCTCAGTTGAATAAATAAGTGAATGTATTTCTTCCTGTCCTTACCAGACTATGTTCCATGAATACAAAATTCACGTCTTAAAATCACTCCCAGTGCCCAGCATACTGCAGTGTACAGAGTAGGTAATTAATAAAAGTTTGTGGGAGGAATTCCACAGGATGGCTCCAAACTAACTTTTCAGCCTTCTCTTAAGTAACTATTCCACACAGGCTATGTGCCAAACAATTTGGGCTACTCTATCATCAGCCCCTCTCTGCCCCTGGTACATCGCTTAAACAATTCCATTCCCAAGGACTACATTCCCACTTCTTTTCCTTTTCCCTATCACTCTCTCTTTTAATTCTACCCATTTACTTCAAAGCCCAGGTCCAACACCATCTCCTAATTCTGTTGATAGCATCACAGCTTAAAACTTTAGAGACAGACTGGGCTCTTCTATCTCCATCTTCCACATCTAACAAACTGATAACAGCATGAATTTCCTCATCTTACTTATCTTCTGGTTGGGACCGATTGTAGCTACATTACCACACTAATGATTTTGTAAGTCATCTAGGGAACAGATCCCTCTGGCTAGAAATAACTCAGTTCTTTCTCAGACCCGGGACAGCACTCTTATCAGATTCACCTCAGTAATAGTTATTGTATGTTTATGGAATCTGGCTAGACACTGTATTCTCAGTTAAACTGTTTACTTCATGTGGGCAGAGATCATTTCTTCTTAATCTTTTTATCACTCCCAGGACCTCAAACGGTATTCTGTACATAGGAAGCACCTAATAAAAGGTTAATGAATTAATTTAAAATTAAGAAAAGCACCAACTACAAAGGTTTGAATACAGCTTAACCTCTATGCTGATGGCAGGGACTGGATTTATTTCATCTTCTTTCAGTAATAAGTAGGGCACCACATGTACATTTTTCATGTGTTCATTTAATAAATGTTTCATGAGAGAAATATAGGCAAAAAAATGGATACAAATTGAAGCCCAAGTTAAACAAGAAGCAGAATTGGTAAAAGCTTCAAAGGAGGAACAGCGTGAATCTTATGACAAAGAGACATTGTAGCTTCTGGACTTGGAAAGCAGGAAGACAGGGCTAACACAGCCGGAGACTGGAATGTGGATGGTCCAAAGAAGGAAGACTGCTATCTGGGGGCAGCAATTGTAAAATACAAAAGGGGATCTGGATCACATCAGGGAAAGAAGTGGGGGATTCAGTGGGTCCTTTGAATCTTTAGGGCAGAGGATGAAGGAAAAGAGTCATCATGGGGTTGCCAGTTAGAAGAATAATGACGTGTAGACAGTCAAGATGTAGGGAGAAGAAAGGTATAGGAAATTCTGACCTCCCAAGGCTTACTCAACACTTCTCAAAGACTTTAAATTAGATGAAGTATGAAGAGGACTAGATGGTATCCAAGGTCCCTTTGAGCTCTAGCATTCCACAGCTCTATGAATATTGTCAAGGACGCTTCTTCAAAGCATTTCAATGGGGGGAAAATAAAAGGCTGAATTAGTAATACTCCAGTGGTAGAGTAATCCTTGATTTTTTTTTCCCCATAAAGAGAAGATTACTGCATTGGATGAGACTGATAGACTAGGTGACATCTGCAAATCCCTTTCAGCTCTCTGTGAAGACTGGAGAAACAATAAAATTAACTGAACTCATTTAAGGAGCATTTGTTTGGTCAGATCACACGTCCCAGCTAAGGGTAATACTAATCACTCTCACACTGAAGTCCTGAATTGTAAATAGCACAGTATTAGGTAGTAATGAGAGGATCCTGTCTCTAATTCAACCTGTTCCTCCCCTTCCCCCATTTACTCCTCCTCCTCCACTTTCCTAATTCTGTTGATAGCATCACAGCTTAAAACTTTAGAGACAGATTGGGCTCTTCTATCTCCATCTTTCACATCTAACAAACTGATTACAGCATGAATTTCCTCAGTTTTACTCTCATCACCAAATTCAGGTCCTACTTAATTATCCCTTGTCTGGATTACAACAGCCTCCATTAGGAGGTCTTCCGGTCTCCAGTTGATCTCTTCTCCAATACATCCTTCACATGCTGCCTGAGTAATCTTCCCAACTCACAGCTCTGAGCATGTTACCCCTCTATTCAAAAGCCTTGAGGGGCTCCCCAGTGCCTACAGAACAAAGTACACTCCTCAGCTCTTCAACTCTACTTCTGGTTTGACTCCTGATCTGGGCAATTGGAAATTGACTCAGTGCTTTTCTGCCATTATCAAACTAAGAAAGTGACCAAAATGTTAGTAAATAAACTGAAGTTGTTTCATATTTAAAAAAATTTTTTAAAGGGCCGGCACCAGAAATACTCTTATCTTACCATGCCCAGAACTGCAGCGGCTTTACAAGTGGCTGGTACTAAGTACTGAAGGAGAATTTCATCTTCCGAAGGATGCACCCTTCGAAGCTCAGTCAGTGTCAAGTACATCATCTCAAATTGATTCCTCTCCGTAAACAAGTCTGAGACTGCCAGGAGCTAGACACGAACAGGCACCATTCCAACAGAGGGGGACAATTAGGTTATCAAGGACATAAAACAAGAGTTAAAAACACTGCCAATGAGGATGGATGTTCGACTGTAACTGGTAACACAAAGGGAACAACAGAGTCTGAGGGGCTTTGGGGTTTTAGAAATGAAATAGAAATCTTTGAGATCAAACTTTTGAGATGTTTTTGTTGTTGTAAGGACCCATAGGAAACAGAAGAAAGAAGGCTGGAATTGGAGTCAGGACTCCTGGGTTGAAAACTGTCTCTGGCATTTTAAGTGAGCTTGGACATGTCACTTCCTCTCTAAGCCTCAGTTTCTCCTCTGTAAAATGAAGCGATTGGGTTAAGTGATTTCTAAATTTCCTTTCAGCTCTAAATACTATTCTCTGAAAAACGAGGATAACATGGACACTATTTCAGAAGTACTCTGTTATGAAGATTAATATTATCTTTCTTTCTTTTTTTTTTTGCTTAGGCAATGGGGTTAAGCGACTTGACCAGGGTCACACAACTAGTAAGTGTTATGTGCCTGAGGTCAGATTTGAACTCAGATCCTCCTGACTCCAATAATATTATCGTTCAAATTATCTAAGTTCCTATTTCCTTAGCTGCTGATTGAAAGGTTAGAAAAATCTGTATTTTAGCTGTGGAAACATCACAAGAAGAAAGTTAGCTAGCTTACTATTTACCAGGTGCTGGAAATCTTTCCCATGTGGACAGAGGATCTACAGAAAGCTTCAAACAGACAATTGCCCAAAATCACACCAAAGCTCTTTTTCAGTGAATTTTTTTTTCAATCCTTCTGACTACACCAAGGAGAAAGTCTTAATTGTCCTAATGGTGTATAATACTCTAATTGTAGCAATGGTATTTAATAATTAGTAAGGCATAATTCTTTCAAATTCTTTAATTCTTTAAAAAGGAGAAAAGGGAAGCCAATTAGAATAGGGAACAGGAGGTGACAAATATTTAAAACTAAAATTATAGATTAAGAATCCTAAAATGAAAACGTTAACATTATTAATAGCAACAGCTATAGCAATACCTGTAACACTTTAGAAATTTTCTAACAAGTTAGAAAATGCTTTCACATGCTGGATTTCATTAGACGCACATGATGGCCCTCGTGAGGGAGGTTCGGCAGGCATATACCTCTCTTCATTTTACCCATAAGAAAATGGAAGGTCAGCGGGGTTACATGGCTTGCCCAGAGTCACAAAGTTAAGCGATCAAATACAGAAATGGAAATCTAATCAGCCTTTTCAATCCTGATCCACAGCTCTTTCCACCAAATGAAAAGGTCGGGTTGGCAGCTCATTTTTGTTTGGCTTTGGTTGCTATTGCAGGGCAGGCCGAAGAGGGTGCCAGAGAGAATGGTAAGGAAAAGGGAACTTACAGATCTCACTACTTCACTGATCAGAATGACTGGAGTTCTTTTGGCTGAACTTGATGGGAGTATCCACTGAGTGTACAATTCAAGCAAAAACTGAGAACAAGAATGTATATCAACTCCAGCCCGGTGTTTCCTGCAAAAAGGAAGAAACTAAGTATTCTCTCAAATTCTGAAATATTTTGCCAAGTCTTATTCTGGGAGTTCATTTTCTTCCCCAACAACACACAAATGGATCTTCTGACAATTTAAGAAAATTGATTAACAAAATAAAACTGTGTTGGAAACCTGGAGTTTATTGGAGATGTTGGGGGCGAAGAAGGGGCAGGAAGGTCACCCTCATCTTCTTCATCTTCATCCCATTCTTCTTCTCTCAATGGGGTGATGTTATTTCCCAGCCACATAGAGTGTATAGAGACCTGAAAATACACAAAACAACAACATGGAGAAATACTTTCATTTTTTTCCCCTAGTACAAAAAATTAGAAAAGCATTTAAGCAGACCACTATTACTCAGCTCTGTGGCAGACACAAAATTTAAAAAAGATGTGGTCCCTACACTGTAGACCCCTCAAGGCCCTACAGCCTAGTAAAGGGAGATGACACCTAAACAGGTAATTAAAATGCATGATTTATTTGATAGATGTGGTGTAGAATTACAAAACAAAACAAAACAAAAAGGTCTGGCAGAGCAAGAACAAGAAAGGCTTCGTGGAGGAGGTAATATTTGGGTTAGGCTTTAAAAAAGAAAGGATATCTATGAGCAAAGAGGGAAAGAGAACATATTTTAGGCATAGAAAACATGGGCAAAAACTTAAAAATATCACTTTGGGGAACTAAAAAAAATTAAAAGCAGAGTATATTTTAGAAGATAATAATGTCAAGAATCTGCTTTTTAACTGATTCACAAAGGCCAGATTAGCTAAACCTCTTGTGCAGCCCAGGGTGAAAGACAGAGATTAGTATTTTGCTCAAAACAACACATGCTTTCTGCACAACTCTAGACCTTAGTTTTCAGAGATCTTCAAATGGAGTCAAGGATGGAAAATATTGGGCAACATTCCCACTTGCAGGCCTCTGAATGGGCACTGTGTAAAACACTGCCTTCTTAAACTTCAGCCTCATTCCTATTTTTCCTCAGCTATAAGAAGCTACCAATAAGGGAGCAGGGGAAGAGAAGGCACAGTTTTTAAAAGTCCCAAGCCCACCCCTTTTAGTTACACCAAAGATCCTCATGAATTCTGCTCTCCATCTAGTGGCTTCCAGGGAGAAGTTAGCTGGCCAGAAGACAAATAAGAGACTGAGGAATCTTGAAGATCCTAGTTCCAATTCCCAGGCTTTTAGGCATATACAAGTGAAGAGGCACAAACACAATCTGTGTCCTTCAAAGAAATGGATCTCTACCTCCAGAGCTAAAACACAGGTTCTTTTAGATTACCTACACTCTAATATTAATCTCTGTGAATTTGAAGTATTAGAAAGAGTGGAAAAGGCAGCTGGGATCCATTCTGAATGCAGAGGCCAAGGGAGAGAATAAATTACAAAACGTAATTTCAAATGGAAAGAAAATTAAGGTCACCTAATCTAACCTTCTACCTCAATGTGAGCAATACTACAGTCATCCATCCTGATAATTCAGACACAAAGGCCTCCCTAATTAATTGCAGTGTAATAAAACATTAAATGTTAGAAAATTAAACCTTATATTAAGCTGAGATCTGTTGTTCTGTCCTCTAGAGTTGCACAGAATAAATAATTCTTCCTTCCACATAACACTAATAGTTGATTGTCAGGTAAGTGTTTGCTTGATGGCTGCAGGGAGGAGGTGAAAGCATCCAACCATTCCTGACAAGGTGGGGCAGTCCCTCCCTCAGAGGCCTCTCACTGAACAAAGATAACGTATCCTACACAACACAAGTCTGGCCCATAGATGCTCCCAGAGGTCCTGGCTGGTGGATCAGGGAATACTAGAAGGGTGGCAGCCCAGGGCCATTTTTCCTCTCCCCTGTGTCATCTTTGGAATAGCCCTAGTACTGCGCCCACTTAGGGTCACCATTTTTATGTTGACGTGGTATCCTAGTGCTGGCTGGAGAGCTAAACCAGTCAAACTAGGTTTAACCAGCTCACAACTGACCACTCAGCCCTAGATCCCACGAAGGAATCACTGAGCTGGTGACATACTCATCAGGTATCCAACTGTATCACCTTTGCCCTCTTCCATCCCTCAGTGCTCCTGGACCCATGTCTTT
This sequence comes from Vombatus ursinus, assembly GCF_900497805.2. Lineage (NCBI taxonomy): Eukaryota > Metazoa > Chordata > Mammalia > Diprotodontia > Vombatidae > Vombatus > Vombatus ursinus. Next base: position 10,099,283 of record NW_020954596.1, on the reverse strand, counting down.
GACCAATGAGTTCAAATTCTGCTTCAGACACTAACTTGCTGTGTGACCCTGGCAAATCAGTTAACCTCTCTGTGTGTCAGTCCTCATCATTAAATGGGAACAACAACAACCCCAAGTCACAGATGGCTCAGATGAATTAACATATTAAACACTCTGTAAACCCTAAAACACTACACACATGCTAGCTACTGTTATTGTTACTCTCTTCTAAGCTACAGGTGATTTAATTGGCATTAGTAGAGGGAATTTTTTTTCTTTTTTGCTTTTTTGGTGAGGCAATTGGGGTTAAGTGACTTGCCCAGGGTCACACAGCTAGTACATGTTACGTGTCTGAGGCTAAATTTGAACTCGGGTCCTCCTAAGGCCAGAGCTCTATTCACTGCACCACCTAGCTGCCCCTGAGGAAATTTCTATACCACCAAAATCATAAAAGCTTGATAAGCTTGACAATCTTACCTACGCTGGCTACCACGCCAATCTGACCTTGCAGCTCACTGAAACTGACACTTTTTTTCATACAAGCTCCTTTTAGACTAGCACACACAGCTCTGTACTCAGAGAACTGAAATTTAAACTTAGGATCAAAGCTTTGCAACTATCCCTGAGAAATTCATCTTGCTCATTTGAGCCCTCTTACAGATTTTGTTGAAAATGTTGATTCTTTTATTCAGTATATCAAGCAGAATTAGGAGCAATGGTTGGAAGCTACAAAGACCAAATCAGGCTAATCATATCCCAACAGACTATACAGTTTAAAAAACTATTAATTTGAATCTTGAACTAATCTTGAATTTTGCACCCCATGTTTCTCCATCTTTTCCCTCAAGAATTTCAAGGCACACACTCAAATACTTTGATGAATTCAAACTAAGGATTATGGGATTCAGTTTACTAATGTAGTAAATCTATCAGAAAATGACATGAAGCTAGTTTGTCATGACTTGGTATCTATAAACCCAAGCTGACTTCATTAATTTCTTTGCCAAATTCCCATAAGATATTTGTCTAATGATCTGTCAGATAGTTTGCCCAAATACTCAAACTCACAAGTCTAAAGTTTCTAGAAGTGGGGGGGGGGGGGGAGAAGGGCACATGTTTGTTTGTTCTTTTTTTGATTTTTGACAACTAAAGTAGTTACTGGTTTTTTCTGGCACACCTACTGCTCTCTTTATAACTCTCAAAAATTACTAATGCTAGATCTGCAATCAAATCTGTTCTTTTAATCTGTGTGTGTGTATGTCTCTGTCTGTCTGTCTCTCTCTCTCTGTCTTTCTGTGTGTGTGTCTCTCTCTGTCTCTCCCATTCTGCTATAATAGGCCCGGAATCCAGCCAGTGGAACTCTATACACCACCTGCTCAGTCAGATAGTATATGCAATACCTGCCTCTCTCCCTCCCTCCCCCAACTCCCCTCCCTGTCCCCACCCCCACCCCCCCAGGATGTAATTTGTTTGAGCCTCGAGACTTAAACTCATCCACAGCAAACAGCTGCTCTTTGACAGGACCTCTGTGGTATCTCTCACATCAGTTCTTTCCTGTATCCCCAATGCCACCCCATAGTAAAGGATCTCGTTACCAACCACTTGTGGAATTAAAATACTATAATCAACTATTGCCTTCAATAATAAAAGTGAAGCTACAAAGTTTCTCCATGTGCTGTAGAAAGAAGCAGAAATGGCACAGAAGAAATCAAAGCCAGAAAGAACACCTGAAATGGGCTATGTACATATAAAACAGGTTCACAGCAGAGGTGAGACAATTTTGAAGGTGTTGATGGACTGATCCTCAAGATATCTGAAAAAGAAGACACTAAGCATTTGGAGAAAAAAAATTCACGGATATTAATATGACCAAAGCAGGACAATTTAAGAAATAAGCATAGGTAAAGAAGAAACAAAATCATCACTTTTAGCAGGTGACATGCTCGTGTACATACAGAATCCCAGAGTCAACTAAAAATCAATTGAAACAATAATCCTAGCAAAGTTGCAGGATATGAAATAAATCCACATAAATCATAGGCATTCCTGTATAATACCCAAAGAGGCCAAAAGGAAAAATAAGAAGAACTTCATTCAAATAACTACAGAAGCAATAAAATATCAGAGAGTGTATCTAGTAAGATTCACCAGGCATTATATGATTTCAAAGGTCGCCAGGTGGCACAGTAGGTAGAGCACTGGCCTGGAGTAAGGAAGATCTGGCCTCAGAAACTTACTAGCTCTGTGACCCTAGGCAAGTCACTTCACCTGTTTGCCTCAGTTTCCTCATCTGTAAAATGAGCTGGAGAAGAATATGGCAAAGCCCTGCAATGTCTTTGCTAAGAAAACTCCAAATGGGGTCACAAAAAATTGAACATGACTGAAAAACGACTAAACAACAAGAAACATTGAAATGAAAAGTCTCAGGGAAACTGTGAGGATCTGTATGAAGTGATGTACATCAAAGTAAGCAGAAGATAGAAAAGACGTAAAATAAGGAGGAGAGAATAAATAGCAACATTACTGAGGGAAAAAAAAGTTTAAAAGACAATAAATTCTTATCAATATAATGGTAACCATAAGTCCAAAAGAATGAAGATGAAACATAGCACTCACTTTCTGTCAGATGATAAATTTAAAATGCAGATATGTATTTTTGAACAAAGCTAAAACACATACTTTCCAGACAGGTTTTTCCAGAGTGTGCATCTATCTATTGAGAAATTTATTTTCCTTTTCTCTCTGTTTTTTAAAAATTTTGTTCAATAGGGAAAGAAATAGTGGGAGGCAAATTAATAAATGAAAAAACTTTTAATGAAACAAAAGAATATATTAATAGCTAGAGTAATATATATATCTACGTCCACATTTTTAGAAAATCTTTTCTTTTTTTTAGAATAATCTTCACATATATCTATATGGGCAGCTACATGGCATAGTGGATACAGTGCCAGGTCTGGAGCCAGGAAGACTTATGTGTGTGACCCTGGGCAAGTCACTTCATCCTGTATGCCTCAGTTTCCTCATCTGTAAAATGAGCTGGAGAAGAAAATGGCAAACCACTCCAGTATCTTTGCCATGGAAAACCCCAAATGGGGTCACAAAGTGTTGGACACAACTGAAATGACTGAACAACAACAATATCAAGGAATTTCTTCATGAAAGTCTCAGAAGGGAAAAGGGTTGTGGGAAGATAGGCATATTCATAGGTATTTTGATTTTTTATTTATTTTGAAACAATTTGTGAAGACTAGAATGAGAGATCAATAGAAGGCACAATAATTTTACTGTTTTTTTAAATACAAAATAAAATATGATAAGAACACCCTACTTCAATAAAAAAAATTTCCCATAAATTAAGAAAAAACATTTTAAAGAGTAAAATCCTATACATTTAAAACATATCCCACAACCGAAAATTGCAACCACTCTGAAAAGTGATTTGGAATCATGCTGAAGAAATGACTAAAATATGTAAACACTCTGATCCTGAGTCCCCACCACTAAGCAAAGACCACAGAAAAGTCAAAAACAGAAAGAAATACCCGTGTACTCCAAAATATTCACAGTAGCACTTTTTGTGGTAGCAAAGAACTAGAAATAAAGTAGATGTTTATGAATTGAGAATGGTTAAACTCACTGTAGTATACAACTATCATAGAAAATTACTGTACCATAAAACAAGGAATATAAAAAATCCGGGGTCTTGGAGATGGTGGAGTAAAAGCAGGAACTCACTTGAGCTCTCCCCCAAATCCCTCCAAATACTCGTAAAAAAATTACTCTAAGTGAATTCTAGAGCAGCAGAACCCACAAAAAGACAGAGGGAAACAAATTTCCAGCACAAGACAACCTGGAGAGATGGGAAAGGTCTGTTGTGCCAGGCTGGGAGAGGAGCGCAGTTCAGCTTGGGCCACGTAGGCAAAGACCAGGGCCCAGCAAACCCGGAGTAGGCCTCAAGAGACTGAAACAAGGGGAGCTGTGGTGGTTTCCAGACTTCTCAACCCACAAACACCAAAGACAATTCAGAAGGTCAGTGGGAAAGGTCTGTCAGACCTGGGTGAGAGGAGGTCCAGTCCTGGCCCTCGTGCAGCCCTGGGGTGGCAGCCACAGCAGCAGCGGCTGCTTCTGGAGCTCTCAGCCCACAGACAGTGGAGGGATCAAGCGGCTGATCAGAGGGTGATTGCAGGGATCTCTGCTGGCACTGAGGCAGGATTCTTTGCCAATACTTGGATCTGGGTCCCAGTCCTGGGTGGCAGTCCTGGGGTGAGGAGGAGCACTGGCATAGCAGAGCTTGTGGCAGCAGTGGAGAGGGAACCCTCCTCTTATTTCCAGGGCAGAAAAGAGTGCTTGTGGCCACTCATAGACCAAAGCACAGGCCAGGACAGAAGAAAACACCTCTCCTTAGAACATACCACCTTGGAAGAACTGAAAACTTACAGGTTCCCAGAAGTATCTCTGAAAATGGCTGCACAAAACCCTTGAAGCTTGGGATAGTATACCCTCCACAATGGAAGTAGAGCCCTACCTTAACAAAGAGTTTAAAAGTCAAGCAACTGGCTGGGAAGATGAGCAAATAGAAGAAAAAAGAATCTTACTTTAGTGACAAGGAAGATCAAAACATACAACCAGAAGAAGACAACAAAGTCAAGGTTCCTATATCCAAAGCCCCCAAGAAAAATATGAATTGGTCTCAGGCCATAGAAGAGCTCAAAAAGAATTCTGAAAATCAAGTAAGATAGGTAGAGAAATTGGGAAGAGAAATGAGAGTGATGGAAGAAAATCATGAAAAAACAGTCAACAGCTTACTAGAGGAGACCCAAAAAATGCTGAAGAAAATAACACCTTAAAAAACAGACTAGACCAGATGGCAAAAGAGGTCCAAAAAGCCAGTGAGGAGAAGAATGCTTTAAAAATCAGAATTAGTCAAATGGAAAAGGAGGTCCAAAAGCTCACTGAGGAAAATAATTCCTTAAAAATGAAAAGAGCAAATGGAAGCTAGTAACTCTATGAAAAATCAAGAAATTATAAAACAAAACCAAAATAATGAAAAAATAGAAGACAATGTGAAATAGCTCACTGGAAAAACAACTGACCTGGAAAATAGATCCAGAAGAGATAACTTAAAAATTATTGGACTACCTGAAAGCTAAGATCAAAAAAAGAGCCTAGACATCATCTTTCAAGAAATTATCGAGAAAAACTGCCCTGACATTCTAGAATCGGAGGGTAAAAGAGAAATTGAAAGAATCCACCAATCACCTCCTGAAAGAGAGCCCAAAAGGAAAACAACCAGGAATATTATAGCCAAAGTTTAGAGTTACCAGGTCAAGGAGAAAATATTGCAAGCAGCCAGAAAGAAACAATTCAAGTATTGTGGAAACACAACCAGGCTAACACAAGATTTAGCAGATTCTACATTAAGGGATCAGAGGGCTTGGAATATGATAACCTGGAGGTCAAAGAAGCTAGGATTAAAACCAAGAATCACCTACCCAGCAAAACTGAGGGTAATCAATGAGGGGGAAAAAAATCGACATTCAATGAGGTAGAGGAATTTAATGCATTCTTGAGAAGCCAGAAGTAAATAGAAAAACTGACTTTCAAATATAAGACTCAAGAGAAGCATGAAAAGGTTAAAAGGAAAGAGAAATCATAAGGGACTTATTAAAGTTGAACTATGGAAAGATGATATTTGTAACTCATGAGACCTTTCTCATGATTAGGCTAGTTGGAGGGAATATATATAGACAGAGGGCACAGGGTGAGTTGAATATGAAGGGATAATATCTGAACAAAGAAAAAAAAGAAAATTAAGGAATGTACTGGGAGAAGGAGAAAGGGAGAGGTAGAATGGGGTAAATTTTCTCTTATAAAGGAGGGAAGAAAAACTTTTACAGTGGAGGGGAAGAGGGGGGAGGTGAGATGGAATGAGTGAACTTTACTCTCATCAGATTTGGCTTAAGAAGGGAATAACATACATACCCAATTGGGTATGGAAATCTCTATCTTACCCTACAGAAAAGTAGGGTGCAAGGGGATTAAAGAGGGAGGGGTGATAAAAAGGAGGGCAGATTGGGAGAGGGGGTAACCAGAAGCAAATACTTTTGGGGGGGGGAGGCAACTGGGGTTAAGTGACTTGCCCAGGGTCACACAGTAAGTGTCCAGTGTCTAAGGCTGGATTTGAACTCAGGTCCTCCTGACTCCAAGGCCAGAGCTCTATCAATTTGGGCTCCAGAAGCAAACACTTTTGAGGAGGGATAGGGACAAAGGAAAGAATAGAATAAATGGGGGCCGGGATAAGATGGAGGGAAATAGAGTTAGTCTTTCACAACATGACTATTATGGAAGCGTTTTGCATGACTGCAAATGTATGGCCTATGTCGAATTGGTTGCCTTCTCAGTGAGAGTGGGTGAGGAAGGAGGAGGGGAGAGAATTTGGAACTCAAAAGTTTTAGAAATGAATGTTTAGAAATTGTTTTTACATGCAACTGGGAAATAAGATACACAGGAAAAGGGGTATTGAAATTTATCTTACCCTACAGGAAAATAGAAAGGGAAGGGGATAAGGGAAGGGGTGGGGTTGGTCAATAGAAGGGAGAACAGATTGGGTGAAGGGAGAATGAGAATGCAGGCCTTAATGGGGTTGGGGGGGAGGGGAGGGATGGGGAGAAATTTTGGAACTCAAAATCTTGTGGAAGTAAATGTTGAAAACTAAAAATAAATAAATAAATAAACAAATGTAAGAAAAATTTCAGGGTCTCATGGGAAGACTTACATCAACTAACAGAGAGTGAAGTAAACAGAACCAGAAAAAAACATACACAATGACAATAATGTGAATAGAAACAAAAAAAAATCAAATAAAGCAAGCAAACAAAAAGAAAACGGCATTTAATTGTAATGATCAAAAAGAATGGTTTTGGATAAGAGTTGAGAAAATATACTTCTTTCTCTCCTTTGCAGAGGCAGGGGACTATGGGTGTGGAATATTGCACTGTCTGACACAGTAGATATACTGGGAGGTGGGGAGTTTCTCTTTTTTAAATTCTTTGTTACAAGGGATGCCTTAGATGGGGAAGGAAGAAATATACAGACATAAAGGTGATATGAAAACAAAAGATATCAATATATTTTTAAAAATCACACTGAATTAAACTGACTCAGAATTAACACTGATTCAATTTTGTCTCCGACTTCCTCGATCCTCAAGAAGGCCAGATGAATAACTTCCTTTAAAGTACCATGAATTTTGAATATAAGACTTCCCTCCAGGGACACAAATGGCAATGCTCTTCCCCACTGTAGATCACAACTCTTCTGAGTTTTTGACCAAAAAGAATATGTCATTTTTAGTTAAGTGTTTAGTGATTAGCTTCTCTGGAATGATCCTTGTACAATGGTGAAAGATCAGTGCATGCTGGGCCTGTTTAGAAGGCTTCCATTTTGGTAGAGCTTGCCAGAGTCTGTCCCCTGCCAGCATACAAACATCAAGAACTCAGATTCACATCTGTGACACAAGAAAGCCTTGGGAAAGCCTTTTCACTGGAAATTTTAATTCACCACAACCTTTAAAAAAATAACACACACACATACATACAGCATTGTGCATGTTATCATATGCTTACTCTGAGATCTATTTCAAGTCTAAACTCCTCTTCATGGCTTTCTAGGATTTTTATTATACGATTCCAGCCCAACTTACTACCCAGGCTCATTTCATGGCATAATAAAGAAGCTCTGTTCTATTCAGGTTAGTCTCAAGAATGTATATTCCCAGAGAGGATTCTGGGAAGATGGCACAGTAGGACAAGAAATACCAGGCTCACCAAATTTCCCCCACAAATAAGACAACACATCACCTCTAACTAAACTTACAGCAGCAGAAACAATTAAATTATTCTCTCCCTCCATCTGGGTAGGGAGGGAAGAAAGGAGAGAATTTGGAACTCAAAGTTTTAAAAATGAATGTTAAAATTGTTTCTACATGTAACTGGGGAAAAATACAAATAAAATGCTAAAAAAAAAAGAATTTATATGCTCTAAAATATTTATAGTAGGTCTTTGTGGTGGCAAAAAAGGAAACTGAGGGGATACCTCTCAATTAGGAAATGGCTAAAAAAAGTTATATATGATTGTGATGGAATACTACTGTGATGATGGTAACGGGTAAAGCAGTTGTCCTCCTAAGACAACTTGAGAAGATCTTAGGAAAACCAACTTCCGGGACGGAGGTTCTGACTATGTGAAGTGGAAAAATCTCCAGGCAGACTCCACTAATTAACAAACAACAAGACATGGGGGGAGCCAGGTCAGGTCTCAGGAACTCTCACCTCACAGACACTGTGAGGTTCAAATCTGAGCAGAGGAAGACTGAAGGACCCTCTGATGTCACAGAATGCCAGGCCCAGCTGTGCTGACCAGATGTGGTCTCCGGCTATGGATGTGGGCAAGGAGGAGTGAGTGTGGTTGCAGAGGAGCCAGGGCCCGGCTGGCTGTGGTCGCTTGTAGGAGAGGTGGGTCTTTGGTTTCGGTTCCAGGTCAGAGGAGAGAGCTGAAGTTTGCAGCCACAGGAGGGATGATAGGGAGCAAGAGTGTTTGCAGGACAGTGTTACTGGGGGTGCTAGCCCTGGCTCAGAGGCAAAAGGAGTGCCTGAGGTCGGGCCACCCGAGAAAACAACAGTACAAAAAGCCTAAAAGTCTAAGGCATAATCCCCCACACCTTGGGACTAGAACCTGACTATAATAATAAGCCGCTAAAAAAATAATAATGAGTAAGGAAAGGAGAAAGAACGTGACCACAGATAGCTACTATGGGGATAGAGAAGATCTGGGTTCATACTCAAAAGAAGATAGTGAAGTTAAAAGTCACTCCTACTTTAAAGAAAAATGTCAAATGGTCACAAGTCCAAAAAAAGTTCTTAGAAGAGCTTAAAAGGACTTTAAAAATCAAATAAAAGAGGATGAAGAAAAATTAGGAAAAAAAAATAAGAGCAATCCAAAAAAATCAAGAAAGTTATGAAATAAAGTAAACCAAGTGGAAAAAGAGATCCAAAAACTTAAGGAAGGAAAAATCTCCTTAAAAATTACAAATGGGCAGGGAGAAGCTAATAACATTATAAGATACCAAGAAATAATAAAACAAAATCAAAAGAATGAAAAAAATAGAAGAGAATGTGAAATATCTTCTAATCAGGTTCTAGAAAAACAACTAATCTAGAGAACAGATTGAGGAGAGATGATATAAGAATTATTGGACTACATGAAAATTATGATAAAAAAAAGAGTCTAGATACGATATTAAAATAAATCATTAAGGAACACTGCTCTGAAGTTCCAGAACGAGAGGATAAAACAGAAATAAAAAAAAATCAATCAATTGCCAACTGAAAGAGGTCCCAAGATGAAAAAAATCTATAGGGACATCATAGCCAAGTTTCAAAGTTCCCAGGTTAAAAAGAAAATACTACAAATAACAAGAAAAAAACAATTTAAATATTGTGGAGCTACAACTGGGATAGCACAAGATCTAGCAGCTTTGACATTAAAAGACTGAAGGATTTGGAACATTGTATTTCGAAGAACAAAAGAGCTGGATCTACAACCAAGAATAACTTACCTAGCAAAGCTGAGTATAATCCTGAATGGGAAAAAAAAGGGACATTTAATGAACTGAAAGATTTTCAGGTATTTGTGATAAAAAGACCAGAACTCAGTAGAAAATCTGACATATAAGATCTGGGAGAAACTAGGTAAACATTAGAGACCAATTATAAGGGACTCAATAAGGTCAAACTGTTTACTTCTTACATGGGAAAATGTTCTCTGTACTCTTGAGAATGTTATCATTACTTAGGTAGTTTGAAACAGCACACATAGATAAAAGATTTGGGGCTGAGTATGATGGGATAATTGGGTAGGGAGAGATAAAATGGAGCAATTATCTCACACATGGCATGGATGGCAGAACTGTTACAGTGTGAGCAGGTAGGGATGGAGGGCTGGTAGTGCTGGGACCTTACTTTCATCAGAACTGGGTTAAAGAGGGAATAACATATATATCTAGAAGGGTTTAAAAGTTTTCTAAAATTTCAAAGAAATAGAGTGAGAGGACAGGACACAGGAGAGAATTTTATTTTTTTTTTTGGTTGGGCAATGGGGGTTAACTGACTTGCCCAGGGTCACACAGCTAGTAAGTGTTATGGATCTGAGGCAGGATTTGAACTCGGGTCCTCCTGAATCCAGGGCCGGTGCTCTATCCACTACGCCACCTACCTGCTCCCACTGCGCCACCTAGCTGCCCCTCAGGAGGGAATTTTAGAACAGGGTGTAGATCAAGAAGTAGGAGAATGGAGGGAGAGAATAAGGAAGGGATTCTTAGAGGGTTGAGTAAATTAAGGAATAGGAGGGTAAGGGGAGATGATAAGGGAGGGGCTCTTAAAAAGGGTTTGGATTAGGGAGGTTATGGTTAGAAGTAAATCTGATGTGTGAAGAGGGATAGGGTAAAAACAGAGAGTGAGAAAGATAATAGAGAGGTAAAAATAGGATGGAGGGAAATACACAATGAGTAATTATAACTCTGAATGTGAATGAGATGAACTCGCCCATAAAACAGAAATGGATAGCAGAATAGATTAAAAATCAGAATTCAACAATATGTTGTTTACAAGGAATACATTTTAAAAAAAGAGATATATACAGAGTTAAAATAAAGGGCTACAGCAGAATTTATTATGCTTCAGCTGAGGTAAAAAAAAAATACAGCTAGCAATCATGATCTTAGACAAAGTTATAGCTAAAATAGATTTACTTAAAAAATGATAAATGGGGAAACTACACTATGATAAAAGGTACCAGAGAAAATGAAGTAATATCAATAGTAAACCTACATGCACCAAATGATATAGCATCTAAAGTTTTAAAGGAAAAATTAAATGAATTATAGGTGGAAATAGATGGTAATGCTACAACAGTGGGGAACTTTAACTTTCCCCTCTCAGAACTAGATAAATCTAACCAAAAATAAATAAATAAGAAAGAAGCTAAGAAAGTGAATAGAATCTTAGATAAGCTAGATATAATATATATCTGGAGAGAACTGAATGGGAATAGAAATGAATATACCTTTTTCTCAGTGGCACATGATGCCTTTATAAAAATTAATCATATATTAGGACATAAAAATTTTAAAATTGGGAGAAAATTTTTATAGACAGTTTCTCAGATAAAAGTTCATATCTCAAATATATAAAGAACTTTGTCAAATTTATAAGAATAGGAGTCATTCCCCAACTGACAAATGGTCAAAGGATATAAACAGGAAGTTTTTTAATAAAGAAATCAAAGCTATATATAGTCACATAAAAATGCTTTAAATTACTATTGATTAGAGAAATGCAAATTGAAACAATACTGAGATATCCTTACACTTACGAGATTGACTAAAATGATAGAAGGGAGAAGTGACAAATACTGGAGGGAATGTGGAAAAATTGGGATACTAATTCACTGCGGCTGGAACTATGAACTGATTCAACCATTTTGAAGTACAATCTTGAATTATCCCCGAGTTATAAAACTATGTATAAAACCAGCAATACCACTAGTAGGTCTCTTTCCCAAGGTAATTAGGGGAAAAGGAAAAGAATTTATATGTTCTGACTATTATAGATATGTTTTGCATGACTACACATGTATAACCTATATTGAACTGCTTGCCTTCTCAATGAGGGGGGCTAGGGAGGGAAGAAGGGAGAGAATTTAGAACTCAAAGTTTTAAAAATGAATGTTAAAAATTGATTTTACATTTAACTGGGGGAAAACACAAATAAAATACTAAAATAAAAGAATTTATATGTTCTAAAATACTTATAGCAGCTCTCTTTGTGGTGGCAAAAAAATGGAAATTGGGAATTGGGGAATGGCTAAAGAAGTTGTATATGATTGTGACAGAATACTACTAGTGATGGTGATGAGCTGGCTGATTTTAAAAAAACATGGAAAAATTTACAAGAAATGATGAAGAGTGAAATGAGGAGAACCAAAACAATGTTGTATACAGCAATAGCAATATTGTCCGAAGAACAGCTTTGAATGACTAAGTCATTTTGATTATTATAAATATTCAAATTGACTCCAAAGGACCTATGAAGGAAGATGCTATCCACATGCAGAAAAGGAACTGATAAAGAGAACTATTTATAGTATGGTTTTATACACATATACACACACACACATTTTTGTTTCTAACAGTAGCCTTCTCTGGGTAGGGGAGGAAGAGAGGAAGGGAGGTAGAAAAAAAATGCTCAGCAGAGAATAAAAGAAAACTTAGAAGAAAGCACAGAAAAGCAGGATAGCTTTGAAAATGATGTGTAGTATTTATTACATAGTTTTCAAAAAACACAAAGGAAACTGTGAAATGGAAATTCATGGTTTTATAATGAATCTTATTTTTATGTTGTGCTGTGTACATGGAAATGTTCTTTTTTGTATTTAAGTTCAAAATGAATAAAAAGTTGAGAAAAAAAAAAGAACGTATATATTCCCTTCTTTCCTGACTCCACCTTACCTAGCACATAGTTATTGAGCACAAATTTATACAGGACTTTGTCAGCAAGGATTCATGGCTTTCTATGATAATGCTAGATAACAGAGGCTAAGGAAAAAAAAGGTTGGTGGATGTTGATCCTGGGTTGTTGTTGTTGAATCATTTCAGTTGTATCTGACTATTTGTGACCCCTCATTTGGGGTTTTCTTGGCAAAGATACTGGAGTGGCTTACCATTTCCTTCTCCAGCTCATTTTGCACATGGGAAACTAAGACAAACAGTGTTAAATGATTTGCCCTGGGTCACACTACTAGTAAATGTCTGAGGCCATTTTTGAACTTGTGAATTTTTTATCTCAAGGCCAGTGCTCTCTCCACTGTGCCACCTAGCTGATCTTGGGTTAGCAATCTGCACTATAAATGGCAAATCAAGAGGGAAAAGGATTCTACGGAGAAGGCATGACTGAAATAGCAGGCCACTAGGTCCAAACTGAACAGAGAATTAAGAGCAGGTAAGAGTTAACTGGGAGAGTAGGAATAGGTTAAATACTAGAAGTCAGGGTGAAAATTCAAAAGTTCAGAAGGAATGAGAGACTATAAACAGGAGAAAGTGGTTAGAAATGAATTTCAGAGTTCATAATTTTAGAGGTGGAACACTTCTCATTGATGATGATGGATACAAAATATGATTGTGCTGATGGGTGAGTCAGTCACTCAGCCAAATAAACATTTAATAGCCAGTCACTGTGCTAAGTGCTAATGATACAAAGGGAAGGAAAAAGACAGTCCCTGCCCTCAAGGAGCTTACAATCTAATGGGGGGGGACAACATGCAAACAATTTTGTGCCAACAAGCTATTAGATATATAGATAATAATTGACAGAGGGAAGTCACTAGCACTAAGAGAGATCAGGAAAGGCTTCCTGAGGAAGGTGGGATTCTAGCTGGACTTGAAGGAAGCCAAGAAGCAGCAATGAAGAGGGTGAATTTCAGGCATGGAGGAGCCTGTGACTTAGGCAGGTGACTAAGTAGAAAAAATCCTCCTCAAGTCCAGAGCCCTTTGTATTCTCCTTGTTTCAATACTACATAAACTGCCTGTTTTTCAGAGCTGATCGTGAAGACAGGAAGATCCAAGTTTACATCTCACCTCTGACACGTAACAGTTAGGTGCCCTGGGGAAGTCCTCAGCAACGCTCTAATTCCTTTTTTTTTTTCAGTGAGGCATTTGGGGTTAAATGACTTGCCCAGAGTCACACAGCTAGTAGGTGTCATGTGTCTGAAGTCGGATCTGAACTCAGGTCCTCCTAACTCCAGGTCTGGTATGGTATCCACTGTACCACTTAGCTGCCCCTAGCCCTCTAATTCTATGAGTTGCAGAAAAGGTATAAATTTTTCTCTGGGAGCTCCACAGACTAATGAGATCACATGTCTAATTCCTATCCCTAGGATTATTTAAACAAAAATCCTTTTCTTAGGCCTTTAACTTAAAAGGAAATAGTTCTAAATTTTAAAAATAAATGTTCTTAACAATTTAATTAATATTCAAGATGACAACCACTTATTAATGTGTCTATACTCAGAATTCCATGATGTCTAAAGTGTCTTCCAGCTCTTAATTCTAAGATCCTATTGTCTCTTAAAGCAATGGCCCATCAATGACCATACAAAAAATCTCCAGCAGGGGGAATCAAATGGTAAGCCCTGATAATTTTGTTTCCAGTAGATTCTCACCCAAAAATATAACCCACATACCAAATGAGCATTCCAGTTCCAAAGGCAAAGCTTCCTTCACTAGTTAGGAGGAAAACACTAAACCAGATATTTGAGTTTAAATTTGGAACTTGAAGGGACTGAAAAATGAACTAACCAACTCAACCTTCTCATTTTAACATTTTAAAAAAGTTTTATTGATTATGTCTCCTGTGCTTGATACCACAGGCAATTGCTAATTTAACCAGCTCATCCCTATCTCCAATAGAACTCACCCTTTTAACAAAGAAAAGAAGATAAATAAAACCAATGGGCAGAGTAACTTCATCTGTCAGCATATGCAACATTTGGCATCCACAGTCTGAAGTGCCAACCCCCACTCACTCTGGAGGAGAACTTTATAGATGAGGAAACTGAACTCCAGGCAGGATGGATGACTTACTTAAGATCACACAGCATGTAAAGAGCACAACAGGGGCACCTCCCAAGCATCCAAAGTTTGAGTCTAGTGCTCTCTGACTGCAATACTATTGTAGCAAAAAAGTCTTCTTCGAAATATTGCTATTTTTAAAAAATACTTTTAAAAAAACAACCAACATTTTAACTGTTAAAAGTCACCTGCTGGGGAATTAATAAACACTAAAATATAACTGATCCAAAAATAAATAATTTTTGAATTCCAGGTCAACATTTACTAGGGCCTCTGATATGCAGGACAGTAGTGGGCTCCACTTCCATCCCTGTTCTTGTTACTGTCCTTAGACCTTTATTGATTTTTCTTCCTTCAAGCCACCTGTGATATGGCAGCCAAAAAAGCTAATGAGACTTTCAGGATCCAGAGGAAAGCAGGACTCTCCCTTCTATGCAGGGCGCACCTCCCCTGGAGCACATGGCACAGTTTACAATGGAAGTGGAGAAGACACTGAACGCATCTGTCATCTAGAGCATGGTAGGGAGGGTATAGGGAGCAGAGGCTGCAGAAAAGGGACTGAGGTGGGCCTTAGAAGCCAGGTCATGGTTATCTAACAACATTCAACAAAAGAAGGAACCTGAGTAAGCATTCCAAGGCAGAAAGTCAAGGATGGGAGTTTAGGAGAGAAGGGGAATGTTGACAGCTATCTTGAAATATCTTAAGTAGAAGTGACATTAGGCAATCTGTTTAGGCCTAAAGGGTAGAACTAGGACCTCAGGATATAACTTACAGGAAGGAACTACCTATTATTATCATTATTACTTGGAGGGAAAAGAAAAAAGGAAAAAAAATACTGAATTTATGGTGCAGATGTCAACCAACCTGTCCTAGATGATAACTCATGTTCCCCATTTCTCGTTCAGTGTTGATCTGTAGCAGAAGTTTTTCATGGCTGATAAGAGTACCTAGAAAAAAAATTCATTATCCTCTTCTAACTTTTCTGCAGAACACATAACAAATTCAATCTGAAATAACATTTTAATATAATCATTCATATGTGTCAACCCACAATACTTAAAATTCTGATTATATACATTATGTGACTACATAGCTCCTCTCTTTTCTAGGGAGAGTATATAAATAGTCTATTTGATGAATCAGAGTCCTTTGAGATCTTTGATAACCATCAGATTATGAGAAAAATGGAGCCAGGACATGGAAAAGAATGAAGAAAAGCAATAATGATTTATTAATCTGCTCACTCCTTGGCACTCACAAAGGGCACTTGTTTCCCAAATCTGACGAGGAAAAGTCATTCTCAGTGATTTTGGCCAATATAGTTTAGCCCAGGGGTAGGGAACCTGTGGCCTCAGGGCCACCTGTGGACCTCTATGTCCTTGGATGCAGCCTTTTGACTGAGTCCAAGTTTTACAGAACAAATCCTTATATTAAAGGTATTTGTTCTGTGAAGTTTGGATTCAATCAAAGAACCACACTTAAGGATCTAGAGGGCCACATGTAGCCTGAGGGTGCAGGTTCCCCACACCTGGTCTAGCCTTTCCCTCTTCTCTCCCCTGTGTCTGACTCCAACTGGTATAAAAGGAGCCTGGCTGCTCCATCAGCAGTCCTTTAGGCTCTGATTCTCATCCTTGGGTTTACTTTTTCTTCTCTTACAGTAGCAAGCCAGCATATGTCAATCCAAGGTCATGCCCGGTCTATTACCCACCTCACTTTCTTTCCTTCTGCAACTGTAAAATATGAGAAATGATAATGGATAACCTATCTTACAGGAATCCTGTGAATACAGCACTTTGTAAACCTTAAGACATTATAGAAACGTAAGTTATTACTGTATGATTATTACGGAGTTAATCCAAATTAACAAAACTTTTTAACACACATTCTGTGTTCAAGGATATGCATATGTCACAGTAACTGGTCAGGGAACCATTTCATCTTAGTCACATGACATTCAAAGGATCCTGTGGGATGGAGACAGGGTTCAGTAGTCAAGAAGTTTGATCCATGAAGTGTTGTGAATAAGAATAACAGGCCTCCCTGGCCAGGTAGGTGTCCCATTAAAAGCATAAACGGTATACATGTATGTGTGTGTATTATGAATACATGTATATGTATATATGTGTGCATACACATACTAGGTATATGTACTCTGTATATTTTATATATGTGTGTATGTATATGTGTGTATATAGATCTCTCTCTACATATGTTGTACATGTATATATATAAATATATACATAGTATCCCACAGTTTTAAGCACCATACTGAGATTTTTGGAAAACCATGTGGGAGAGGGGTATCTGTGTATTCCCTATTTAACTACAGCAATCTCTGCAGAGCCAGATTTAAAGGATCACACAGCTAGTAAGTATCAAGTGTTGGAGGCCTAATTTGAACTCAGGTCCCCTCACTCCAGGGCTAGTGCTCTATCCATTGCGCCACCTAGCTGTGGGGTTCTTAAAGTTGATGTTTTTCAGTCACAGAGGAAAATGTTTTAGGTCTAAAACTTGCAAAAATTAAATAATATAGCTCATAAGTAATGACAGTGATCACATACAGAGACAGATTTGTTCCATGCATACCTGACATAGCTGGAGACAGAGATGGGACAGGATCCCAAGCCTGGTACAAGTGATGTGTGGGAATGTTGTCTCTCTTTGAAACCATCGCTTGAATTTCTTGCTCAACAATTCCCCTGATAACACTCAGTTTCCTCCCAAACCTAAAAGGTTTGTTAAGTACAAGGGTTAGTCAATATTTTGTTTCCCCTCAATACAACTCCTGAAAACACTAACTATGCAAAGTTTCTTGGATTCCCCTGCCCCTCCTTAGCTGCCTTCTCCCTCACCTTCCTAGCCAAAAGTGATTTCTTTCTTTGAATTTTCATAGAGCACTTCACTGGGATATTTCCTTTAAGTTCATCATGTTGTATTTCGTATTACTTCTTTGTGTACATGACTTATACCCCTTATTAGAATGTAAGTTCACTAAAGGACAATGTTATTTTTTATCTTTATATTCCCAGCAACTAACATGGTGTCTTATGCTTCATATCTATGTGTTAAATTAAAATGAAAAACAGTAGAACTTTCTCCATTATTTGGAGAAATAGAATATCTTAGAAATAGAAAATCTTAGCAACTTCTGATATCAACTTAACTCATGCAAGAATTAATGTTTATTGTTATTTATATTTTATATTAATGCTGCTTCTTTAAACACTAAGAACTTTTCCCATCCTGTTACCAGTCACTTTATAACATCCCATTCTTAGCCTTTGTCATGTGACAGAAACACCAATTATTCAAACATTTTACTTAAAATTATTATAGTATTATCCCTACAACATCCCATTTGAGAAAGTTCAGAAAGTAAAATCCCTATTTCAACATCATAGGATTTTAAGTACTCTTAATGGCAGGCAAACACTGGAGATAATGGGGTTAAATGGAGAAGGGGGAAGACAGAAGTAGAATGGGGAAAATTTTCTCACATGAAAGAGGAGCACAAGAAAGAGCTTTTATAGTCAAATGGGAAAATGGGATAGCAGGCAATGCTTTAACCTCACTCTCACTGGAACTGGCTCAAAGAGGGAAACAGACAGATAGAGAAATCTATCTTGCACAATAAAACTAGGAGGGGGTAGGGGATAAGAGATATGGAGGGGAAGGGAAGACAGAAGGGAGAGCAGCTTAAGGGAAGCAGTGGTTAGAAGCAAAACAGATTTTGAGGAGGGATGGGATAAAAAGAGAGTGATAAATATAAACAGAAGAAAATAAGATAGAAGGAAATACAGTGAGTAAACATAACTGTGAAATGTGAATGGGATGAGCCCACCCATAAATGGAAGGGGACAGCAGATTAGATTAGAAACCAGAATCCAATAATATTCTGTTTACAGGAGATACACTTGAAACATAAAAGACACAGAGTTTAAAATAAAGGTTTGGAGCAGAATATGTTATGATTCAGCTAAAATAAAAAACACAATCATGATCTCACACAAAGCAAGAGCAAAAACAGACCCAATTAAAAGAGATAAGCATAGAAACTATATTTTGTTAAAAGGTACCATAGACAATGAAATAATATCAAAAAAATGTTTACAGAAAGTTTCTCTGATAAAGGGATATATATATCAAACATATAAAAATTATTATATTATTATAATTGGTATATATCAAATATACAAATAATACAAAGGGATATAGATATACATATATCAAATACATAGGGAACTGAATCAAATTTATAAAAATGACAGCCATTTCCCAATTGATAAATGGTCAAAGGATATGAACAGGCAGTTTTCAGAGAAAAAAAAATCAAAGTTAACTATAGTCATATGAAAAAATCACTTTGTTACCACTACTGATTAGAGAAATGCAAATTAAAACAATTCTGAGGTACCACTTCACACCTATCAGAAATGACATGCTAGAGGGCATGAGGGAAAATAGGTCAACTAATAAATTGTCGGCTGAGCTGTAAACTGGTCCAAGCATTCTGGAGAGCAATTTAGAACTATGACCAAAAGGCTAGAAAACTGTGCATAAACTTTGACTCTGCAATAACAGTGCTGGGTCTGCACTCCAAAGAGATCAAAGAAAAAGGAAAAGGTATGTACAAAAATGTTTATGGCAGCTTTTTTTGTGATAACAAAGAACTGGAAATTGAAGAGATGCTCCTCAATCAATCAAATGATGAACAAGTTGTGGCATATAATTGCGAAGAAGTACTATTGTGCTATAAAGAAATGAAGAGGGGAGTGGTTTCAGAAAAAAACATGGCAAGATCTATAGGAACTGATGAAAAGTAAAGTAAGAAGAACTGGGAGGGGCAGCGAGGTGGCACATTACATAGAGCTTTGACCTTGGAGTCAGGAGGATCTGAGTTCAAATTTGGCCTCAGACACTTGACACTTACTAGCTATGTGTCCTTGGGCAAGTCACTTAACCCTGATTGCCTCACCAAAAAGCAAAACAAAAAAACAAACGAACAAAAACCTGGGAGATCATTGTGCACAGTAACAGTAATATTGTAATGATGAACAACTGTGAAAGCCTTGGCTATCTGAGCAATACAGTGATCCAAGTCAATTCCAAAGGACTCAGGATGAAAAAACGCTATCCACCTCTGGAGAGAGAACTGATGAACTTTAAGTGCAAACTGAAGTATAATTTTCTTGCTTTGTTTTATGTGATATGGTTTATATGGAAATGTTTTTACATGATTTCACATGTACAACTGATATCATTTTGCTTGCCATCTCAGTGGGTGGGTGACAGAGTGGGAGGGAGGGAGAGAATCTTGAACTCAAAATTTAAAGAGTGTTAAAAATAAATAACAAAATTTGAAAACTTTTTTAGGAATCATAAAAAGGAAAAATGGAGCTATCCATATAAAAATATTTATAGCTACATTATTTGTAAGAGCAAGTAACTGGGGGGAAAAACTTTATTCCCCAACAACTATAGAACGGCTGAATAAACTATGGTAAATAAATGTAATGGAATATCACGGAACCATTTTTTTTAAAAAGATAAATATAAAGAAAATAAGGAAACAAAGAAGACCTATATTAGGTAATGCAAAGAGAAATCATCAAAACCAGTATTCATGCAGCAAAACAGCATAATATTGACAACTATTTTTAAATAAGAAAAGAAAAAGAATGAAAGAAGAAAAGCAGGCTAATGATGGCAGAACTAAGAAGGGAAAACAGAAAGCATTTGCTCTTTTTGCTTGTTTATTAATTAATTTGGTTCTGTTTATTTGTGTACGTGTCTTGTCTCCCTTATGAATATAAGTTCCCTTAGGATGGAGACAATGCTGTTTTTCAATCTTTTTACCATGTTTGGTGCTGGAGATTCAAAGTATATGCTAAAAGTTTGGGGTAATGTTTTGCCTCATGTTTAGTCCACTTATTTTTTGCAGACCAACATTATTAAGTTTACATTATATTTATTAAGTTTATAATTTAAAAAAAGAAAAAAGACACCTAGACCTTTAATATCATTAAATATAAACAGTAAAAATTCACATTTATAAAGTTTTTTCAGGTTTAGAAATGCCTTTCCCACAATAACCCTGTAAAGTACATATCATCTCCATTTTAAAGATAAGGAAGCTGAGGTTCAGAGAAGTTATGAGACCTGCTCATGATCACAGGACCATAAACACAGGAGGCTTCGAGGTGAAAGAACAACATGGCCAGACTGCCCTCTCCAGTTCTGCTCTTTATCACCTGTGTCACTCCAGGTAAACTCTTTAAACAACTCTGCAGTCAGGTGAGGAGGCTGACCCAGGTGATCTTTACGGTCCCACTTCTGTTCCAGTTCCCAGTCCTAGGACCAGATGACTACAGCACTATTTCAACCACTCTGCATGGCCTTACCTCTCACCTGCTCCATGAGCTTTAAGTACCTTGTATCCAGAGCTTTAAGGGCTTTGTTCCGGGGCTGTTGCTCCAAGCAGCTCACTGCTGGATTGCCTGCGACAGGAAGGGTCATTGCACTTAGCACCAAGGAAGTGATGGCTTGTACTGCAAGAACATTGATCTGGGTCCTCTCAGTATCTTCCTGTAAAAGGAAGGAGTCTATCTTACGAATGAACACAAAGGAGAAACTAAGACCAATTAATGATGCTGGCCCTACAAACAAGAAGATCAAGGGATTCTGGGATCCAACTACAATGATAAGAGTTGGAACACTAGTTGTCTTTTCAACGTTTTGGTCTCAGGACTCTTCACTTGTTTGGGGACTTCCAAAAAGAACGTTTGTTTATGTGGGTATTATCTATTGATAGTTACCATATAGAAATTAAAACAGTATTATTATGAAGAGTTTTTACTTTGTGAACCCTTTAAAAGGATCTTAGAGCCCCCTAGTGGTCCTTGAACTACACTTAGAAGAAAAGTACAGTCTCTTGTAGTATACTGTGAAAGTATACAATTTCCCAAGATGGCCATTATTTCTATTTTGTCCATGTAAATTAACCATGACATCCCAGTTAAGCATTCATTCATATACAACTATCTACAACCCTATTTAGCAACTGTCTATATTCTTTAGAGCAAGAATTGCTCAATTATGACAAAATTTAAAATAATCTTTATAGGAACTATCCCCTCAATTCTATCAATGCTCTTGTTGAATTTCTCTATGTCCAATTATGACCCTATTTTGCTAAAATCAGAGATGTCAGGATAGGCTTATATATATGTCTATATTCTCAAATATTGTATTTTTTCACCTTTAATCATAACTAAGTTTCTCCATTTTAATACCTTTTTCTTTGCCTGACTACAGTTTCTAAGACTCAAAATACTGTGATCTCTGGTAATGTTATTCCTCTGCTCAAAACCTTTCAGTAATTCCTAACTGCCTACCAAACAATCATGACTGCTTAGCCTGATGTTTAGGGCCATTCATAATAAAGCAACACTCATCCTTTTCAGGAATTTTTCATACCATTTTCTTGCATATAATCAATACTCCAACTCATTGACTTTCCTGTGTGTAACTGGTATTACCAACTTCTCAGCCTTTGTTGAAGCTGTTCCCCATGCCTCCTCATCCCTCCATTATAACTTAACCAAAATCCTATCCAATCTTTAAAATCTACCCTTAAAGACCTCACTCAAAGGCCATTTTCTTCATGCATCATTTCCTTAATCCCCAGGTCAAAAAAGACCTTTCCTTCCTCAAACTCTGAAAACACTATTTGTACTTTTCTCAGGTACTTCATGCATTCTTATTGGTAGTACATATAATAGTCTTTGTATATGTCACATCCCCATATAGATTATATGCTCAATGAAGGCAGAGACTGTCTTATACAAATGTCTACATGCCTTCTAAAACACCAAATACAAGGCACTGCATATAAAAGGTGCTTAAAAATGTTGAATTTCATTAACATAGTTAGGAAGTTTAATAAGCTCTCAAAAATGACTCATGAAAAGTAAACCATAAAAGTATTTCCATAACTTTTTTCTAACAGATTGTCATCATCATAATAACCTCTACACAATTCTCATTTTGACCAATACACAAAACTCAGAGACATTTGAACTTTCAGAATAATATCAACATCTTGATAATTTCCATAATTTCCATATTTTAAAATCTTTAATTTCAGTGGTACTATATGAAGAATGAATAGGATTGTTAATTTCTCTCTAATCAACACATTTAGAATATGAATGAAGAAATTATCTGGTCATCTTAGAAACTGGGTAATGTCAACAGAAATAAAGATTTATAACTCCTGCTACTGATTATTAAAGCATTTATAGGTTTTGAATATTTATCAAACTTTAACTTAAAAATGAACTCTTCTTATTAGCTATATGACCCACCCCAGTTGCCTAGCCAAAAAAACAAAAACAAAAACAAAAACAAAAAAAAACAGGAACTCAAGTCACAAATCATATTTATGCAACTGATGCAGTCTATTTGCAGCCTTACTTCCTGCTGACTTTCTTCTTGATCCATCACAATAGGCTGAGTTACAAGGACACCAAGGAGGGTAGCCCAGGTTTCTTCAAACTGAGTACGACTTGTCCATCCTAGAATAGTAAAATATTAAAAGCAAAATTTTATCCAACTAGGAAACTCAAGCTAAACTAGCTAACTCTTATTGAAGGAATGTTCAGGTTTCACACTCAAAAAGGAATATTATGAGAAAAAAGCAATAGTATTTAATTGAAAGAACACTGGACTTAGGGTTAGGAGCCTAGTGTTCTAGGCTTAATTGTATCAGTTATTAGTCATGTGACCTCAGAAAAATAATTTAATCTCTCTGGGCCTGAGTTTCTTCATCTGTAAAATGAGGGCTTCGGAAAAGAGGAACTTTGAGATCTCTTTGAACTCTAAATCATATGATTCTTATCAGAAGAATATTGAGTCCCATAACTCAAAAGTTGAACAGAAGGAACTTAAAGAATACTGACAAAAACAATTCAAGAAAATGAAAATTATGTGGAAAGGTTAAAGAAACAAAAGATTATACCAACCATTCAATCAGCAAGTATTTATTTTTATTTTGGGCTTTTTCCCCACTTAATAATATTTTATTTTTTTCCAATTACATGTAAAGATAGTTTTTAACATTCATTTTTATAAGATTTTGAGTTCTAAATTTTTCTTCCTCCCTTAGTCAACAAATATTTATCAAGCACCTATTATGTGTTAAGTATTATGCTAGGTGTTGGGGATATAAGAAAAAAGAAAAGGATAATCTCTACCTGTAAGAAACCATTTAATA
>NW_020954596.1:9928073-10075334 GCF_900497805.2 Vombatus ursinus | reverse complement strand
GGATAATCTCTACCTGTAAGAAACCATTTAATAGTAAAATAATGAATTCTGTTTTAGATATGTTAAGTTTAAGATACGTATGGGCATCCAGTTGGAAATGTCCAATAGGCAACTGGCGATATGGTACTGGAGCTCAGGAAAGAGACTAGTGCTGAATAAATAGTGTGACAGTATTCATTATAGAGATGAGAGTCGAACTGATAAGAGCTAATGAGATCACCACTGTTAGTGCTATACAAGATTACTTATAATTCTTTTATACTAAGGTAAAAACAAAGAAAAATACAGGCAATAAACTTAATTATATGAATTAACTAGGTTCAATGAGGGGAAGGAAAAGGCAAAAGAAAAGGTATATTAAAGAAGAATTTAAGTTCCTAAGGGGCAGGGACTGTTTATTTGCTTTTCTGTTTTTAAATTTTTTTTTTATGCACAGGTAGATAAAATATAGTAGATGTGTGATGATGTCTATTAAACTGAACTGAATTCTAGAGATGTAAAATATGAACAATTTAAAAAAGGGAAAACATGGGGCACCATGGGGGGACAACTAATAATTCAGTTTGGATAGAAGATTAAGGATATGGAAGAGCAATATGAGATAAGAATTTTAAAGTAGGGTTACACCATATTGGATAGGCATTAAATTTCAGGAAAAGGAGCTATTTTGCTGCTAATAAAATAGCACTAAGGATTTTTGAGCAGAGAAGAAACATGATCAGATCTATATATAAGGGAGATTGGCCTAACAACTCTGTGAAGGATGAATTTTGGGTGGACGATGAGAGAAACTAGAGGCATTGCTATTATAACAGCTCAGGTGGGTAGGATGAGGTCCTAGATGACACTGTGGAAGTAGGAATAAAAGGGAGAAGAGATAAGGTCCTCTCCTCTTCTCTCTCTCCATTCATCAGTTTCCGTGGATTTAACTGTCATCTCTAAGCAGATTACATTCAGATCTATGTAGCCAGTTCTCATCTCTCTTCTCTTAAATTCAAGGCTTGGATCACCAACACTCTGGACAATATTTCTACCAGGATGTTTCATAGGCATCTCAAAACTCAGTATGTCCAAAACAGAGCTTTCCTCTAAACCAATCTTTCTTCCTATCGTCCCTATTTCTATTGAGCAAATCATAACTCTTCCAGTTATTCAGGTTGTAGTCATCTTGGCAAAACTGTAGTCATCCTTGACCCTGACCTCTTCCTCACTCTCACATCTAATCAGCTACTTAATGTCCTTTCCATCACCACTAAACCTTCTGCTTCCATCTTCCTCTCTTCACTCATACTGCAACCAGTCAAATCCAGGTCTCCATGCCTTCTCATATGCACAACTACAACAGCCTCCTAAATTGACAGTCCTTGCCTCAAATCTCTCTACTCTGCATTCTAATAGGAACACAGCAAGGTCTGGGACAGATCCATGAAAAACAACCAAAATTAAGGGACATGATAGGGATGATGAAGCAGCAAATTAGAGCAAGGAGAGAGGTCAGAAAGGTAGGAGGACACCTAAGAAAGAACAATGGCATTAAAAAAAAAAACAAAGAAGAGAGTGTATACAAGAAAGGACAGTCCATAGTGCCAAACATAGATAGAGAAAAGACCATCAGATTTGACAAGAGATAACTCTGGAGAAAGCTGTTTCAATTCAGTGATGAAGTCGGAAGCCAAAGTGCAAAGTGATAGAAGAGGAAGTGGAAGCAGTGAATATGGACAATTTTTCTAGGAATTTGGCTAAAAAAGAGAGGAGTGATACAGAATGATGGCTTAAGGGGATTACAGGGCCTTGTAAATACATTTTAAAGGTATGGAAGATTTTTATTAGAAAGAAGCAATCTTCACAAGGAAGTAAGTGGCTAGGGAATGTCATAAGTGTGTAAGGTGGGGAAAGTGTGTCATAAGTATGTAAGGTGTTAAAGGCTTAACAAAAAGCCTTACAAAAAGATTACCAAAAAAAAAAAAAAAAAGATTTGGAACAGTACTTATAGAGGATGAGACAGGGTAGTAATGGAAGAGAAGCCAGATGGCCAAAAGAAGCCTCCCCAGAGCCCCAGGATCTCATATAGCACTTTGTACCTTTCTTATGCATTTATCATGTATTATTTTTCATTATAATTATCTGTGAATAGGTTATATCCCTCTATTAGTTTGTCATCTATAAGAAAGAACTAAGTACTACTAAAAGTTTTTTCTTTCCAAGCACATAAAATAGCACCCTGAACATAGTAGAAGCTTAATAAATACTTGCTAAACTGAATTCTTACCCATAAGAAAGCTGTAATGTAAAAGACTATATTATAGTATCTGAATCAATGTGTAATGAAGTATTTCTGCTCACATGCTTGAAAATCAAAATTATCCCATCATCTTAATCAAAATGTTTTAGCAAGATACCTACCCAAGGTATTAATACGATAGATGAATTCTTTAAAGATCTCCTTTTCTTGAAGAAATTCTACAGGGATTTCAGGAAGAGTTGTGCCAAAATCCCCTCCAGGTTTAGGTGACCATCCTAGTTTCCATACCTGTTGGAATATATTAAAGAAACGGAATTATCTTAATGAAGTTGTGGCTGCTTTTCATAGAGAGAATGGAAGAACTTAAGAGGATCTGAGACTTCAGTAATGATAACCAAGTCTTGATAAAACCTAGGTGTTTGAGATGTGTGCTTGATGGATAAATTACATCAAGTTGGGTTAGTACTACCCAACCTACTAGGCTCAGCTCTAGTTTTGAGACCTTACTGACATAACCTGCTCTAAACTCATAAAGCATTTAGGTAATTGTACCATGAAAT
The DNA here is from genome assembly GCF_900497805.2 of Vombatus ursinus. Lineage (NCBI taxonomy): Eukaryota > Metazoa > Chordata > Mammalia > Diprotodontia > Vombatidae > Vombatus > Vombatus ursinus. The sequence continues at coordinate 10,072,532 of NW_020954596.1, read as the reverse complement.
TTAACAATATTAGTAATTCTAATAACTTTAACACATGTTTATTAGGCACCTAACATGTGGCTATGTAACTGGGCTAGTCAAAGGAGATTAAAAAATTAAATGAGACGCATTCCTTGCCCTGAGAATGATTACATTCCAGTAGGGTAAAGGATAAGATAAATATAGTAATAATTATAATACAAGTAGGTGAGATCCAAACATAACGAATGACATAAGAGATTTAAGATCAGGGATGGTGTTTATAGCTGGGAAAATCAGAGAAGACATAAAGGAGAAGCTGGCACCTGAACTGGGCTTTAAAAATGAATTCATATCTACATATTGGTTTGCAGTTTCCAAAGCACTGTTCCCACAACAACCCAATGAGGTAGAGAGGTCTTAGGGGACAGGAAAAGGAATAAGCATTTATTAAGTGCCTACCATAAGCTAGACACTGTTTTACAAATATTATCTCATTTAATCCTCACAACAAACCCAGGAGATATGGTGCCATTATTATTACCATTTTACAGTTGAGGAAACTTCCACAAAACTTCAAAATAAATGATATTAGAGTCCCAGGGAAATAGAAAACAGAATATACTCACCAAGGGAGGCACTCTAGTATAGCTGTTGACTAGTGGCAGTCTAGCAAGACTGATGATGATGTTTTTCAGTACAGGAGTAAGGAAAGCTGGAATTCCACTGTTCCTCTTGTGACCCAAAGCCAACACAGTCTGTAATGATGCCACCATTTCTGCGATCATTTCACAAGCAGTGGTAATATACTTGGGAACTTAAGGAAAGAAACAAATACAGTTAGCATAAAACAATTTTATCCACAGATAACTTCATGCATAAGAATGCAGAAAGATGTCATACATGTTCTATTATGACAGTCTGGACTATCCAGTAGTCTTATCAGACAAGAATTTCAAGTCCCACACCAGGAAACAAGCTAAGAACTAGCAATAATAAAATAAAATAACATCTGGTAGGAAATATTTAGAGCAAGAAGTTTTTCTATTTGCAAAAAACTGAAAATGAAGTAAGTCCTATCAATAAAGAATGGTTAAACAAATTATGATACATGGCTGTAACAGAATATTATTATGTTGTGAGAAACAAATAATATGATAGATATTTATGGAAAGACTTAGATGAATGGAAAAGTTAAGTGAGCAAAATGAAGAAAACAATGTATACAATGCCAACAATAATATAAGAGGAAAGAGCAACAACTGGAATGGAATGCTATAAATTTGTACTGACCAAGTTTGGCCTCAAAGAAGAAATAAGAAAATGCACCTTCCTCAGTTCTTTGTAGAGGTAAGGGATTATGGGTGAGGAATAGTATACATACAGGAAAATGGATAGCTTTCAATTCCCAACTGATAAATAATAAAAAGATACAAACAGGCAATTTTCAAAGGAAGAAGCTGAAGCTATCAACAGACATATAAAAATGCTCTAAATCACTAATAATTCAAGAAATGCAAATTAAAACAACTCCAAGGTTTCATTCACATCAATTAAAATGGCAAAGCTGACAAAAAAGGAAACATGACAAATTTTGGAGGGGCTACAAGAAAACAAATACTTTAATGCCCTGTTGTGCATTGTGGCAAAGGAATCCAAATGTGCTCTGTCACATCAAATATGAACTTGTCCAGCTGTTCTGGAAAGCAATCTGGAACTATGCCCAAAAAGCTATTAAACTATGCAACAGAAAAAAGAAAAGGATCCATATACAAAAATAGTTATAACAGTGACTGGAATAGAGTATGGAGGCAGTAAATCAACAAATATTTATTATGCATTTACTATGTACAAGGCATTATGCTCTCAGCACTGGGGATAGACACAAAGGAAGGCAAAAATATGATTTCTGTCTCAAGAGGCTCAAATTCTAATAAGTGAGGAAACACGTAAATAACAATGTATATACAAGATTTATACAATGCATATAGAAGGTATTTTCGGAGGGAAGCGGGGGGGAGGGCCTAATGGGGGCAGGGGTTGGGGGCTGTGTGTCTGGGAAAGGCCTCTTGAAGAAGGTGAGATTTGAGTTGAATTCAAAATAAAGCCAGGAGCTGGAGATGAGAAGGGAGACATGGTTGAGTGGAGGGCTGCGTGATATGATCTCCTCCACCTGAGAAATACACTTTGAAGAGATGACAGGGGAGAGAGACCCGAGGCAGAGGCACTAAGCAGAAGGTACCACAATAGACCAGTGTGAAGTGATGAGGGCTCATATCTGTGTGAGCACAGAGAATGCGACAAATATAAGAGATGGGCCTTGACAACAGACTGAGTATGTGGGAAGAGGTCAAGAGACAAGTCAAGGCTGATGCTGAGGTTATGAGTCTGCGTGACTGGCAGAATGGTGGTGTCCTCGATTTCAATAGGAAGGTTGAGAAGAGGAAGCGTTTGAAAAGAATGATAATGAGGTTCTGTTTTGGACATGTTGAATTCGAGATGCATACACGACATCTAGTTTAAGATGTTCATCAAGCTTTGGCATATAACGCTTGTCTTGCTGACATAGTAAATTAATTGATATCTAAGCTCAGAGTGCAAAGTGCTCTCTCTTCTAAAAGAAAAAGTAAAGGAGACCAAGAAACTGCTTTCTGTTGTCCAAATTAGCAGAGAGAATAGTGTTATTACTTTAAAAATGAGAAGGCTTCAGGTAAAAACAAAGCAAATTAAGAATAAAGAGGTACAAGAAAATCTTGACATGAGGAAGCTAGACAACTGTGACCCAGAACCCACTGAGCCCTTGGCATGAAGTAATACATATGAGGCTCTTTCCACAGATAGGGAGGGAAAGAGGGTGAAGCAGCTTCTAAAACTCCACGGGAGATGTCCAGGAGCAGGAACAAAGGAAACTATCTTACAGAATAACAGTGAATACTACAGAAAGAAGACATAAATGAGTAGTTTTGGAAAAAAATCACAAGACTGATTAGGAGGTATGATATAGTAGCTGTGAGAAATTTCAATTATCCAGGCTTCTGATGGATGCACAGGGAGTCTATCACCCAACAGACTAAAGTTTTTAAAAAAATCACAGAGAAATAGAGAAAAGAACGGCCACAGCCACTGCTGGGGGAGACTGAAACAACAGCAAGAGAAAAATAGCAGGCAGAGCTGCCTGAATCCTATTCGCTTCTTACACTGCTGAGGAGAACGGTTTTAGATGTGAATGAAACAAAACAATTAACAAGGAGCCATGCAAGAGAAGCAGAGGACTAGTAAGATGACCCCCTCCTGTATGAAATGAGTGCGATTTATCAGGCCAGAGCAAGAGTTAAATACTCACAGCCTGAAAGACCTTAAGTATGTTATTGCTGAGTTTGTCCATAATCTTGGAAAGACCCTGGGGAAAGGGAAAGTACTAGAGGATGGTAAAAGGGTAAATGTTACCCAGATTTTCAGAAAGGGAAGAGAATGGTATATGAGGCATTCTGTATCTACCAAGAGAATGGTCACGTTTCATCAACAGATCTTCTGAACCAAAACTGATTACTATAATTACTCAGAGTTCAGCTTCCATTTTGTATTGTTTTCCTTTGCATTATTACAATCCATATGTATGCTATTCTCCTTATAATGCATTATTTAAAGGATGGTTAGTGAATATCTAGGGAAATAAGTAGGGATCACAAAGAGCAAGCTTGGCTTCATCAAGAACAGGTCATATAAGACTAACTTCATTACCGTTTTTGAAAGTTATTATTTCATAAGTACATCACCAAGAAAAAGCTACAGATACAGTTTTCCTATTCAATAAAGCAGATGACAAAATGGTTCATGCTATCTTGTGGAAAAGTTGGAGAAAAGTAGGCTAGATACTAGTACAGTTAAGTGGATTCAGAATGAGCTGAATGGTCAGACCCAAAAAGGAATATTAATGGTTCAATGTCAATTTGGATAAAAAGTTCTAGCGATGTGTTCTAGGAAACCGTGTTTGATCCTGTCTGCTTAACGTTTTTATTGATGACCTAGATAAATAAAGATTCAGATAAAGATGGCCATACTTATCCAGCTGGCAGATGATACAAAGCCCAGAGAGATAAATGGAAAGGCTTATACTTGGGTTTAAAAAACCAGCTTCCCAAGTAGAAGGCAGGGAGAGCTAGCCAGAAACCTGCTCATTTGGAAAAGATTTGAGGATTTTATCTTACTGCATATTCAATAAGAATCATAATTATGATATTGTAACTTTAAGAAAGAATATACCAGACAGGTAAAAATGCAGCTATATATTGACCTGCTCAGACTACATCTGGAGGACTGTGCTCAGTACTTGGAATTATAGTTAAGGAAGGATGCTGTTAAGGAAAAAAAACATGCAGAGGAAGGCAAATAGGATGATGCGGGACTTTGAGATTATGACACTTAGCACTGGCTGAAAAAATTATGGAAGTTTCACTTGTAGAAAATACAATATGGGGGACTGAAGGGCTGACATGTAGCCAATGAATTAGATTTATTCTGTGTGGGCCCAGAAAGCAGAACTAGGAGCAGTGGATAGAAGTTAGAGAGGTAATTAGAGGCTTGTGATAGTTGAAAACTTCCTAACAATCTGAGTTATCCAAAAGTAGAACAGATGGCTTCAAGAGGTAGGAGATTTCCTTGCTCAATGTCTTCAAACCGAGGCTGGATGATCAATTTTAGGTATGTTATAGAAGGGATCCTTTTTCAAAGACAGATTAGATTAGAATAGAAGGCCCTTCTGGTCCATTAGAACTGCTATTCTGGGATTCTGGGATGAGCAGAGTAGTTGTGCTTACTCCCCACTGAAAAGTACAGAGGCAGCAGCTATTTGTTACCCTGAAATTAATAATTAGGTATCTATTGTGATCCCAGAGCAGGTATCCAAGACATGGATGGGAATCTCCAAAGACATGTCTATTTCTATTGATTCAGATACAAATAATTCTATCAGAAGAAAAGCATTGCAGAAGCAGAAGCCAAGAAACTGCAGACTTTAGTTAGCACAGAAATGGTACTTCCACCTCTGAGGTCAATCAAAAGTAAGGCTTCAGAAAAAAAGGCTAATATGTGGTTAAGACTATACTGTCTAGCTTAGTGACACTGATCAACATAATGATCCACCATAACTCTAAAGGTCTCACGATATTAAAATGCCATCCGCCAAGAGTACAGGTTGTAGCATTTTTCTTCCTTTATTTTTCTTGCCTTCCCCCCCTCCTCTGCGAACATGGCTAATGTGGAAATATGACTTCTTATGTATATTGGGTTTTGTATTTTTTGCCCTCTCCACGGGCGGAGAGGGGATTAAGGGAGAGAGAGGAATGATGGGTTTCCATCTTTACTTAAGGTCTTTGAGCAAAGATAATTTTGTCTTAGAACTTTTATTCTAGTGTAGGCTGGGTGAGATGACTTCTGATACCTAGTCTAACTGTGAGATTCTATGATACCTCCTTCCAGTAAGCCTCACACAAATAATGATCCAAAACAGGAACCTTTTTCTTACATAGAAAAAAATTTTTGAGCAAGGAAAGAAAAATTGTGCTGTAAAACTAACCCTGCACATCTGAATCGACTTCATCTTCACTGACTCCTCTTGGAGTGTCCTTCCTTCTTTCTGGGCTAAGAAGTCGGTCCCCAGGTTGGACTGCAACTAAAATTACATAAAGACCAAAAAACAGTTTTTCAATGCAGTTTAACAACTATATGTAGATGATCATACTTCCTTAGCCTTAAGAATTCAAAGCAATGCTTCTATGTCCTGTCAATATGATAATATAGATGACTTGCTATCCGTGGTCTTGGATAAGGGAACCACTTAACTAAGCAACAAATCAATTATTCAACAAGCAATTATTAAGCACTGATCACACACCAGCACTGTGCTTTCAGCTGACCAGATAAAGACTAATTCTTGAAACTCTTCATATTCATAAGAAATCAGAATTCAAAATTCTGGCTCTCAATCAATCACACTCTGACCCTCCATAACCTTCATATCTGAAGATTTTTTTTATCAGTAACTAATAATTCACTAGAACCAACACACAATTTCTCAAATCTGGAATTATTATCTTTGAATAATAATCCCTGAATATTTATCAGTTATTTATTACAAATACTCAGATTAAAACCACTTACACAATCAACTTTCAAAATAACACTGTATAAAGTTCAACTTTTTAGAACGGAAAATTTTAAAACATCCTCTAAGTTCCACTAAATGATATTCAACTTTTAAAATTTTGGCCATTCAAGATAACCATTAGAAATGGATATTGCATTGGAATGCCATTAGACTTCTAGGTAAAATGAGAGTGTAGGAGAGAGGTTTATCACACATGTGGTGGCATTATTCCTTTTTATAATTGTTTAAACTGATTTTATACCAATGTTTAAAATTAATTGAGGGTTTAGCCTAAAGTTACAGGTTGCGTTGGAACATTTATTGTAATGATTTTGCTGTAAAAAACTGTTTCTAAACTGTGCTGAAATGGTGCTGGTAATAGCCCAACAATCCGTGGCTGCTCATTCTTGCCAGCTTTGACCTTGCCTCACAGCAGGTTAGAATTGAAGGTGGTATTGCATGTGTGTTCAATTCTTTGGTTTTTCTCCTTCCCTCTTCCCCTTCTCTCCCTTCACTCCCTTCCCTCCTTTGTTCACTCAACCTCTTTCGTTCAGTATTTGTAACTTGAAGCTAATTTGTACTACTAGATATCTGACTGGAGCCATAGATACAGAATCTGTATTGTTCTTACTGAAACACAGCATGGCCCTTGATCCTCAGCAGGCCTTTTTGATTTGATTTTATTTTTTTTTTAAGGAAAAGCCATTTTAATTTCACAATATATAAGTATTAAAATGTGGTATAGAAACATTGGTCACAAATGAAGCCAGGGGAAAAGTAATCTTTTAAATTGTGATCCTATTAATCTAATGTTCATTTAAGACTAGGAACACCAAACACCAAATCAGGCCCAGGGATCAAAAAGCTAACATAAGGTTTAAAAGTAATTCTAGGAAATATACAACCTCTGGCCTAAATGCTAAAATACTGAACAATACCAGATCTTTTCTGAAAGAATTAGTGGGGGGGAACCCCAATGACATATGTTTTACTCACTTGCTTCTAGAATAAATTGAACACAGTGAATTAGGGAGCACACATGGGTGACATACTCTACTGAAGACAACATATTCCAAAGACCAGGAAGATGCAAAGTCAGACAGCAGCAATCCAGGACAGCCTGCAGATCCATACTTAATGGCATTTGTTCATGTATTAAGTGCCATGACAGGGCCTAAAATAGGAAAATACAAATTTGAAATTCAATTAAACTTTATTCTTTGTAAAGCTTAAAACATGCCATGTGTGAATTGTTAATGTGAACTGTTGATTCAATGATCATTTGTAACAAAAGCATCGTGTAAAGGGGCACTGTGCGAGGCAATAGGAGGGAGATAAAATCCAGACAAAAGACTATCCCCACCTCATAGAGTGTACACTTCAACAGAGGGACAAGTCACAAAGATAAAACACTAAGACATAAATGTAAAACTATAAACCACAACATTACTTAATATAGTAGAGAGGTACAAATAAGGTACTATGGGAAATACATGGGGAAAGAACATTTATTGCCAACTAGAGAAAATCAAGGATGCTTTAAAAGTTCCACCTTTGCCTTTTATTAAAAGTCAGATTTTACTCTGAGAATAGGAAACTCTAAAGTCAATCCCTTGATTAGGGCAGAGGAATCCTAAAAATAAAATATTTATCATTTGGGCCCAAATGCCTTCTTTGTCCCCTTCATCTACCAGTAAAATGCAGCATAAGTGACCTTCTCTGAAGTACCTGGACAATATTCTCCTTCACATCGTAATCATTTCTACAATATAAATTGTCTGAAAAGCAAAACATTTGATGAGAAATTCCACTCACCCTTACAGTTTTTCCCTTTGGAAACTTTGGCAGGGTCTCTAAGGCTCTGTCATTTGTGGGCCTGCCTCTTGTCAGAATATATAATCTGCCTAAAATGAACCATCATCTCTCTAAACGCTTCATAACAGGCAATACATATGCATTTAGTAGGAATACAAACTTCTACTCACTATATAAAAACCGCTGTATTTTCCAACATGGTCAATTTCCACTTGCCTAAAATGCCCATGTCTTTTTCAAACTTTCACATAGCATGGTGCCTACCTATACTGTATTTATTTATTTATTTATTTATTTATTTTTAGGCAATTGGGGTTAAGTGACTTGCCCAGGGTCACAGAGCTAGTTAGTGACAAGTGTTCGGTGAGTCTGTATTTGAACTCAGGTCCTCCTGACTTCAGGGACGGTGCTCTATCCACTGCGCCACCTAGCTGCCCCCCTAGACTGTATTTAAAGGGACATTTTTGAAATGAAGGGCATATCCTCGTCTCTACTAAATTACCTCAGGCTTTTCTACCAAAAAAAAAAAGTATGACTGTTGAAAATAATCGCTAATCAAACATCACAATATGGCGACAACTCTGAAGCAATAAATCCTAACCCTCTACTACTTTTAAGCTGATGTGGCTTTCTATTGCAGGTTAGTTACCTATAATCACCCAGCCCAGCTCCTATTTTCTCACCCAATGACACCTTTAAATAGGAAATGCAAATGGGTTCCTGAGTCTCTAGCCACTCCTATGCTCTTACCTCAAGTGCCACCACGACAAATTTCAGAACATCACTTTCTTTTTCAGGGGGAAGTTGAAGATGAGTTGGTAACTTAGAAAATAGTACTAAGTACTGAGCAAGGGCACAGGCCAGGGTAGTAATTGACTGGTAAATCACAGCATTCCCTGGAAAAGAATTTAATTGGTAGAGAAACTGATGTTTACAAAAATGCAATTACAGGGTTAACAAGTTTCAAAAAAAACTGCCAAAAATATTAAATTTTAGTTAAAATACTTAGATGCTTAAAGTTAGATCAATTAATAGTTAAAACGTATTAGCCAAAGAGCATTCACCAAGCCTTTGTGTCTGTTTTGTAATATACTTTAGAGAAGCATTTATGTAATCTAATTTGATCCTCACATGAGTGTAGAGATCGTGCCCTTATCTTATGTTCATTTCACAGATGAGCAAACTTGAGTTCAGAAAGGATAAGCAGTTGGTCTAAGGATTCCACAATTAAGAAGCAACCCTGAAGCAGGGCATTTGGACTCCAAGCTGAATGGCTATTCCCCACACAACACAGCTGGAGGAAGCACTATCAACTAAGAGCTAAACAAGTGTGGCTTTTTTCTTTTTATTACCAAAAAGATCGCTTAGCTGATTCCAGTAGACTGAATTCTCAAAGGGTAAAAGGGGCTGAAAAACGTGATGGTTGGGTGGAAGCTGCTGCACCAGGCTGGCCACACGGTCCAGGGTCACTGACCGGGCTGTCTCAAAGAGGCTGCTACTTTGACCACCGGAGATTTCACGGACGCCAAGACTTAAGCAAGGAGCTAAGAGGGATAAGTTGAACTCCTGAAATCACAAAGGTCAAAAGTAGAGGATGAGAGACTACATATTTCCATTAGGTAAAAAAGCAAATAGAAAGGATGACAGAAAACAACCCCGCAGCATATCCTAGCAGTAAATTATCAGAATGCTAATTATAGAGAATTATCTCTGACATGAATAAAAATGAGTCATAAATTACTGTTTCACTCACCCCTATATTTCACACACTAGACACCTGAGGGTTGCTGGCTTCCTCATCAATTTCATTACGATGGATCGCTTATATAGATCATATACACAGAGGAGCCAGACACGAAGAGGACCTTGGAGGCCATCTAGGCCAACCACATCATTCTACACTCAAAGAAACCGAGCCCCAGGAGGCTAAGTGACTTGACTACAGTCACTCCACTAATGTCAGGGAGGAGATCTGAACTCTGGTCCTTGGACACTCTTCTCCAGGGAAGAGCCTCACAAACCATTTTCTTGATGTTTCCTTTGCATGCTCAGCTAAGAACAAGTCAATAATCTCCAAGTCTGAAAAATTCTTCTCATTAATTCAGGCTTTCTTATTTATTCATTGTTTAAGTAAGAACCAAAATATGGAATAGCCATTACAATATAACCAAGCCAAGCAATTCAAGGCAACTTTTGTTCTTAAGTTTATTAAAAGTTCACATCTACAGCACTCTACATATTAATTAAACTGCTGATATCTATCTTTTTTTTAACAGCTTGTATTAATTATCTGCCTTTGCTAACATCCCACAGACTTTATTTGTTCTTGATCCATGTAACTTGGGGGAGTTCTTTAAAGTACCCATACTCCAGCAATTTCAAGACTAAAGGTTGGTTCAATGAGAGCAGTTTGCTTAGGTGATCCCTAAAAGATAGTTAAGGAAGAACAATCTATTAAGTGCAGGAAGTGACTGCAGAAGAGAGAGGAATAACAGTCAAACTGGGAAACCAGACACTTCCCAGGTCCTTGTGGGTTGTACCATCACAGTCCAGTCTCACTGATTGCCAGAGATGCTGTAGAAGGGATTCATGAATGAGGGATGGGACTGAACTATATCTCTAAGGTTATTTTCAGCTGAGAAAATCTATTATTATTTTTTAAAATAAATTTCCAAGACACTAGGTATCATTTTCCTTTGAAAACTTAACCAAAAACAAATACACAATTTTACTTAATGAACATTTCATTCATTTATCTTCATATATTTGGGAATTCTACAAATAGGACACAAAATGTGGTACATTCAAACATAAGTGACATACTTTTTAAAGACAAATACTAATCTGGATTTTTGTATTATTTGTCATGTTAAAGATTCACTCATTTCCATTACAGGTCATACTCAAAAAATTGGTGATGCTCTGGGAAAATCTTCATTTTCTCTAATTATATGAATGGCTGAATTCAACTCAACTATCCTAAAAGACTAATATTGGTATAATTAATAAAATTCCTTATATGTATTTAAGATACAATAAATCTTACCATGAGAAATACTCTTACACAGAACTGTTATATTCTATATACATTTCAAGAACAGTATGTTGCCTACTGGGCAGTATATTTCAAGTATGGTATATTTCCTATTAACTAACTGGAACTAAATATAAATGAAACCAAATGATGTAACAGATTACCCCGTCTTCTGCACAAAAAATACTTACCTTATTCATCATGAAGGGGGCCAGTTCACCAGGAGGAATCCTATTTACCAGCTCTGCACCTTCCAGCAGTGCCGAGTCTGACTTAGTGCAACACTGAGATTTGACTAGAGACACATACCAGTCCTAAAAGAAAAATTATTAACTCTGTTGTTTTAATGGTCTGTATGAAAGACAGTTTTGAAAGACAAGTCCTTTCTTTTAAAACCCACTCAAAAATTTCATCTAGGCTCAAGAATAATTTTTCCTTTGGTCTAGCACAGGTTAACTACTACTTCAATTAATTCCATGAGGAATTAATTGATTTTAAAGTTTAACGAACAAGTATTACATTTTACCTCCACCAAGTGCCACCTAACAGCACAGGTTGCCACCTGAGCTGAAGCAGCAAGGCACTATGTGCCAGGCACAACAGATCATCACCACCACCACCGCCGCAACCCTGACCACCATCTCCCCTCAGACCCTGAGAGAGAGAGCCTCAGGACCTCAAACCAAGAGAGTAGGAAGTAGAAATGCTTCCAGCCCAGTGGCCTCATCCTGAGAAACAATCCCTGACCACTCTCCTTCGGGGCTACAACCACAGCTACTGATGACCCAGAAATCAAAGTTCTTGCCACTAAAATCCTTGGCTCTGTCAAATGATTTAACATCAGAAACCAATGATTTTTATTGGTATAAATGACATTAAAGAAGAGGCAATTACATCTGTTTGCCACTGCAAGAAGGACCATGGGACCTTTCCATCTGACGTGCTACTGAAACCTTCCATGTGTTCTATTCTCCAGTAGAATGTGACCTCCTTGAGAGCAGAAATTGTCTTACTTTTCTACTGGGATTTAGCACAGTGCCTTGCATAAAGCAAATGCTTTACTTATTCATTCATTCCACAAAACTGTCATCATTAAGCAGTCATTTCTCTTGTCCTAAAAATAAGTGCTATCTGAAAGTGAAATGTAAGGTAGTAAATTCCCTTTCACAAAAGGTCTTCAAAATAATGATGATGATGATAATAGTAATGACAATAAGAACAATTAACATTTATACAGCACTTTGAGATTTGCAAAGCACCTTACATGTGTAATCTCATCTGATCCTCAAGACAACCCAGGATGTAGGTGCTATTATCACCTAAATTTTATAGATAAAGAAACTGAGACCAAGAGAGGTTAAGTGACTTCCCCAGGGTCACACAGCTTAATAGTAAGTGTCTGCATTAGGATTCAGACTTAGGTCTTCCTGACTTTCTGACCAAATTCAAAAAAGGACCTGAATTTTTATCCAATATTTAGAGCTCACTTCTAATGTAAACTTCCCTATAAAGCCTTCCTGATCTCAATTTTATTTTGTATCTTTCCACTCCACTTATCATGTATTACTGAATATTATTGTTATCTGAGTAAATATCTTGCAGCCTTCTTAGACCATAATCTCCTCAAGGACAGGACCTGTGCTTCAGCTATTTGGGTATGGTGATAAGTATATTATGCACATAGTATGTACTTAAATGTTTAAAAATTAATTTTGAAATGCTTAATTTTGCATGTAATTCTTTTTTGCCAGGCCTCAGGGGCTATGAATGTCACTTGCTTTGCCAGAGATCTAAACTGATGATTGTAGGATACTCTACAGGGTATCCTGTCCTTTGCTTTTGGAACTGTCCTCTCATCAGTTACCAGCACTCTTCTTTAGGGCTGTGAGACTTACAAATTAGCTATACTAAAACAGGAAGGAGAGACACCCATCTTTCTCCAAAAGGAAAGGAGAAGAAACCTGAACTCCTTTAGCCATGTCTCTCTCCACAAAGTGCCTTTCTCAATGAGTTTCTTTTGGGGGTTAAAGAAAGCAACATGGGCCAGGTCTTCAGTGAGAGTTCTATTGCATCATATATAGTAACCTGCAAAATGCCTGACCCCATCAAGTAAGCAGAGAAGGGTGAGGATGGTTGTTGGAAAGTAATCTCAGATGCTGATGAGGGTGAGAAGAGCCAGGTAAAAGAATACAACGCACAAAGGGATCAAAGAAGAAAGATGAGCACTGGGAGTGGAGAAAACATCTGTAAAACTGGACTGTTCTATTAAATCTGAAGAGCCTTTCTACAACAAAGTAACTCAAACTATCATTGTCCCCATTCAATCGTCTCCATTCATATTCTCACATCTCCATTTCTGAGTTCAATTCACCTCCTACAAATGAATTACTATCCAATATTTCATTTTTTACAAGAAAAAGCTCCCCCATTTCCTCCCAAGTGCCCTAACCCCAGAGGCTCCAAAATGGGAAAAAGCAAGAGAGTGGCTATCCTACCTTCCTCTTATTATCAAGACTGTTGTCCCCCTTCTACCTCAATATAAGGTGAGAAAGCCAAAAACTGAACAATCCTAAGACCTTTAACTAGTCAAACTTTTAAGCTTTCTTCTCCCTAAGGTACCATTACCATTCTAGTAACTGAAAGAAGCCTAAGACAGCATGCTCTAAAAAAGCCCAAGAAGATTTTTAGCTCTGCTATGTACATCTGCACCCACAGATATTACAAGGTAAGACTTTTTTATAAGACACTGTATACTTGTCAATAAAAGCTCTGTTCACTTACTTGGTCTGGATTTATCATCTCTAGTGACAAGTGATTTTCCCCATCCAGGGGGTGTGAAGTGACTACAGGAGAAGGGCTAGCTGTCTCTGGTGCTACTGTACGACGAAACCTGTCCAGCAGGGAATAGAGTCTTTGGTGTCTGAAACACAAGTGAAATAAAAACACAGGAACTTGGAGTACAGGTGATCCTAAAGGCTGCCTGGTTTAACCCCTAACAATAACAATCTATTTAAGATTATAGATTTGACCACAGAAATAAGGAATTCTGAAAATTATTAACAGACTGCAGTTACATGAAATGGTAAAAGCATGGATAGAATGAGAATAAGCATGTAATACTCTAAACATGGGTACCAATCAGAATGAGACTAGTTAGATTAAAAAATAACAAATTTACAGAAAGTGATGCTGTTTTTAATTCCAAATCATAGCTATGTTTTACTCCCATTAGAAAGAACAATTTTCTAAAAATATAGTCTCGGTGAACATTTGCAACAGGCAATGTGAAGCATTCTAAGACCTTTGGAGTTGGGGGGCCTAACACCTGCCGATTCTTAGCTATCTGATTTTGGAAGAGTCACTTGACCTCGATGGGCCTCAGTTTCCTTATCTGAATAATGAGGATAAAAAGAGTTGTGCTACTTGGCTCAGAAGATGACTGGGGGGCATTAATTGAAATCACAGTCCTAGTGCAATGCCTAAGAAGCTAGAAAAGTCTGGCAAGCAACAAACTGCTTGCCTGTCACTTGATATTGATCCTCTCTAATTTCAAAGCAGCTCATAAGCAGGAGACTGGAAACCCAGTGACACACCCTTCTGCACAGCAGCTCATTAAGACCATTTCGAAGGGGACGTAAGGGTTTTGGGCTACACTGGTGGAGGAAGCACCAAAACTCATGAAATTTCAGATGCAGCATACTACTATGTAATACTTAACAGATGCACACACAAGAAGCAGACAGCCTATCACAAGTTCAGAAAGCTAGAATTCCTTAACTATTTCCTACCTAAACACCTAAGCCTTAAAGACAACCTGAAATTTCTGCCACTGCAGGGTCATGTCTTGAAAGGCTCATTTCCTTAGGAGTAAGAGATAGATTAATACCCAGTTCCACACTGGGCCTTCTGGCTTAAGAATGTCAAGCTGAAAAATTACAACAAAATCTATTTCGGAATAAAGAGGCAAAAAATTCAGCAGCCACCAGTTGTCCTCGTGAACTGCTCACCAAAGTTGTGGTGTAAAATCAACACACGACTTAAAAGTCAGACCAAAAAAAAAAAAAAAAGACAGACAAGCTGGGCTGAAGACAGACAAGTTACAAGCGCTTAAAGACTCAGTTTTCTCATCTGTAAAATGCACATAATAATAC
This sequence comes from Vombatus ursinus, assembly GCF_900497805.2. Lineage (NCBI taxonomy): Eukaryota > Metazoa > Chordata > Mammalia > Diprotodontia > Vombatidae > Vombatus > Vombatus ursinus. The sequence continues at coordinate 10,057,429 of NW_020954596.1, read as the reverse complement.
ATATAATACTTAAATCACTAAATTATTGGGGTGAGATTAAATGAGACAAAGTCTCATTCCCAGGTTTATATTCTACCATTATCCTCATTGCCCTACTATGAGCATCTTGGTCTCTACCTCTGCAATGCCAGGCTCTGATATATGAATATCTGTCTGTCTGTCTCTCTCTCTCTCTCTCTCTCTCTTTCCCTCCCTCCCTCCTTCATCCCCTTTCTCTCTCTGTCCCCATCTGTTCCCCAGTTCTACTTTATATGAAGTTCTATCCCCTGCTTGTGAGACTGGCCTTCTTGTTTTTCCTCCCACTAGACACTTCATCTCCCAACTTTTCCCGGGTCTGTCCACCATGCCTATAATTTTTTCACTCCTCATCTCAGTCTCAGGCACTCCTCATTTTTCTTCAAGTTCCAACTAAAATCTACCTTTTACAGGAAACATTTCCTAAGGTTCTTAATACTGGTACTTTCCCTCTGTTGATTATCTCCATTTTATATTGTATGTCTTATCTGTACATAATGTTTTGGATGCTGTCACCCCATCAGACTGCGAACTCTAACAGCAGGAGTTGGGGTTTTTTTGTTTTGGGGGGTGGATCACCAGTGCTTAGCACAGTACCTGGCACACAGTAGGTGCTTCATAAACATTGGCTGACTGACATTCTAGTGTAAGTTCCTCCATGGCAGGGATGATCTTGCTTACCTACGTTTGAATCCCCAGGGCTTAACTCAGTAACTGGTACATAGAGAGGTTTAATAAATGCTTTATTGACATATGCAAAATACTGTATAAAATTAAAATATGTAAAGATCTACTATTATTATAATTATAATAATTATTATTATTACTACTACTGCTACTGTTGCTGCTGCTCCTATAGACCTCACTTACAGTCTCAAGGACATTCTTTTTTCAAACTTCCTATTTAGATCCAAAACATAAGCAAATATCCAAGAAAATTAATAAAAACTACAGTAAATGTAATTTTTAAGTTTGAAAATGCTGTATTCTGCATGACCGACATGTTATATATAGGACTTTGCAAAGACAATTTGATGAAAGAAAATGGTAGTTTTCCTTGCTGTTTTTTCCATTTAGCAGAAAAATTCTGTAAGATTATGAGTATCTGGCTTATCAAGTAAGAAGCCAAAACCTAAGTCAGGTTTTTCTGACTCCTATTTCAATACTGCAGTAATTAATTAGATGATGTTTACTCCAAATTATTAGAAAGACGAGAATAACTTTAAAATTCATGTGCAACTTCTTTGACAATGAGTGGCTTCACCGTTATTAAATGTTTGCCAAAAGACCAGGTCTTCCACACTTTGTGCTATAGCTGTGTTCTTAAAAAGTCACTTGTTTAAAAAAATACTATTAACCATAACTCCTCACATTTATATAGTGTTTTAAGGTTTATAAATCAAAATATCATGAGGTAGAAAAGGACCTTAGAGGTCATTTCCCTCCCAATATTTTATAGATGAAGAAACTGGGAGGAAAGGAAGGGGGAAAGGGAGAGATTAAGGGAGACTTTGAAGGAGGGAAAAGAAGAGGGACTGGGAGAGGGAAAAGGACGGGGGGGGAGGGGGAGAGGGAGAGAGAGAGAGAGAGAGAGAGAGAGAGTAGTAGTAGTAAAGAGAAAGAAGGAGGGAGAGGGAGGAAGGGAGGGAGGGAACAGAAAAAAGGACATTAAGAGGGAGAGATCTAGAAATCCAGATGATCTAACACTTCTAAAACAATTTTCTTCCACTTGTCAGTTTCTAAATTAATTTAATTTTGTAAATCAAGTATAAAATACAACACAATACAAATTTAAAGACACACTTCAATGAACTTCTTATAAAACAAATAGTCCTCCTGTCACTTGAACAATTACTTAAACCTCCCCACCCCAATTTAAATGCCTTTTATATTTAGATAACTGGGTTTTTCTTGAAGCATTAACTTGCATTGAAAAGTATTACCTCTGAGCTAATCCACTTTTTTGAAGGTATTCCTGAATTCTATTCAGTTCTTCCACAGGTAACTGTGACACGCTGTTCTGTAGAAAACAGGGACATACATGAACCAAAAATTCCTATACTTAAGAGGATCAAATATAACATTATATGAGATATCTTTTAAAAGATAGGTCAAAACAAAGATAATCAGATGTGATATGCACATCAAACATAAAAGGAATGAGAAATACACACTTGTTTTGGCCAGCCAGTTAAGTTATCCATTAATAAGAAAATGCTCTGGATAAAAATATTGTACTGACTGCCCTGGCAAGTTTAAATTAGATATCAAAATCAAGGGTTTGTTTCTGTACCTGTAAGTTGGCAGCCAAAAGCATTTCTACTCGACGACAAGCAAGCGTGTCAACCATGCGAGCCAGCACACGGAATGGTGTACACAAAAGCTTGTCCACATATAACATGAGCACAGCACCCGACTGGCTGAGATGAATCCCCTCTAAGCACTGCAGTGTCTTCTTCAAGGTTGTTGGCTAAATTGTTGAAGGAGAAGAAAAGATCACAGGTGATTTTTCATGGGAACATACTTGGCATGCACCTCACGACTGCTCTGTTTAAAAGTCATAGTCGGCTCTCTACTGCTGAAGCTAGCCACAAGGCCCTCCACACCTGGGGGCTACCATATCTTTCCAGTTTTACTTCATATTAACCTCATCTGCTCTATGCTCCAGATGAATTGGATGTTCTGTGTTCCCAATAAACTCCCTGCTCTCTCATTTTAATGCCTTTACTCCCATTTTCCCTCGCCCTAGAATGTCCACCCTCACCCACCTCCCATCCCTACTGTTTGCCTGATAAATTCCTACCAATTCTTTCAAGTCTAACTCTAATGCCACCTCCTTCAAGATGTCCCTCAATTCCCTAGGAAGATGGCAAGCCCTCCCTCCTGCTCTTCACATAGCTTTCTATTCTGAACGTATCTAATGATTTATCAAACATTATGATACACTATAATCATCTGTTTATGTATCACATGCTTCAAACTAGACTGGAAGTTCCATAAAGGTAGGCACCATGTTCCATTTTAAAACTGCTTTTCCTCTAGCATCCTAGTACAATAATATATACTCAGTAGGTGTTTAATAAATGTTTGTTGAATTCAATTAGCAGTGAAATGAAAAGAAAACATTCTTATTATCTCAAGAGAGAACCAGAGATGCCATTATTATTGTTATGAGTATATTGAGGATAGACTTACAGATGAAAGATTTTCACAGCGAGACTGAATTGCCTGGATGAAAAGCCCACTAGCAGCTGAATTCCTGTGGACTGCACTAATAAAGTCTTGTACTGGAGGCTCATGGGACAGACTGATCAAATCTTGAATATGATTCACAATAAGCCAGGTTAAATGTTCTGAATCATATAGGTTCTGACACTAAAGAAAGAACACAGTAATACATTTTTTCATTTCCAAAGCAAAAATGATCATATTTTTAAAACTATATTTCTCAAAAACCTCTGCTATGGATTACAATGAAGATTTATTAATGTGTAACACTTATGTAAGCACAAAATAAAAAATTTCAGGTTTACAGAATAGATTCAATTTACAAAATCTAAAGTTTCAAGGTCAAACAATTCTGAAGTTAAAGAAGAGCTATGGAATAGTATGTGTTAGATGGCAGTAACAATGGCTAAACTGTGATACTTCACAACAAACTTGTAGTCCATGCAAAATGGGATCTAAGCATTACGTATCAGAACGTATTAGTATATTTTTGGCTTTGTCTAGGAAGAGCACGCCCAGACCACAAATTGTGTGGATAGGAAAAGGTGGCTCAGAGGATTTTAACTGGAGACCAAAAATCCTTCAAGTCCTCCAGTGCCTTTCCTTCTGGGTCTAGAGTAACTCACATTGTTCCAGTACTTTACAATTACCAAACCCTTTGTTAATAACGACCTTGTGAAGTAGATAGGTACTGCTAACTAGTATTATTCCAAAAGTTACAGATAAAAGCACTGAGGCTCAGTATAGGTTGTATCTCCCAGAAAGTTGGAAAATTATCAGCAAGAGTTAATTAATTTGTTTTCTCAAGTAAACTTTCCAATTTAAGAGAGAATGTGTTAATCAGATAACACGTTAAAGTATTTTGTCTGGATTTCTCCTTTGCCCCAATCAAATTCTATCTTGCATTTGTGTTTAAGATATATTCCCTCTATCAGACAATAAACTACTTGAGGACAAGAAATGTTAAGCTTTTCATCAGTGAATTCCAGCATAGAGCTCACAGTCCTTTTTTTCTTTTTTAACAAAATTTATTCAAAGTGAACTTGAGGACAACAGTCCTACAAAAGGCCAGAATTTGCCCTGTCCCAGAGCCAGGTAACATCTTAAGTCTTTTATAGTCAAAAGTTTTCAACTCAGTCTATATGAAGGGAATTTCCAAAGGGAATCTCTAGGTTTTTCTAAGTGAAAATGGGATTGATACTAATAATCAATTTACTAAGCTAGCTATATAATATAGCCTACAGGGATACCCATGCTCTTATTTCATTTAATAATATTTACATGTTATTCCAAAACTAGATCTTTTAGATTTTAAGACCACCCATTTATACAGAAACTGTAAAAAGTGGTTTGTCCAACCCCCATCTATTGCATTCCTTAAATTTATTTATCATTTTATGTTTTTTTAAATTTACTGTCTGTGAATAGGCAATATTAAAGAATGATGTTCAACAGGTTTTGGGAATGGAGCAGGGAGAAAGATAATATATTAACCAGAATGAAAACTAGATATAAAGCAAAATAAAATGGCACCAATCATACCAATGAAAAAACTACTTTCTTAAGAACTTTTACTTAAGTTAAATAAATTTGCTTAGCTTACTAAACATTATTTAACAAAGCATCCACGAATCTATTTTATTTACTGTGGTTTGATGGAAAAATAAACAAATGAAACCAAAGTACACTACAGTCAACTCTCTATTATACAAGCCAGTGGAGGGAAAAAAATGGCATAAATGATCCAACACAACAGATACTCCCCAAATCCTTCCTATTCAGGCACTATTTGGGAGCAAAGACCTACCAGTTTATTTTTTTCCAGGACAAGTACAAAAATAAATATTCAATGACTGAGTACAGACCAATTAGGCAGCAAAAAAGAGTTGACCCTCACAAAAACTAGAAGACTTAAAGGCAGTCTGTGATTAAATATTGGTCAAAGGTTATATAATCTCAAAACCATAGAATTTGTAATTGAATAACGTAAGAGTTGACTGTAGGTAGGATTGGGAGCTTTAACAATCCCTTTATCATTCATCCGATTGTAAAACTTACAACATAATCACAGAAAAGAATGAGTGCGCCTCTTCGTACTATCTCTCTATTGCACACGCCAAGAGTGGATGCCAAGTGGGAATCCTCACCATCACTAGACATCTGAGGGCTGAGTAGCTTCGTACTGGAAAGACTGTGCCTTCTGGAAGGAACAATATTGTTCATGGTGAGCATAATTAAGCATATTTCAGAACTGGATACAAAGAAATGAGTTCAAATAGTAAGCTATCAGAGGAATGTGAATGTTAACACTGACAATAAGCATCTGCCCTTAAGATTTTTCCACAAGGAAAAGGAGGTTAGGTCTTTTTATAAAGCAGGATTCTATGATATGTGAAAAACTGTGATGAAACAGTATGTGTTATATTACCTAGCTTCTATTTCATCAAAAGGGAGGAATTATGATGATATGAATATTGCACACACTTGTGTTTTGAATTTCAGACCTGAAAAATCTAACTGGCAAAGTTTAAGGATAAGCAATTACATTTCCTCATTATGTTTTCTTGAAAATATTGTCACGTGTCAACATGAAAACCATAAGGCATGGGCTGACATGAATATGAACATGAAATGGTGCTTTGACTATAAGACCTGCAAAACACAACAGTTTTTAAAATTGTGTAATAATCCAGGTGTCCCAAAAGTCTTAATCCAGTTTTTAAGATATAATAGTTTATTATTATTATCATTATAGCTTACAACTATAATAAGACTTTTGGGATACCTGAATTATTACAAAACGTAAATTGATATAAAAAGTAGAATACTTTCATATTGGAAAACCTGCAATGTTGAAGCAATATGCTAACTTTGATCACCTCCAGGATCAAATATAAAAATTTCTGTTTGGCTTTTAAAGCCGTTCATAAACTGTCCCCTTCCTACTTTTCCAGTCCTCTTCCACCTTACTTCCAAGGCGGCTAGGGGGCACCATAGGGCACAGACTTGGAGTCAGGAAGCCCTGAGTTCAAAGGAGGCTTCAGACACTGTGTGACCCTAAGTAAGTCACTTAACCTATGACTGCTTCAGCTTCCCCATGTGTAATATGGGGATCATAACAGCAACTACCTCCCAGGGATGCCGTGAGAATAAAAGGAAACAGTATTTGTAAAACCACTGTGAAAACTTTAAAGCTCTATATAACTTCTAGCTAATATTTTTTCTTTTTTTTATTTTAGTTTTCAACATTCACTTCCACAAGATTTTGAGTTCCAAATTTCCTCCCCACCCCAAGATGGCATGCATTCTGTATACCCCTTCCCCTAACCTGCCATCCCTTCTATCTCTCCCCCTCTTCTGCTAAGATTAGTTTTTCCACACTCTATTATCCAATGACACTGGCCTCTTTGCTGTTCTTCCCACAAGATACTCCATCTCCCCAGGTCTAGACCTTTACCTGACTGTCCCTCATTACTAAAATTCTTTTGGCTTCCTCGGTTTCCTTCAAGCCTCAGCTAAAATCCCACTTTCTTTAAGAAGCTTCTCTAAGTCTCCTTTAATGTTAGTGTCTGCCCTTTGCAATTTCTAACATTTATCCCACAGAGCTACTGTTGGCATATTCTCTCCAAGTCAGACTGTGAATTTTTCGAGTGCAGCAATTATTTTTGCCTTTGTTTCTTTAGTGCTTACCCAAGTCTGGAACACAGCAGGCACTTAATAAATGCTTATTGATTTGACTTGACCTCATCACCATGCAAGTTAGGTTAGTTTTTTCTTAAAAAGCACAGAAAACATGCTCCCAACTTAGCTGGCTCAGGGGACAAATGGGCAAATCAGACACACAGGAACTTCCCTCATGTGAATCGACTCTTGGTGTCTTCAACGCCTCCTTCTCCCTGTTGAATATCTACCCTATGCCACTCCCACTGGTAAACGCCTTAGCTTGGGGGATGGGCAAGGCTGGCTATGTTTCATTTCCATCTGGGCTGTACTTCTGACTGTCCAGACTGTGCCACTGTGCCCCATGCAAATCGCTTCTCCACCTCCCCCAATGTTTAGTTCCCTTTCAGCTTCCCAATTAGAATATAAACTAGAGGGCAGGCACAATACCTGGCACGTGGTAAGCACTTAGTAAGTGCTTATTGCCTGCCTGCCTTCTACAGCTAAATAAATCTCCTTTTGTTAACTGCCGAAAAATGTAAGTTTCTCATTTTGTTTCAATACTGAACATAAACTACTGGGGGGACTCCCACCTAGCAAATGAAAATAACACATTTCTTTGCCCACAGTATTACTACAAAGTGCTTGATTTTTAAATTTTAAAATTATTTCTGCCAACAATATTGAATTCATTTATTCATTCAGTCTATTTTTTTAAAGAAAAAATAACTATAAACTTGACAAGGCTATCAATTTTCACTACTTCATTTAACAAGCATTTTTAAGTACCTACTATGTGCCAGGCATCACACTACATGTTGGGGATACAAAGTCAAAATTTAAGGAAATGGTCCCTGACTTCAAGGAGCTTTCATTAATTAGGGGGCTAACAACTTAGACACAGATAAACAAATGAAAAATAAGTACTATGTAAATACAAAGCAATTACAGAGAAGACACACCAGCACCTAGGAGATACTGGTCTCAGCTAGGCTAGGCCTCCTATAAGAAGCGGTGCTTGAGTTGAGTCTTGAAAAAAGCTGGAAATTTTAACAGAGGACCGGTGAGGAAAGAATGCATTTCAGCCATGGGGGCAGACTATGTAAAACATCTCTCGCCGTAAAGAGTCACTTGGAGATGAAGCAGAAATAGATCACTTTGGCTAGAAGGCAGAGGGTATGAAAAGTCAGCATGCAATAAACCTGGAAAGGTAGATGAGAGCCAGAGAATGAAGGGCTCTAAATATCAAAGAAGCAATTGGCAGCCACTGGAGCTCTCTGAGCAAGGGAATGATGGTCAAATCTTTGATTGAGAAAGACCACTTTGGCAGCTGGGTGAAGGACAGAATAAGCAGGAGAGAGACTAGAGGGAGGGACACCAATTTATAAGGCTATTGCATATGAAGAGGGCCTGAAGTAGGATGGTGGCTATGTCAGTGATGGAGAGAAAGAAATGGATGCAAGAGATGTTGTAAAGGTAAAACTGACAAGATTTAAGAAAGACTGGACATGCTGGGTGACAGAAAGAATAAAAATGGATTATAGTTGTGAACCTCAGTAAAAAGAAGGATGGTGGTCCCTCAGTAGAAATAAGGAAGCAGGAAGAAGGAAGGGTTTACCTGGTCCTTTTTTGGACATGTTGAGTTTAAGATGCCTATGTGAGAAGGCAATCCGCAATAGGAGACAGGAGACGGGATCAAGGGTACAAGCAGAAGGGCTGGCCTTGATGATAAGGGCTGCCTCTTCATCATACTGTTGCAAAGGAGAGGATGGAGAACAAAGTCAAAGGATCTTGAGACACAGAACAGAGAAGAAGAGAAAGCTCGAGGCAAGAGCTAATATTTTCTCTACAATAAAGTACGAGAAGAGGTCATCTACTAGGAGGGAAGAAGGAAGGAGTATGGGAAGGTTAAGAGAAGAAAAGGTTTGGAACAGCTGCTGTAGGAATGAAAGTCAATTAGGGAAAAGAAAAAGGATTGCCCTGATGCAGCGAAAGCCCAGTTGAGATGGGGTAATATACACTCGGAGTGGACCTAGTCAGCCCAGTTGTTTGCCTTCTTCCAGCAACAACACACTCAAAACATTCTCATGGAACCTGGGGGCTGAAAGGGACTTTTGTTGTTCAATTGTTTAAGTTGTGTCTGACCCTTCATGACCCCATTTGAGGATTTCTTGGCAAAGATACTGGAGTGGTTTGCCACTTCCTTCTCCAGTTCATTTTAAAGACACAGAAACTAAGGTTAAGTGACTTGCCCAGGATCACTTGGCTAATGAATATCTGAGGCCAGATTTGAACTCAAGAAGATGAGTCTTCCTGACTTCAGGCCCGGCGTTGTACCCACTGCACCACCTACCTGCCCAGGAAGGGACGTTAGAGCTTATCTAATCCAAATCTCTTCTCTAATGATATAGGAAATATCTTTAAAACATCCTTTGTTAAGAAGGGTAACTTTCAGACAAGTGATTATCAAGCCTCAGTTTAAACACCTCCAGTAACAAGGAACTCACTATTCAAGTAAATTCCATTATTTGATACCTGTAGTTATTTAAAAGGTGTAATGCACATCCACTGATCCTAGCTCTCCCCTATGGAGCAATTAAGTTAAATGTCTTCCATACAACAGCTTTTCAAATACTTGAAGGTTGCTAACATAAGCCTCCTAAATGAAAGAAATTATTATTTTTCTATTATAATAATAACCAATTACTAATTTAGGATTAAGATTTTTTCCTATTTCCTCATTCAGGGACCTGTAGGCCAGTCAGTCAGTCTCTGAAGAACACTGCTAATACATGAGATTGCCCAAATCAAAAAGAACCTGCTCCTTAATCTTGGGCAGAACTCCACCCAACTAGGAGATCTTTCCTCTATTTAAAGCGTAAATCGAATCTAATCTAAGTGAATTCTTGCCCTTAGGATATAAACCCATGTCCTTGCACCCCTACATTTACTGTGACCCAGCTCATGAAGGAGAAAACCAATCAGAGTGGTCTGGGTAGAGATGGATTCCTGTGTCCAGTTTGCCAGAGGTGGCTGAGTCTCATGATCAAGCCACATTCTGAGCAGGAAGAAATGAAGCCTTTTAGCCCATCTCCTCACTATGTCTACTCTCTCATTAATCATTCACCAATCAGGATTGATTTTCACTTTTCAGAGGCACCTCCTTTACCAAAGGTATTTAAGCATTCAATGATCTCCATGGTTTTGTCTTTGGTTACTGAGAGAAACTACTGACCATCAATTTATTGATTATCAGCTAGCCTAATTAAAAAACTGATTATTAATTACCCAGAAACTATCTTTTGGGCTTTTCATTCATCTTATAAGTCTTCTCTCTTTTGCAGAATAAACATCTGCAAATCCTTCAATGACTCTACCTTATACATGATTTCAAGGTACTTCATCATTCTGGTCATCTTCCTTTGAACATACTCTATTCTGTTAATGTCCTTAAAACATGGCACCCGAAACTGAACAAAACATTTAAAAAGAAATCTCAAAGGCATATAATACAATGGGATTAAGACCTCCCTTACTCTGATTTGACTCTGAGGAGCAAAATTCATTGTGTTAACCACAAAAAGCTTCAGAAGGCTCCACATCTCCTCAAGAAGTTTGTGACAGGACTAGTATTTTTCTGACACAGATTTCTTCCTCCATATGACCTGACTCACCCCAGCTTCCTGGATGTAGCTTCCTGGCTGGGAGGCATAAAAGGTCCCAGCTGCCTAAGTCACCAAACCCTGATGACATACTGACCAGATGCATTTCCAGATGAAGATGAGGGGGATCACATCCAGAGAAATTAAGCGCTATTATATCCTTGCTGTGCAGCCTCCCTATTTTAGGACAAGGTAAACCCTAAGTACTTGCAGTACCTCATGTTCTCCCACATCAAACCTAAACTACACAGATTCTGGGCTAGAGCCAAGCCTACAATACAGTCCCACAATCACTTAAAAAACAGCAGTCAATCCATTTAGGGAAGAAGGAAGATTTCAAACTAATCAGATTACAGTAATGCAGCTGAATGGGCAAACCATTAAATTAGTCCCTAACGGCAGCTAGGTGTGGCAGTGGATAAAGTGCCAGGCCTGGAGTCAGGAAGACTCATCTTGCTGGGTTCAAATCTGGTCTCAGACACTTACAAGATGTGTGACCCTGAGCAAGTCATTTAATTCTGTTTGCCTCAGTTTCCTCATCTGTAAATTGAGCTGGAGAAGGAAATGGCAAACCACTCCAGTATCTCTACAAAGAAAACCCTACATGATGTCATGTAGAGTCAGACACGATTGAAAAAACAACTTAACAACAATATCTGTCTTGGGCAAAAACTGGAGATAAGAAAATTAACTGGGACATGAACTAAATAGGAAAGAAGAGGAAACAGGTTGAACTGCATTTTAGAACTGAATAGTTATTTCAACAATTCCACAAATTTTCAATTCCCTGAGACAAAAAAACAAAACAAAACACTATCCTATCTTTTAAACACCAATACTCTCCCAATGATGTTATATTGCATTGAATCAGGGACTGCCATAGCTCCTAATCATCAAAATTGCCAGTACCCCATGGGGCACCAAAATCATACACGGTGGCAGTGGACTATAGAATATTTCTAATGTTAAGATCTATAGTGTGCCACTGAAGGCATTACTCAGGAAATAACCTGCAAAGGACAAGGGTCACTGATTCTAGTGCTTTCAGCAACCACAGTGCACACTGAGCTGATAGTTAATTAACACCCTCATCATTTTTCACAGAAACTTCTATTACACAATATCTTCCACAGCCTTTTCTGTTCAGATAACATCTGTATGTACGTTCTATATACTTCGGTAGATCCTTGGGCTCACTGATGTAGCTATTACTTTTCTCGTAAGTCATTCATATCTTCATATCCTATGTGACTCATGTCAATATTTTCTCACAGATGTTCCTTTTTAAAATTTTACTTTTGTTTTTATTTTCAGTTCCAAATATTCTCCTCCTCTTCACCCCTTCTGTTACCCATTGAGAAGGCAAGAAGTATGATGCCTATTATACATATGAAGTCATGCAAACATGCTGCCTCCTCCTCTCCCCGCCCCAAAAAAAGGGAAGAAAAATAAAGAAAGTGAAAAAAATATGCTTCAATCTGCACTCAGAGTTTATCAGTTCTCTCTCTGGAGGTGGAGGGCATTTCTCATATTCTCACAGATGTTCTAAAGAGGATATATCTAATGTGTTAAAAGTCTAACTCTGGGTTTTGTTTTTTTTTTAAATTTCATGGGTACTACCGTAGTAGTTGGGCTGTCTACCTCTTATTCCTCGTTCTTCTGGAATGAAGAATATACTTCCTTTTCTGATAATACATTTCCCAGATGATATCCCTTATTATTAATGCTTGGGAAAGGTACTTGATACTTACCCCTATTAAAATTCATCTGATTATGTGCCAGCCTATACAGATCTTTTTGTATCATAATTTTATCATCTAGTATATTAGCATTGTAATCACATCACAGGAAGTCATTCACAGATTTGATGAACATAAGGGCACCTACATTTTCATGTTAGCCATAGATAAAAAGTTATGTGCATAAGACAGGAAGGAAGACAAAGCTATCCAGCAGACCATTAAAGTCCTCAGCTTAGGCTGCCATCAATCCATTAATCGATATTATTATGCATAGTTTTGAAACTAGTTATTAACGAATTAGGCTAACTGTACTATCATAAAGCTAACAATTTTCCATGTTATTCAGAAACTAAAGACTGCAAAATACCTTATGAAAATCCATTTTCAACCTACCAGCTTGGTAACCTTTTAAAAAAAGAAAATGAGTTCATCATGATGTGTTAAGAATTAATACAAAATAACTATGTGAGATCACTGCTTCCCTCTTAAGTGCCCACAAGCCACCTTCTCTAATAATCTAAACTAGAATTTTTCCAAGGACTGATGCCAAGTTTATTTGTCTATCATTTTCAAAATTCACTTTATTTCTGAATATAAGGATATCATATGCTTCTCTCCTGTTTTTCACAGACTCTTACTTTTATAATTCCTCAAAGAGCACTTAAAGCATTTCAATTATCACATCTATGAATTTTTTCAGTATCTTAGGATACCATTTTTCTGATCTAGGAATATGAAGTCATTTCAATTCTCAGTGCTCTCATAATCTTAACACCCTTGGCTAAAATTCTCACTTAGTCATGTATAATCCACCTTTCCCTGATAAGAATCACATGCTTTGACTGAAAAAAGGAAAGGAAAATAGGAGATAAGTAAATGCACTCTTGCTAGTTGCTACAAAATAGCAAGCTTGCCACCTTCCTCTTGCCTCAAATAAATTTACAGAGACCATGTTCATTGTTCTTCATATCTTCCCCAAGTCCCAGAACATTTCTGGTCTTTGGCCTTTCTGAAATCACAATTCTTCCTACGTTATGTGCCAGGTTTTTTTTTCCCCATGTTTTATATGTATCCTTTTAAAATCAAAGCATGTTATCAGGAATCTCTCTTTTCAAGAATCCTACATTCAAGTAGAAGTATTCAACAAGCAAATCAATAAGTATAGACTTAATATGAGGAAGGAGTGAGGACTACCAATCTGAGCAAACATTCCCCAACTTCTCAGTTCAGTGAGCTTCAGGTCTCAATAATTTTTTCAAAGTGCCCCTAGGCTAAAAGAAAAACCTAATGGTTCTCCTTATTATGGAGTTAGGTTCAAAAATTTAATAAGTAGTTAGGTCCCAACAACTTAGTAACCATTTGATAAAAAACAGCTAAGTCTATATTAGTGCAAATAATGATTCTGGTAAAGTGGTCACATTATTCGAATAAACACTATTTGAAGTTATAATTGTCTGTAAAATATGGTCATTGGTTCCAGTAAAATGAAAATATTCAATGAAAATGTTTAAAAATTAGTTTTTCATCCACTTAATGTAACTTAAAAGGAAAGCATAAGAAAAATATTTTTTGGATTCAAGTTTATCACAAGGTAAGAGAGAAATTATAGATAGCAAATTTTAAAAAATTAAAAAATTACCAAATATTGTACCTAAAGATAAGCCTACCAAGATGATATAACAAAAACATCATTACTATCATTTAAAATATTTTAGCACCATAGACCAAAATGTTCTTGTTCTCTCTCTTTCTCTCTGTCTTTCCCTCTCTCTTTTTTAAGGCAATTGGGGTTAAGTGACTTGCCCAGGGTCACAGAGCTATTAAGTGTCAAGTGTTTGGTCTGAGGCTGGATTTGAACTCAGGTCCTCCTGACTGCAGGGCTGGTGCTCTATCCACAGCGCCATCTAGCTGCCCCTAAAATGTTCTTTCTTTAAGTCTTCATATATACATCAGCAGGTGCAGAGTTTTATACACATCACAGTGAATTTGCATGCCTACTTTCTCATAAAATGAACTAAGTATTACCTAAAATCAATAATTCTTTAAGTGCAACATTTTTGCCCTTGCAATATTTTCAAAAGTTGGGCTAAAATATCTTGAATACCAGTCTTCCAAAACAATTTAAGTAACAGATACTTTCTCATATTAAATGCCAAAGAACTGGAATTGATCAATGGTTGCAACCTTTCAGAGCAGGAGGATTTCAAAACCAATAAAGAAGCAGTGATTTTCATTTAAAATCTCTTTCTGCAATATTTCCTAATAAAATTGTTAGGCAATCCTCAGACATTTCCAATGCTGAGTTTTCTTTCTTAGAAATATAAGTTCTTGAAGGCATTCTCTTCTGGAATAAGCCTGTTTTATCCACATTACAAATCTATTGATCAGTGTATCCACCTTCTTGGATTATTTTATACAAAACATCAGGCTAGTTAGCAGCCATGTCATCATCTATACTGGCTGCCTTTCTGGTAATTTTAACGTTACACAACTGAACTCTATTTTTAAAGCAATTACTAAAGCAATTCAACCAACCAATGCTTGTGGTAAAAGTGTCTTCACTATCCACTTCATTTCCATTTTCTTTCACTATCTTAAATAAACTTGAAGCTTTTCTCTGAATGGCTGCTCTGCTAAGAGGAATGTACTTTTGATTGCAATCTTCAATTAATTCAGCTAACAGACTCTCCATTTCTATCACTGTAATGCTTCTATTTCTTGTAGTTGTTTGCAAAACACAAAAAAAGCTGATGTAACTCTGACTTTTTTCTTTTATTCTGCCGTGTTTTATAATATTCTGTATAGTAGATTCAGGCATTCTGACATCTCACCCTATTTTAGAGTTGCTATGACCACATTCATGCCATTCAATTACATCAAATTTTTGTTCTAATATAACAACAAGCCTCTTCTTTTTTTGTGCTGAAAGTGTTTCCACATGAAGTATTCTTCCTTTTGTTTATTTTGTTAAGGGCTCTTTAAAAAAAAAATTAAACTATCGGTATTATAGCATGTAGTAGCAAATCACATCCCTCAGTCATGACAGGCAAGTGCAGACTGACAAGTTAAAACCTGTAACCAGCTCATACATATCATATTAATTGAATTGTAGCTTGCATATGACCTGGTATCATTTCATAATTCACACTGAATAAAATTTCACATTATTCAAATTCACACTGTGACCTAGTTATAGATTTCAATCACTGACAGGATCACAGAATCGATAGCAACTACACACAAAAACAAAGAAAGGAGAAAGTTTAAGAAATTCCTGGCATAGCCAAAAGTACAAATAAACAAAAACATATTTCAAATATTCGAAAACATTAAAAAAAATGTAGCACAGTCTAATGCTGAAACTGTGAAATACCTTGAACTACGAGTTCAGGCAATGTCTGACAAATTTCAAGCACTGTTGTGTTTACCTCAAAAATCTAAACACCTCAGGGCACCCCTGAGTTCGCTATGGCATTCACCATCCTGATCAAAGAATCAGAGACGTAGAGCTGGAAGAAATGTTCCAAGTAGGGAGGCCCTGGGTGGTATACTGAGAAAGAAGGAAGTTTAGAAGCCAGCAGCAGGAGTGGTTTGGCTCAGATACCAAGCTCAGAGAAGGAACTCAGTTCTAGCATTTAGCTTAGCCTGTAAAGGAATAACCAAGGTGCTTACATGTAACTCCAGACCCTACAATTCTACCACTTCGAACCAGAGAGATTTTCAGCTGGCTTTTAGGGATGGAATACAGCAGCAATCTACTCTTGCACAGACTCAAAGACAGGTTATGAATTCACAAAGTTCAGTGCAGTAATCAAGACTATGCCCTGGGTTAGATCACTTTGGGAACACTGGAAGTTTGAAGGTCCCCAAACTGTTTGATACCCAAAGAAAGAAGCAACAGGAATAGCCTAGACATTCCCTCCAAAAAATCCTGCAGAACTCAGCTACAACATCAGGTCCAAAGTCAGGAAGTAGACTGGAACAATGAGCAAACCAAAAATGAAGCCCACCATAATTGGCTTCCTTTATAATGGTGTCAGGAATGCACAAGACACAAAGGCAGAAGAGAGTAATTCCAAAACACTGACAAGTAAAGCCTCAGAGAAAACACAGCCTGGGCACAAACTCAACTAGAATTTCTGGAAGAAATGAAGCAAGAGTTTTTAAAAAAGAGTTTTAAAAGGTTTTTATAAGTAGAAGGACAGCACATGAGGAAAAAATTGGAAAAGTAATAAGAGCTTTGGAAGAAAGAATTGGAAAGGGAATTTAAAAGCTTAGTACAAGAGGTATAAAGCCTTGCCCAAGCAAAAAACTCCCTGAAAATTAGAATACACCAAACAGAAGTCAATAACTTCATAGGGAATAATAATAAACCATTTCTATAATGAATTTTGTTTTAAAGTTTTTTTCACATATTTACAACTCTTTGCCTTGTCAAAGCAGGCAAAAAGGGATTATTTCCATTTTACAGACGAGGAAATTGAACCCTGGAGAAGTGAAGTAACGTGGTAACAGCCAGGGCATGGCAGAAGTAGGACTGAACGCCAACCTGCTGCTCTAAATCAGTGCTCTCTCCATTAGATCACCCTAGCTCTTAAAACACATTTCATCCGGACTTTAGTAAAGAATCTGTGAGCATTGGGATGAGAAAACACTGGAACAGACAAACAAGTCTGTTTACAAAAATATTTAAAAGTAGAAAGGAATGAAGGAAGAACAAAGAATCATGAACTCATCCACAAAGCCTGTTGTGGAGAGTAGAAAGCATGTAACACTTAAATCAAGAGACAAATGGACTAGAGGAAAGCCTAGGAGGAAAAAAAGGAAGAGAAATAGGAAAAGGGACAGAATTTAAGCTTGTATTTACTGAGAGTATCAGAAACAGAAACACAGTAACCTGAACATCTAAGGAAATTAGCTTGGCTTATTTGATTGTGGGAAAAGAATCAAAGCATGCCGGAATATAGATTTTAGAGAGATCTACTGAAGAAAAGAAAAAAAAAAGAAAACCTAGGGAGAGCAAATGAGTTGCTTAAGATCATGCACAAAAATACACAGAGCCTTAACACTTTCAGAATTCACAATTCCTGTCCAGTATAAGCAAAAGTCTCCCAACCATCATTTACCTAACCAGTTCATGAGCATACTGAGCAAGGCTCTCACTTGGGAACACTTCTCAGTGAGGGAAGTGTGTTATCATTGACAACCCTTTGAAACCTAAAGCTGTTCTAGGTGGAGAAAGAAAACATGAGAGAAGTGTTCCCCCTACCAACAACCAAAAAACTGGCACTGTTTTTTTTAATTCCTTTGTAAAGGAATGAGTAATGATATCTAAAATCTCTTTAACAGTAGTTAATATCCTTTCAACATAGTAGTAGTAGTAGTAGTAGTAGTAGTAGCAGCAGTAGTAGTAGTAGTAGTAGTAGTAGTAGTAGTAATACCCTTTATAAGAATAGTTAGGGGCAGCTAGATGGCGCAATTGATAAAGCACTGGCCCTAGTGTCAGGAGGACCTGAGTTCAAATCTGGCCTCAAACACTTGACACTTACTAGCTGTGTGACCCTGGGCAAGTCACTTAACCCCGATTGCCTAGCCCCCCCCAAAAAAAATTTTTTTTTAACTTTTTAACTGTCTGAGGCTGCTGGTCACACAATATGAAAAGTGTTGGGCCTGAAGTCAGAAAGACCTGGATTCAAATCTGCCTCAAACAATTACCAGCTATTGACCCCGGGCAAGTCACTTAACTTCTGTTTGCTTCAGTTTCCTCATTTGTAAAGTGTGGATAATAATAGCACCTAATTCCCATGGTTGTTGTGAGGCTGAAATGAGATAATAATTATAGAGCACTTAGCACAGTGCCTGGCACATAATAAGCACTATATAAATGTTAGTTGTTACTGTTGTTATTGTTATGAGATTGGTTACTTTGTAATTTCCTGAAAGTTTTTAAATAATAGAAAACTGTATGGGTGAATGTCAGATCACGGTCAAGGAGGGAGAGTTTCCCCTTAACCTCTACTGCCTCATCAAAAAGAAAAAAAAAAAGGAGGGAGAGTTTTGAATATAAAAGTGGACTCCACAAAAAGTAGGACAACTTTCATGCTTGAGCTGCTGGACTTCAATACATGGAGTATTGTTTAATGAGCAGAGTGCTATTATGAGTCATTTAACAAACAACCATGGCTAGATTCCTTCTATCTATTAATATAAATCAAGATAGCCCAGGCAATAAACTATGCCCTTCAATGTTGACAAGAGGTTTTCCTAAACTAATTTAAAATTTTTCTACATAATTATTTTGTTAAGCATAACAAGCCCCATATTTAAACATTTAACTGTTAATGAAGTTAGGATATTGCAAAATATCCTAACTACAGAATCAATTTAAGAACTAGAACATAGTAAGAGGGATATTATGGCAATACCATAACAAAAATAACTATCTAATGGAAAAATACCACCCCCCCAAAAAAAAACCTCATGAGAGAAAGCCCCCTTTAAAAGAACCTGCTACTTTGAATGCATTTTGTCATAGCATACGTTCTACACAACATGCAGGGTCCAACTATTACATGGTAAAAGATTCATGTAGAGTAGAATTCAACAAAGTCCCCATAATCCTGAAAAATGCATACCCCTAGGAGCATCCATATCTTGAACAACTAGCACTCTACATGCTAAATGCCTGCCTTGCACCTGAAATAACGAATAGCTTTAAACTCTTACTTTGGTGTCTGATGCACTTCGGACCACCAGTTGTAGTTGGTATAGTTGACAAGCAGTAGAATCTGACACCACAGGAGCACTAAAGAAGGATGTGTAGGAATCATAGACCGTACCAATTCACTCAGGCTTTCCAAGGTATAAAAGCTGCCATCAGAGCCATCACCGGTAAAGAGTCTAGTGGCAGCTGCAGTGATTCTCCTGAACATTCCTAAAAACGAATGAAAAATTAAACAATTTAGGGGAAGATATCCCTGATCCTCATTGCAATTCAATATGAAATACCTACAGAAAAGTTGATGAAAAGATATTTTTCTTTCATTCAAAAATCCAAGGTATTTAGGACATGGGATTTCAACAAAAAGATTCCAGAATCTTTGATAAACATTCATTTAAATTTCCACTGAAATCTTCCTCCTAGACTTCACTATGCAATGGAGATGTCCATCAGTTTGTAAAGCCTCTGACAGCACAGCCTAAGCTCTTACTATCCATGCTACGCTGGAAAGGCTTAAAGGACAGGCAAGAGATGGTGTGCAGCTATAGTTCAAAGATCAGAACTAAGACGACTCTGTGTGTGTGTGTGTGTGTGTGTGTGTGTGCTGGGGAAAGCTGGCATCTGATCAGCAGAGGGAATGCCATATTACACTGATGAAGGATTCTGAGTATGAGAATTGTGTAGAAGACAGACTTGGTGTTGGAGTTAGGAAGACTCAAATCCCACCTCGGACACACTCGTAGTTGTGTGAATGCGTAAATCACAAACTCTCTGAGCCTCACTTAAATCATCTATAAAATGGAGATAAGATCTATGATACCGACTTCATATGTTGTTGTGAAGCCAATTTAAGATAATATGTAAAGCACTTTGCACACTTTAAAGTACCATGTAATTACCAGTTATTATTATTAGTGAAGTACTTAAAACAAGATTGGCACATTAGCCTTTTTATAGGTAAAGAAAGAACTTATTTTTCCTGTCATCCCTATGTCACCAACACCACAAACACACTCGGGACTACTTCTTCATTTAAAGTTCCCAAAGGGCCTTGGGACAACAGTCATCAGTTTTTGGCTATGAAATCAGGGAGGTAGCTCCCCACCCTAGGATGCTGACACTAAGAACGGTATGACATTGTACGTTAACCTCAAACCACCACCCCCTCTTCCAAATAAAACAACCCACAGTCAACTTGGTCAAAGAACACATGTGCCACTTGGGGTCACAGTGCCCTGAAATCCTTTCACAGAGGGTGGATCCTATTCTTGCTGAAAATAGACAGAGAAAGAAAAATTTTACCAGAGGCCACATAGCCCAACATGAAAGTTCCCTAGAGAAGAGAAAACAAAAACATGGTGGCCAACATCATGCCATAGGCATATGAGTTTTAATACATGCTACCAGAATACTTAAAGTAAAAAAAATGTTCTGTTCACTTCAATACTCTGGCATAAAATGAATCATCCTAAGAAAACAGAAACACTAAGAAAACAGGCACTGCAGCAACATGCCTAATTGCTATTTCAACAAGGCTCCATGCCAGCTTTCTCTGTGTTTCAGGTAAAACCCCTCTATGGACTAAATGATTTCATTTGCCCCCTTTTTTGTCAAAAATACAAACTCAGTCTAAATATGTTTTTATTTCTCCCAACTATGACCTCAAAGAGCATTTGCCCTGAGGCTACTGTAACTCTCACATACCATATAACCAAGCAAGGGTAAGACTGGTATGGAAGGATTATTCATCTAACTCTATAAAATTATTCCTCCTTAATTAGTTCACTTAAGCAACTGTAAAAACCTGAGTATATTCAAAAGCCCTTTTTCTCCAATATCTTAGGTCTCTTGTCCAAGTGGTCAGAAACTAAATTCCGGTGAACTATGAAAAAGTTATCGATACCTGATACTTCCATATTTTCACTATACTCTGCAATCCTTTGCAAGTTGTTCATTCAACAAGGCATTTATTAAGTACCTACTATGAATGAGGCACTGTGCTAAGCACTAGGGATACAAAGACAAAAAACAAAATCAGCCCTTGCCCTCAAAAGGGCAAAGTGGGGCAGATCTAAACATGTATACAGATAGAGGGTCGTAAGAGAGAAACAAAGAAGCCAGTCTGGTTGGGCCACTGAGTGGAGAAGCAGCAATAACCCTGTTAATATGTGACAAAGTATTTTCACACTCATCCTTAATGGACCACATTAACACTTAAGTATAACAAGATTTATGACAACTCTTTTATAAGCCTGTAATAATTCTACCATCTAGTGTCTTGCAGAATAGACATTCTAGAACCTATTAAAATAAGAAAAACACAGAAGCATAAAATAAATTAGGGTCTGGGATTTTCCTCCTATTTCATAAATATCTTCTGAAGTGCTCAAAAAACTCTCAGGCCCTGGTTTATTTTAAGGTTTTATATTTAGTAATACCCCCCAAAGTAAGTCTTTTTGTCAAAAATACAAGTAAAAAATTTTTATTTAATTTTTTAAAATTTAATTTAACTAAATTTTAAAAAGAATTGAATATTGGGGCATGGTCAACATAAAGAAAAATAAAAAAAGAATTCCTCCTCATCAGTGCTATCAATAGCCAAACATTCACTAAGTGCTTAGGAGGAGCTGGGTGATGCAGTGGCAAGAACACTGGGCCCAGAGGCTGGAAGACCAGAATTTAAATCTGCCCTCAGATACTTACTAGCTGTGTGACCATGGCTCAGTTTCCTCATCTGTAAAATGGAGATAATACCGGCCCTGCCTCCCAGGGTATTATGAGGATCACATGAGATAATGTTTGCTAAAAGCTTGGCCCAGTGTCTGGCACATGGTAGATCCTATATAAATGTCAGCTGCTCTCATTAGTACTGCTTCAGTGTGCATGGCTAGTGTTAGGCACTACCCAAAGAGAGCCACACACACAGTGCAGCCTCTGCTTCCAGGAACGCTGGGATGTGACACAGTGAATAGGACAGCACCAAGTGAAGTAAAGGGCTGCTCTGCCACCCGTACCTGACTTGAAGATATGTATCAGGCACATCAGCAGCGTACCCAGTTCTTGGCAATAGAATGTGTGCTGCTGTTCAGTCATCTCCACTTTCAGCTGCTTCATAACAATGTCCTCTAGAAGAATGCCCACCAGTTGTAAGAGGAATCTTAAAAGAAGAGTAAGTAGAGATTAGGCCAGGGGGTTATTTCGAAATCATGTGGAAAACACATAGACTTTCTTCCTCCCAAATGAGTACATACTGGGGAGGTTAATACAATAATCCAGGCAACAGAGGAGGGCCTGACCAAAGGTAAGGGGCATGGCAATGGAACACAGGGAGATATTTATGAAGAAGTGACAGTATTTGGTGACTGACTGGATGTGGGAGTAAAGAGGAAAGTAAAAATCCAAGGTAACAATGAGATCTCAAGGGAAAGTCACTAAGAGAATAATAGTGTCAACAACAACAGGGATATCCGGAAGGAGAACAGGTCTAACAAGCTCCCAAACCTCTGGCCATGTGTGTTATTTATATTTGTAAGTTTAGGAGAGGAGGAATAAGGAGATTTGAAAGTTATTTTATCAATAAAAGAAGTCATCTACAACTCAGCTATATTTGCTTCCTTCACACCATCCCATCTCTACAACTCTTATTTTCACAGCAAATTAACAATTAAAAACTGTTTGGCAGATGGCACACAATAAAGTACTTCTGTTTGTTTATTAAAAAGTATGATCTGTGCAAACAGGAAGTGAAGAAAGCATTTGTATAGGACTGCTGAGCATAACTAAATCAATATTTTCAATCCTTATAGACTAATCCATGTTGAGAATTAGTTTAACTGACTGGTTCGTCTACTATAAAAGGCCCATTTCAGTCAAGCCACGATCTCTATAACCTGATAAACCCCAGGGTCCTAGAGAGCAAGGACTGCATATTATCAAATTTTGGCCTCATCGATGGCACTGAGCATAGAGCTCAGAACACAAGACTTGCCTAAATATATATGTTATCTTTCAGTGACACATATATAAAACTTATTCCTTCCTCTAAAATTCCTTAAGAATCTCACTTCCTAATCCTTCCATTTTATACAAGGTATATAAAGGAACTTAATCAACACTTGTTGACTTTCTTTGATAAACTGGAGCAATACCCAAAGGACAGGAGTTAGATCCATCCTAACTAATCACAAACTATTCCCATATGAAACTAAAGTCATAGAGACTTAAATGATATGAACACTTACCTGGAAAATGTTTCTTCTGGCAAACATTTGACTTGTTTCACTTCACTTTGATCTTCTGGTGTTAGCAAGCTACTACCTCCATCTCTTAATTTTTTAATTATTTGACATGAGATTAGATAAGGAGAGAAAGAGAGTTCCTGGATCCGAGAAAGAACAATGTCTTCAGTTGACTGGGATATAAGCACTCTCAGAATAGCTAGGATGCCTGATATCCACAACTGAACAGTGCTCACTGATGCCTAAAGAGGAAAGAACAGAAACATTACAAATATCCAATATTATAAATAGCAAGAAAAAAAATAAAGTAAATTTGTAGTATTTTTCCACTACTATATTATGAAGGGAAATTGCTTGCTTTTATACTATTTGCAAATAACTATTGACATTTTCATAATAATTATAATTTATACTGAACTAACAACCAACTCCTATTTATATGGCACTTTCATCACAATGTCCTGGTGAAATAGGTAATATATGTATCATCTCTACAAATGAGGATGGAGCCTCAGTGCAGGGAAGGGGCCTGCCCAAGTTCACACATCTAGTAAATTCTGGAATGAGGATTTGACCCCAATCTCCTCACTTGGGAGTATTTCAGCATACAAATAACGCAATATCTTCTATACTCACCATTGTATTGGGAGTAATGAACATACTTCGTAAAAGCATGTCTACAGGACGGAGGGATGAAGGAGCCAATATTTCAAATAAAGTGTTCAATACTCCAAGAGCTTCATGAGAATCAATATGCATCTGTAAAAATCAATAATTATAAGGCTCTATACATGTCAACTGGCAATGCTACAAAAATCAGTCTACAAAAAAAAGCAGTCACATCAAAAAAAGGTAAGAATAATTGAACATCTCTGTTCTTCAAATTTTCAACTTTCTTACTACTGAATCAAGTCCAATATAGGTCATGCCTGAATATCAGCTGTATTCCTGAAATGAAACTTACATGAAATTCTGAGATAGATAAATAAATCTATGAAGAAAAATAACCTGATCGAACACTGCATTCAAATTTTATGAGATACATTTAGAAATGTATGAAAATGTAGCCTATAGTAAAATATAGTAAGAGCATAACAGCAAAGCATGTAAAATATTTAGCATTATATGTAAATTGAGCAATGTATCAAGATACTCTGTGAAAAGGTTAAGTGATCCCTTCAGCCTAGTGATCTGTAAAGGTATTGTAACAACATTGAAATAAGTACTTTAGACATTAAACTTGCATCAAGAAATCCATTTTCTAATTTGGAATCTGACAACCTATTATAATTTCAATTCTTTAATTCAAATTTTCCTTCCTACTATGGAAAAAATGTTACACAACAAAGAAGGGAATAAAATTTTGGAAAACAGCTACTGATCTGCTATCAGAAACCTAGTTCAAATGATCAGCTCAACAATTTGTAAACTGTTAAATCTCAATTATTCACCACAAATCAGGGCTTTTTCCCCCTTCTTGTTTAAGTGGTCTCAAGACAAGAACACAACTAGTTAGCTCATGTCTGAGGCTAAGTAAAGTAGATAGAGAAAACACCAAAGTAAACATGTAAACTTTTGAGTTAATCCAAATGCTCATCGATTTCTTCACACTGTAAGAAATCTCAAACAATAATAATTTGATTAAATGGCTATCACTATTGATAGAATACTTCAGTCTATATGCAACATAAAATTTTACTTGATGGGCTGCATTATACAAGCCATACTTGAAAGAAAAATGAAGACTTGGTTAATCTCTTTGACTATTTAATGACAGCCTAATGCATCACCCTTTACTATGAACAAGCTCATAACCTGAACAATGTTAATAAAAGAGTTGCAATATACTTGCTTTGTACACTGAGATATTATTTATCCTGTTTTATTAGGGGAAGATGTCATTTTTGTGATCTTTTGCCTAAAATGCCCTGGACACTCTTCTCCTTTACCTGTTTGAATTTTTTTTTTTTTTTTTGTAAAACATATCCACTCTTTTTTTGACTAGGCAGTGGGGTTAAGTGACTTGCTCAGGGTCACGCAGCCAGTAAATGTCAAGTGTCTATGGCTGAATTTGAACTCAGGTCCTCCTAACTCCAGGGCTGGTGCTCTATCCACTGCACCACCTAGCTGCCCCCTACCTGTTTGAATTTGAATACCCATCCTAGCAGGACTAACTCAAATGCCATCTCCTCTATGAAGCTAATGAATGTGAAGCATTATATTTTCCTTTTAAACTAAAACCTACCTGAGGGGTGGAAAACCCAATATTCTAATAGAAGTAACAAAATGATTGGCATGAACCTAGACATGTCTTAATTCCCCATACACAACACTCCATATCCCATCCGTACCTTTACATCGAACTTTCCAGATGCCTAGAATAAATTCTCTCCTTGTCTCTCTTATAAAGTCCTTCGCTTCCTTAAAAATGTAGCTCAAGCAGTATCTTCCACACGAAGCCTTCCTAATCCTCTAAGCTGCTAGTGCCTCCACTCCCAAATTATTTTGTACTTAACTATTTTTCTTTATATGTATTTACTCACTTTATGTTTATGATGTGAATATTTATATATATATTTGCTGTCTCCCCCATTAAGATATAAGCTCCTTACAAGTAGGGATTGTTTCATTATTTGTACTCATATTCATCCCAAGGTAGTGCCTGGAACATAGTCAGTGCTTAATAAATGACTGACAGATTGATTAATTCGTCAATATGAAAGCTGATAACAATCAATCACCTTTTACAAGAGAAGCAGCTCCACTCAAAAAAATATACTGTATCACATGATTAATATGGAAATATGTTGTATATGACTTCACATATATAACTGATATCATATTGCCTGCCTTCTCAATGAGGAGGAAGGGGCTAGAGGGAAGGAGAGAATTGGGAAATGAAAATTTTTTAAATGAATGTTGAAATAAAATACAATTATAAAATATATGTATATATTGCGTTATTAACTCCTAACAATTAAAATGTTTTGAATACAAACCTGTTGTTTTGCTAACATTGGGAGAATGATGTCAGCTATTTGTCGAGATAATCTCTTCCATTTGTCTTCATTCTCCTTGTGACACTGCTGGAGGACTAGTATGAACATCTCTAATACCTTAAGAAGTATTTTTGTATAGTTAAAAATAAATCTGAACAGTACAAATAGTTTATTACTACATATAAGTTATTATTACATTTTTGTACATTATTAATAACGAAGTAGCAGGATATGAAAACTATCAAAAATGCATATAGTTCAAAGGGTGATGGAAAGAATCACAGGGGACCAAGCAGGCAATAGTAGATTATCAACAATGACTTGCACTCAAAAACCGGCTTAAAAGACATCATTAAGGACTTTTTGACAGGAAAAGGATGTGGGTCAATCATAAGAAGACAATTTGAGCGCCAGAGTGGTGTCTATGAAATATTTAAAAGAACCAGAAAAAGGCTGGTGACATATGGGCCAATATTCAACTAAGGATTTACAGAAAGATAAACTGACCAATAACAAAAGGCATGCAAGGGCTGCAACCTGCACCACTAAAGAAAGTATCCACATTGATCAAATCAAAGATTCCCTGAAATACTGAAGAAATTATAGCTGCAGATGTTTCAGGAGTGATTCAACCTTACAAACAGATGCCATATCTGTCTAGCATATTCATTCCCTTTGTATTATGTGATAGTGATGAAGTCAAGGTGAGGTTCAATGCCAGTGCCAACCAGTTGCAATTCGCCCAGACCACTAGGCATAGAAGCCAGGCCTAAACCTATTCAGCTATTTTGTAAAAACATGACACTGGTCTGAAGGTGTTCAAAGCTAAAAGTACACAAATAATCATAACCAGTAAATCATAACTATTGAAAAATTATTCAACTTTTATGCTGTATTTGCCCAGGACCATAGTACTACCAATTAGAGTAAATTCCCAAACACTGATAGCCAGGGAGTCTCTTCGCGCACTGTACTGCTAACTTACTAACGTGCTCTGCTTGAATTCTATACTCTTCTGTATAACATAGGTCACAGCTCAAGAGCTGGAAAAAATTTGAGGCCACTGAGTCCAAACTCCTAATTTTTACCTAAGGAAACCAAGGTCCAGGGAGCCTACTTACCCAAGGTCACACAAGCAGCAAACATCGGCAGAAAGATAGAAACCCAGATGCTCTGTCTGCAGAACCTGAGTTGCTTACACTGGAATACACTCTCCCTGCCCTGGACACCGCACCCCCCCAAATTCCACTCATCTGGGTTACATACTGTAATTTCCCTACTCATCACTTTATCTGTTTCAAGTAATTTAAACAAAATAAACTTTGACCAAGTCACTTCTCCAGTGAAAAACATTTTTACTGCCTATAAGGATAAAATATAAGCTTTTTTTTTTGATAGAACTTGTGATTTTCTTAATATAACTGATGCAAATTAACACTTACTCTTCAACTGACAATCTCAGTGTTGCCTCAGGTACTAAGAGGTTAAAGGCTTGCCCCAGTCACAGTCAAGTATGTACCAGAAAGAAGAATTGAGTCTAGATCTTGGGATGATGAAGTCAACTCATCATGTACTCACTACACTGTGCTGCCTCTTATAGACTCCTTCACCTGGCACTAATGACCCTTCACAAACCAACTCTCACACTTTTCCAGACTTATTTGTACAATCAAAGCTTAAGACAAACTGGACTCAAAGTGATTTTCCATCAAATCTTAAAATTCTATATCTTCATCACCTGCTCTCTTTCCCTCCTCTCTCGTATATACATCCTCACATTTCTTCCTCCTCCTCCACCACCACCACCAGTATACTCTGCACCTTCTCCCCATTGGAGAGTTCTCCCTAGAAATTCTATGGTGAGATAGGGCCCAAATAAGCCATTCATTATTCATTCTCTGGACTTTGCCACCATTCCCATTGTTTTATTAGTTCTTATCAAGTAAGGAATTTGAATTTCCTGAGTAATTTATGTTTTTGATCTCTGGTACTTTTTTTTATTTTTTTCAATTAACAAAAGTCTGTTTTCTTTCCCTCACATACTGTCATTTAAAAAAAAAATTATCACCACAAAAACTTTGTAACAAATAAGCATAGGCAAACAAAACAAATTCTTGTGTTGGTCATGTCCAAAAAATACATGCATCATTCTGCACCCTGGATCCATTGCCTCTTTATCAGAAGGTACTAGGTAGCATACTTGATCATCAGTCCTCTAGAACTGTGGGTGGTCACTGTGCTGATCACAGTCAATCTCTAGTTCTTTCAAAGAATCCTTATATGACACGTTATAGCCCACCTCTAAACACTCTCCAGCTTAACAGCACTTTTTCCAAAATGCGGTGCCCAGTAATAAACATGACGTCTCCATGAATATTTCCAATTAGAAGCGATTTCTTCCTCTTCTAAATATCCAAATCTTTGTTCTTACCAGTCACATAGCAATGCTTGTATTGTAGTTTTTTTATGCACATTCCTTAAATTACCTAATAGGCTGTAATCACGATCACAGGAATCAATTCTCATTCATCTGTGTATTACTTATTCAGGGGGACTAGCATGTAACAGACATTCAATGCCAGTTTGTTAAACTGACAAGTACCATACAGATGTGCTCTTTTATGCACTATGTAAATTAGAATAGGTTCAAAATAAATACACATTGATATCTAAATGATCAAAAAGGTAATTTAAAAATTTTAATAACACCACATGGCACATTCCTCTCACCTGATGGTACTGAATAAGTCTTAATAACATGGACACAGCCACCTCTTTTTGGGTCTCCAACTCTTTTCCAGCATCTGCTTTGTTTGTTCCTCTTAACACAAAGAGGTCGTGAACTATGGGCTGCAGAGCTGGTATGGCTGAGAAAATAAAGACATAACACATGGAGAATATATACAAGCAGTCTTTTCAAAGGTAACTTTAAAAGAATTTTTCAAGAAACAAAAAATAAATAAAACTTGACTCTACTTTTGATACTTCGGTTCTCCAAAGTCAAATCAAAGTTTCAAAATTGGCTATTTTTGCCCTTGCTACCATGCCATCACAGAAAGCGGAGGATTTTCTAAACCAAGTACTGCTGGTTTGATAAAAGCTTTT
Source organism: Vombatus ursinus (assembly GCF_900497805.2). NCBI lineage: Eukaryota > Metazoa > Chordata > Mammalia > Diprotodontia > Vombatidae > Vombatus > Vombatus ursinus. The sequence continues at coordinate 10,028,059 of NW_020954596.1, read as the reverse complement.
GAAGAAAATATTAGAATTTTCATACTTAAAAAAAAAAGATAGTAAATTTAAACCCAAAATCCTCTGGAAAAAACAAATCAAAAAAACATAAACAAAAGGCTTCTGTGTCTTCTGCACTACCTATTTAAAGTTTTAGATGAAAAGACTGGATGCCACATAAGTTCAAATTCAATACAATAAACATAGATATGTTACCATTATGTTACAACTATAATTATTTAAACATAACATTATATTAGATAGTGGATTTTTCTGAGTGTTTGCTGTATATACTATAACCAAAATAACCACAACCAAATGAAATAAACTGCATTTATCAAGTACCTTTCATCGAAGATGTCAAAAATGCTTTATTATTAATGATATAAAAGTAACAAGACCCATTAAAACTAATTTAACAATGATACACTAATCCCTGCCCCCAGTTCAAAATAAGACAACTGCAATCACATAATTACAATTCAACTCTTAGTTAAAAAAGATAATTCCCACTTCAACTGCTTATGCAGCTCTGACCTCTCTTATGAATTATTTCTAATGTGAATTACATTGATTTAAGTACATGTCTCATCTCCTAGTAACCTGTAAGCTCCTTGAGGGTGAGGGACTGTGTTGGTTTTCATGTTTGGATCCCCAGTCCCTACTACAGTGCATTGAACAGGTAGGTATTTAATACATATATACTTTTGAATTGAATTCCCAAAGGGGAATCTCAAACAAGATGTGAGTCCATGAGGAAAAACAGTGTGATTTCAATTTACTTTTTAGGAACATTTCTCCTTGGACCAGCCACAAGGCCAAACATAAAGGTTATGCTTAAGAAACCTCTGCTGGTCAGTATACGGAAAGAGTAATGCTGGAAAAGTAGATCACGAGTGAGACGGACTCTACTAAAGTGTTTTTTTGAGTTACCATGCGTTACAGCTTTCCTCCCACTGGCCATGATGCCATCACAGAGTTGAATGATTTTAGGAATTCCAATGATCTGCTTCGAGTGATAGCGCTCATAAGACAACAATACTAAGAAGAAAAAGATGTTCGGAATAATTGCCTCTGATTCCCTAGAAACAAAAGACAGTCATTGTGTACCTTTTTAAAATAAGAAAAATTATCCAAAAGGAAAGCACTAAATAACTTATTCTTTAGGAGAAAAATACAAATGTCACTTTAGTTCTATGTCATATTCACTTATTTTGGGAATTAAGTATGAAGAAAAAAGTTTCCTTCATGTTTAGTAATTTTGACAGTAATTACGATAGTAATTATGATTGGCAATACAAATGCTACTGAAACCCTACTACTTACAAGTTGTAACAAACTTAAATAAAATATTCTCCCTGAAGATAACTCTATCACAAATAACTTATCTGAATAATAAAAGTAGTAAGCATTGAAAAGCAGTGAGGTAGAAGAGATAGTCATCCTCAAAATGATAAAGAGCTGGACTCAAGTCCTGCCGCACAAAGTAACTGTGTGAACCCTGGGCAAGTCATTAACCTCTTGGTGTTTGAGCTGACAGACAATCTAAGACTTAAGGTTGCAGAGAAGGTGTCAATCTGCTTTCGTACTGGAAGTTTTCTCAAGGGGAGCTCCCTATATCAATGAAATCAGAGGCCTAATCCCTTATCCCCATTCCCAAGAAATAATAATCATTACTAACATCAGTAAAATGAAATGTTTCCCTTTCAATAGAGACAACCTTCAGCAGAAAATTATTTTTCTGAAGAAAAAAGCCAATCAGAAGGAGCACTCACAAATAATATACCTTGGAATCTGTTGGTCTAATTATATGCTTAAAAATGTGAAAGAAAAACTGACAAGATATGTAATTACAGTATGCAGAACTGCTTCCAAATAAGCCCAAGATCAGTTCTTTCAAAAATAAAAGCATGATAGGAAAAAACTTTGTAATTATACAACAAAATTGTAAATTACTAATTGCCTTTTTAAAGTGCCAATCCAAAAAATATTTAATAGGAATAAAAGATATTTTCATAGTGCTTTAGACATCAGTAGATAGGAATTAAATCTGAAATCTCAAAATTTACCTAAACTGGCCCACTTCAATGTATTCAAACTGCTTTAAGACAAATCCAATAAACACCTATGGACACAAAGATAAAAGGTTAAACATATCAAGCAATAATATTATACTATAACTTATATAATTAGAAAATGAACCATTTATCTTTTTTCTATATATCTATGTAATTTCATTTAGCAACATAATTTTTTTGAATGTAGAACTACTTGCAGATATGCTTCAGACTTAAAACTCATCCTTATAGTTGATTATGTTTCAGAAAATATTTGAATTAAATAGGTTCAAAAACAATGTGTGGCTAAAGATTAATAGATAAAATAGTGAATTCTGTAATATATCACAAATGGTGGTGGCTTCTTAAAGACTATGCTACTAGCAAAATGGCACAACTGTGAGTAGCATTTAGGAATGGAGATCCCAAAGAGATCAAAAGCAATTCAAGAAAATAAAAGCTGCTATCAGAGAGATTAAGAGTAGTTAGCAAATAGGTTCTCTGGAGTATTGAGAGTTCCCCAATGAAGTCCTAAAGGCTACTTTTATATTCTTCTGGTCCAAAAGGCCACAAACGTGTCCCAGCTCAACCTACTTAGGAGCAAATTTAACCCAAACAGCCCGAGGTCAGGACCACAGCTTCTTTCACAATACATGATGAAGAAACAAAAGATGTTATAAGAAAGTATTTCACCCAATTATATGCTAATAAAACTGACAACTTAATTAAAATGGATGAATATTTGGGAATATACCCAGATCAACAGAACAAAAAATAATAATTTAAATAATCGAATATTAGAAAAGGAAACTGAATAAGTCATAAATAAACTTCCAAAGGAAAAAGAAAAAACAATTTTTTTTAAAAAAGTTAACAGATGGATCTGAAAGTAAATTCTAACATTATAAGATCACTTAGCTCCCATTGGGAGAATAGGAAGACAATGATTATGATTAAGTGTCTACAATGTGCCAGGCACTATGCTAAGAGCATCATAAATATGATTTTTTCCCTTTTTTTTAATTTAGTATTTTATTTTCCCCCAGTTACATGTAAAAACAAATTTTAATATTAATTTTTAAAACTCTGAGTTCCAAATTCTCTCCCTTTCTCCCTCCCTGCGCTTCCCACCTCCCCTTGAGAAGGTAAGTAATTTAAGATAGGTTATATATGTGTAGTCATGCAAAACATCTCTGTAATAATCATGTTGTGAAAGAAAACATAGGCAAAAAAAACTCAAGAAAAATAAAGTAAAAAAAAAAGTATGCTTCAGTCTGTATTCTGACACCACCAGTTCTTTCTTTTGGGGATGAACAGCATTTTTCATCAAAAGTCCTTCAGAGTTGTCTTGGATCACTGTACTGCTGAGAACAGCTATCATTCACAGCAGATCATCTTACAGTATTGCTGTTACTTTGTACACAGTACATTTCACTTTGCATCAGTCCATGCAAGGCTTCCCAGGTGTCTGAGAGTATACTACTCATCATTTCTTATAGTATAAAAGTATTCCATCATAATCACATACTACAACTTGTTCAGCCATTCCCCAACTGATGAGCATCCCCTCAATTTCTAATTCTCTGCCCCAGAAAAGAGCTGCTATAAATATTTTTGTACATTTTCCTTTTTGTTTTTTTATCTTTTTTTGTCTTTTTATTTCTTTTGGGATATAGACCTAGTAGTGGTATTGCTAGGTCAAAGGATATGCACAGTTTCATAACCCTTTGGGTACAGTTCCAAATTACTCTACAGAATGGCTGGATCAGTTCACAACTCTACCAGCAGTACATTAAAATCGCTTTCCTGCCAATCTTCCAAGTTGTCTTGGACTGGAAATTTGTTTTACTCCATCATTTTGTGGGTTCTGCTGTTCTAGAAATTGTTTAGAGTAATTTTTAAAAGATATTTGGAGGTATTTGAGGGAGAACTCAAGGAAGTCCCTACCTTTACTCCACTATCTTGGTTCCTCACAAGTATTATTTCATTTGATCCACACAACAACCCTAAAAAGTAAGGTTACTATATCCCCATTTTACAGTTGAGGAAACTGAGGCATACAGAAATTAATTGATTTGTCTAAGGTCACATTGCTAGCAAATGTCTCGGCGATATCTGAATTCCTTTCTTTCTGACTCCAGGCCCAGTGCTCCTTTCACTGTATCTCCTAGCTGTCTCTGATATTAAATAAACTCTTTGCAAAAGTAAAAGAAGAGATCCTACCAAATTCCTTCCACTACATAAATATTATCTGGATACCCAAACCAAGGAGCGACAAAGCAGAAAAAGAGAATGATAAGCCAACATCTTTAATGAACATCAATAAAAAATTTTAACTCTTATCTAGACACTTCAAAAACGTTATACACTATGACAAGATCAGATTAAAACCAGGAATGCAAAGAGTCAATTATTAGGAATGATGTTGGGAAAACTATGAATATAATAGACCATAATAATAATAAGACAAATCACATGATTATATCAATAATGGAGAAAAGGTTTCTGACGTAATACAAGAACTATTCTGCCCTACTTCTGTTAAAAATATTAAAAATAAATAGACCTTTCCTTAATGTGGTCAGAAACTGCTGGGAAAACTAGAAAATAGTATGGTAGAAACTAGGCATATACCAATATCTTACACTGTATAGCAAAATAAAGTCAAAATGGGTACATGATTTAGATATAAAAGTTGATACTTCAAGCAAACTGGGAGAGCAAGGAATAGTTTACCTGTCAGATTTATGGAGAACTGAAGAATTTATGACCAAACAAGAGACAGAGAACATTATGAAATGCAAAATAGATAATTTTGATTACATTAAATTGAAAAGTTTTTGCACAAAGACAATACAATTAAGATTAGGAGGGAAGCAGAAAACTGGGAAAGAACTTTTACAATCAATGTCTCTGATAAGAGCCTCATTTCTAAAATATATAGAGAACTGAATCAAATTCATAAGAATACAAATCATTCCCCAACTGATAAATGGTCAAAGCATATGAATAGGCAGTTTTCAGAGGAAGAAATTAAAGCTATCTATAATCATATGAAAAAATGTTCTAAATCACTATTGATTAGAGAAATGCAAATCAAAACAACTCTTAGGTACCACATCACACCTATCAGATTGGCTAACATGACAAAACAGGAAAATTATAAATGCTGGAGAAGATGTGGGAAAATTGGAATACTAATGCATTGTTGGTGGAGTTGTGAACTGATCCAACCATTCTGGAGAGCAATTTGGAATTATGCCCAAAGGGCTATAAAAATGTGCATACCCCTTGACCCAGCAATACCACTTCTAGGGCTGTATCCCAAAGAGATCATAAGAATGGGGGAAAAAACCTACATGTACAAAAATATTTATAGCACCTCTCTTTGTGGTGGCCAAGGACTGGAAATTGAAGGGATGCCCATCAATTGGGAGAATGGCTGAATAAGTTGTGGTATATGCATGTAATGGAATACTATTGTGCTATAAGAAATGATGAGCAGGCAGACTTCAGAAAAACCAGGAAGGACTTATATGAACTGATGCTGAGTGAAGTGAGCAGAACCAGGAACACACTGTACACAGTAACAGCCACGTTGTATGATGACTGATTTTGATAGACTTAGCTCTTCTCGGCAATGAAAGGATCTAAGACATCTCCAAAAGACTCATGATGGAAAATGCTATACACATTCAGAGAAAGAACTATAGAGTTTGATGCAGATCAAAGCATACTATTTGCTCTCTTTTTTTGTTTTGTTTTGTTTCTTCTTTCTCACGGTTCCTCCTATTCGTTCTAATTCTTCTTTACAATATGACTAATGTGAAAATGTGTTTTATAAGAATGTATATGTAGAGTCTATATCAGATTGCACGCCCTCTTGGGAAGGGGGGAAGAGAAGAAAGTGGAGAAAATTTAAAACTCAAAAGCTTATGAGGGGCAGAGCTACAGCGTTGAAGTCAAGAGGACCTGAGCTCAAATCCGGCCTCAGACACTTAACACTTACTAGCTGTGTGACCCTGGGCAAGTCACTTAATCCAGAGTGCCTCACCAAAAAGCAAAAAAAAAAGAAAAATTTAATAAAATAAAAGCTCATGGAAGTGAATATTAAAAACTAAAAATAAATAAATTAAATTTTTTTTTAAAAATAGATTGATCAGTCAAATAAAGTAGCTACACAGAATAAAGAATAATATGCATCTCCTGCCTTAGTAATTATTAAACACAAACACTGCAGCTACTGGAATAAGGACTCACTATGTGACAAAAACTGGAGAAATTGGACAGCCACATGGGATTAAATTTTGGTCAAAAATTCCCAAGATAGACTATAGAAGGATATGTGAGCTAAATATAAAAGGTCACATCAAAAACAAATTATAGAAACAAGGAAAAATTACCTGACAAATTTAAGGAAAGAACAAAAGTTTATGACCAAAAATGGGAAAACTTACATACAATTTAAAAACTTTCTGCACAAACAAACGCAAGATTAAAAAGGAAAGAATTAACTGGGGGGGGGGGGGGAATCTGTAAAATATTTCTCTGAAAAAAAGTCTCATTTCCAAACTACATAAGGAACTGATTCAAATTTAGATGAATAAGAGCCATTCCCACTTGCTATACGGTCTGAGCACATGAACAGGCAGTTCTTTAGGGAAAGAAACACCCCCACTCTATCAACCATATGAAAAAATGCTACAAATTGTTACTTATTAGAGGAATGCAAATTAAAGCAATTCTGAAATTCTACCTCACACTCATCAGAGTACTAAAATGATAAAATGTTGGAGAGGTTGTGGGAAAACAGGCAAAATGATGTACTGCACGTGGACCTGTGAATGGATACAACCATTCTAAAAAACAATTTAGATTTATACACAAAAAATTATTAAACAGTGAATTACCTAACTATACAACTGAAAGGTCCATGCCAAAAAAAGATCAAAGAAAATAGGTAAAGATCCAATATATAAAAATCCAATACAAAAAAAATCTATATATGTATATAAAAAGTATATCTTTTTTAAAATTTTAATTTCAGTTCTGAATTCTCTCATCTCCCCCATCTGCACTCTTAAAGAAGTTTGAAATGAGAAGTCAAGAAAAACAAAACTCGTTACAATATGCAGAGTCAAGCAAAACAGATTCCCACATTACTCAAGTTCAAAAGTGTATGCACGTGCACACACACACATACACACACGCACTTCAAGGGTGCCTTCTGACTCAATCTCTTCTTGATATGGAGGCGGATAGCATACTTCACCATAAGCCCTCCAAAACTGTGGTTGGCTCATTCTGTTGATTAGAGTTCTTAAGTCTTTCAGAGTTTCAAGTCTTTAGGGCATTGCTGTTACTAAATAAATTATTCTCCTCGCTCTACTCACTTCACTTTGCATTAGTTCATGAGTCTTTACAGGTTTTTCTAAAACCATCTCCATCACTTCTGACCATGTAATAACCCTCCATCACCTTCATCACACTATCATTTGTCTCCCATTCCCCAATAGAGGGCCTTCCTTAAGTCTCAAAGTCTTCGCCACTGTGAAAAGAACTTCAACAGATTTTTTTGTACATGTGGGTCCTTTCCCTCCTTTGATCTCTCCGGTGTACAATTTTAGTAGCAGGATCACTGGATCAAAGGATATAAACAGTTCAATCGTTTTCAATAATAGTTCCAAATCACACTGCAGAACTGCTGAACCAGTTCACAGTTCCACTGTAAGAACTATGATCAATAAAAGGCCCATTCATGATTCCCAAAGGATCAATGATGAAACATACTGTCCACTTCCTGAAAGAATGCCTATCGATTTAGGAGGCAGAATAAGATACATGTATTTTTGTATACAGTCAAGGAAGAAATTTGTTTTGCTTGACCATGCCTATTGGTTACAAGGAATTTGTTTTTCTTTCTTCCACATATCTGGAATGGTGCAAGAAATTTCAAATAAGATCACTCCATTATTAATTTTATTTATTTTTTTACTTTGTTACATAAGCCAGGTAATCTATAAATATCTCTAATATAAAAACAAAACACAGCAATAAAACTTTTTTTAAAAAGGAATATTGTTCAATAAATTCAAAGATTATAACTACTATGGTAAGGACTCATGACTTAATACTCTTAATTTCCAAATCTGTAGGTCTTTCCTCAGTCCTAACAACTCCTGTACTATGTGCTGCTTTTGACACTACTGACTACCTTTTCCTCCTAAATACTTACTCTCTCCTTTCCAGGTATTCACGACATTCTATTCTTGTGATTCTTCTACCTGTCTGACCCCTCTTTCTCAGTAAGCTCATCATCCTGATCCCATCCTCTAATTATAAGCATTTCCCAAAGTTCTGCGGCAGGCCCTCTTCACTTTTTCTTCAATACTCTCTATCTCTTGATAACCTGATCAGCTCCTGTGGGTTTTAATTATCACCTCTATGCAGAAGACTTTCAGATCTATCTATCTATCTATATCTATATCTATATATCTATATCTATCTATCTATCTATACACACAGATCCAGTCATTCTCTGAGCTTTAGTCCCATATCAACAATTGTGAGTTGGACATTTCAAACTGGATGTCCCTGAGATATCCTAAATCAAGCACGTCCAACTGAATTCATCATCCTTCTCCTTAAAGCCCCTCCTCTTTAAAACTTCCAATTAACGTAGATGGAACCAATATCTTTCTAGCCTCCCAGGTTTGTAATCTCAGCATTATCCTCAACTCTCCAATATGTTTACTGTGTAATATTGAGCATTACAATGGTTAATATAGGTATCTTATGTTGCTATTAAGAAGCAAAAAAAAAAAAAAAGCTCCACAAAGACAGAGAATGGTCTTCGCTAAACTTTGTGTCTCCTGCAGTGTCTAGTACAGCACTCAGCATACAGTAGATACTTAACAAACATTTATTAAATGAATTACTATACTTGCTTTGTACTTGAGGAAGGTATTTTTAAAAATTATAACAAATAACTCATAGGAAAAATCTTGATCTGATCTTGCAAATACAAACCAAAATTTAATAGAATTTATTTGAGGCTTACAATGAAAACATCCAACAATATTGATAAGTCCTAACTTTGAAGAAAAAAAAGTTATAAGCAGGCAAATAAAAGTCATCTGAAGTATATCAGGCTAGTCACCACAAACAATTAAAGGGTGCAATTGGTGAACATATAAATTACATTTCTTCCTAAGACAGTTTTAGTGTCTCATAAAAATAATTTTTATTGAATTATAAACAGATACAAAGTGAAGAACCTTAGAATATAAAAGTGACCAACCTGATCAGAATCCAGAAGACAGTAGTTAACTCGTAATTGAACCAGTTGTGCCAGTAAGTCTAGAACTTGTCTCTGCAACTGCACAGATGTTGTTGTGGTGTATTGTTTTAAAGCCTTGATGACAAGAGGCTCAAATAAACGAATGTGATTGTGAATAGCATTCTAGTTTAAAAAAAAAAAAAGCATTATTTATCCTGGACACTTCAAATCAAAGCAATGACAGCCACACCTAAATTTTTCTAAGTTTAAAAACATTTTTCCTTTGAATACAACATAAGGAAAGAGAAAAGTATTAAGTGCTTAAAATGAACAGATGAACAGATCGATGGATAGATGAATAAAAGAATTCATGCGTGAATGAAGAGCATTGATTAAGCATGTTTTATGTTCTCCACACTATGCTAAGTGCTGGAGCCACAGGTAGAAAAAATCAAAACAGTCCTTGCCTCAGGAAGCTCACTTAATAATCAGGTGAGTCAACATATAAAAGGGAATTTTAACTGCAGAGCAGATGAAAAGGAAGGTGATACAGTATACAGCAGAAAAAGCTGGCCATCAAGAGAGATGGCCTTGTGAATCCCAAAGACATTAGAGATCATTGCAAATGGTGCCTCACAAATAACTGTTGGAAAGGGACTGGTAGGATCAAGGATCAGAGTAATAATAATCACAACAACAACCACCACCAAAATAATAGTTGGCATTTATATACTGCTTTAAGATTTGCAAAGTACTTTACAGCCATTATCTCATTTGATCTTTACACTGACTCTGGGAAATTAAGTGCTACAACTATCTTCATTTTTACAAATCAAGAAATTAAGACAGACAGAGGGATTCCCTAACTAGTAAGGATCTGAGGCCAAATCTGAACTCAAGTCTTATGTCTCCAAGTCCAGAGCTCCAGTCACTGCTCCACTTACCTACCTACAGTACAGTGGCATTATTATCTCAGGCAGAAGAGGGACGGGGGCCAAAGGTTTTCAGTGTCCAGAGCAGAGTACGCATCTGGCTCTCAATGAAAACTAAACAATGGTAGTTTGAGGCTGGGTAGGAGAGGGGTTCCCCAAGGCCTGAATTTGCTGATCCAATTAGAAGCTTCAGTGTTAAGAAGCCCAATTACTCATTCATAAAAATTTAAAAACCAATATTATGAATTTACCTTGTCTGCACGGTGTTTTGTCACACTTGTAAGGTTGGTTTTCAACTGTGTAGACACTTTTTGGAGCACATCAAACCATCTGTTTAAAAAAAAAACACAATTTAAAAAAAGAAACACTTTCATAAAGAAGTTATTTCTAAACTCTCATCAAGTAATATATTAAAAGCCCACATTTGTAGAGGCAATTCAGGTATATAGATAATTTTCAGAAAAATAAGAAATCCTGGGGGAGCTAGGTGGTGCAGTAGATAGAGTACCAGCCCTGGAGTCAGGAGGACCTGAGTTCAAATCTAGCTTCAGACACTTGATACTTACGCTTACTCATTGCCTAGCCCCCCCCCAAAAAAAAGAGAAAGAAAGAAAGAAAGAAAGAAAGAAAGAAAGAAAGAAAGAAAGAAAGAAAGAAAGAAAGAAAGAAAGAAAGAAAGAAAGAAAGAAAGAAATCCAAGGATTATTGTTAGCATTACAGAGATGAGGAAACAAAGGTGATGCTCCTAAAAAGTAACTGAGCTAGTGTTCACATTCAAGTCCTCTGATCCATATTCAGTGATCTTTCTCTACTCCACACTACTTCCTTCCCCACACGTCAAATCTGGGTTCAACATCACAGTGAAGGATTTTATTTGTTAAAACCAGACTTGTGGTTTCATTGGTATAGGTAATTCCCAGTGAGGAATCTCCCCTTTTTGCCCTCCTCAACATAAATCTACAACTTACAGTCTTAGAGAGTTTAAGTAATTTTGTTCAGTTGTTTCAGTGTTGTCTGACTCTTCGTAACTCCATTTGGGGTTTTCTTGGCCATTTCCTTCTGCAGCTCATTTTACAGATGAAGAAACTCAGGCAAGCAGGATTAAGTGATATGTCCAGGGTCACATAGCTAGTAAGTGTCTGAGGTCAGATTTGAACTCAGGAAGCTAAATAAGATGAGTCTTCCTGACTCCAGGCCCCATACTCTATCCATTATGCCACCTAGCAGCCCCTTTAAGTAATTTACCCAAAATCAAAGAGTAAGTTTCTGTCAGAAGGGAGACTTAAAACAAGTCTTCCTACCTACAAGGTCAGCTATCTACTGTACCATCATGCCATCCACACTAAAAGAATTTTACGTTATAATCATTAAAAATATTATGATTTCTTAAACTGTGAATTATAAAACTTGAATGTGACAGAATTAGGTTCCAGATCTCCTAACTCCTACTTCAGCATACCAAACCACTGAAAAGAACAAAAATAAATTATTTTTACCAACATGCCCCAATTAGACTGTGAGCTCCTCTCAGGCAAGAATTGTCTCTTACACATTCTTGTAGACCCAGAACTTAGCACAGTGCCTGACACATAGTAGTAGCTTCATAAATGTTTAATGACTGACATAATTTGATTTGCTTTTCAAATCTATACTGAATTCCAAGGCAAAAATGGTAAATTAAAATATAATATGAAAGACTATGGATTATACTGAAATTCAAATCACATAAATGTCCCAGTCTAGTCTTATTTTAATGATTTAACTGATTATCAAATACAACTAAAAAATCACCATCCACACCATATATAAATTAGCTCTTGATAAATAAAAAGACAGGACAGTGGAGTGGTGAAATTAATGAAGTCAGTGTCACAAGATCAGATTCAGATGCTGGCCCTGTCATTAGTCATTTGATCACAGCAAGTAAGTGAACATCTCAGGGAAGTTTCTTTCCTCATCTTTTAGAAATGGAGATATTTCCAACACTACTTCTTCACAAGGTTATTATGAGGAAAACTACTTGTAAGTTATAACTCACTACAAAGAGACTGTACAGCAAAGTGATAGAATGCTAGCCTCAGACACAAAAGGACTGGGGTAAATAAACTCCCTCTGACACATACTAGCTGTGGGACCCAAGCACTTTGTTTAATATCTCAGTATATGCAGGCAACTCTCTAAGAGTATCAATTTCAGTCCAGCTGCCAATCTGCACTGGTGGGGTAGTATCATAATCAGGAATTAACAGCATGAATGAATCACAGACTTGGATCAAAAGTTCTATATAAATGTTAGCTGCTATTATGATTATATGATGACTATGGATTCTGTTCAGTGTATCTCCTATGCAAAAGGTGCTGTGTTAAGACACTAGGTATATAAAAAGGCACCACAACTGAATGGGGAGAGAATGTTCCTTCAAATGCCTCTATATACTAGTTTAATCTTATATTACATAGAATAATGTACTTCTATCTTGGTTTATTTATAAGAAATGTGCAACCAGAATAATACCACACATCATATAAAAATAAAGGAAAATGTAAGACAGTGGAAACTGAAAACTCCACGTAGTTTCACTATGTTGAAACAGCTTTCTTATACCTTTGATTAATATCAAAGGCATACAATAATTACCTAAATATTATTATATGCTCTTCCATGATCTTGCCAGTTTAATAAAGAAAATGACAACAGCTCCACTACAGCCCTACTGTACAATCTCTCTGTGGCACGGAGATGATAAATCTTGAGCCTTTGATAACAAAGCCCAAACTCTGGTTGGTTCTAGCAACCTTGAATGGCCTTCGGACACCTACTAGAGTAGAAAGGACAATAAAAATGGTAGATGTTTGGACAGGGTGGGGCACTGGGAGAAGTGATGGGAAGAGAGGTATATTAATGAGCTACTGGTAGAGCACTGAATTGGACCAACCATTCTGGATAAGAATTTACAATTATACCCTAGAAGTCATTAAATTGTGTATGTCCTTCATCTTGTGATACCACTAGTCAGCATATAGTACAAGGACGTGTAAGACACAGGTAAAGTGCTATTTATACAAAAAAACTTTACAGTAGCATTTCTTATAGAAGCAATGAATGGAAACAAAGAGTGTGCCCACTGATTTTACTATATGAATATAATAGAATATTACTGCACCAGAAGAAACAATGAATATGAAGAATTCTAAGAAACTTGAGAAGACTTGTATGAACTGACGTAGTCAAAAGCAAGCAGAACAGGAAAAAATGACATGTTGATCACAATAACATAGAGAAAAATATGTAAGGACTTTGGAACTTTAATGAATGGAGTATCCAATCACGATTTCAGAAGGCTGCTGGTAAACTCCAGGTGTGGGATGAAGCATATATTTTCAGACATGGACAATTTATCGTTTTGGTTTTTTTTTGACTACACTTAATTGATAGGGGTGAAGGTTCCATTTGGGAGAGAAGGCAGTCATTAGGAAAAGACAGTGATATAATAAAAGAGAATAAAAACATTAAAAAAAAAACCTGTAACAAAAATCATCTGAAGATCAGTCTAAGTTTGAAGAAGTTTTTTAGCAAAGAAAGAGCTGGTCAAAATCTGATGAAACTTTTTAACCAAAGTAACTCATGAAGACCATGAAATCAATGCAATTTCCATCAATGAAGAAGTACTTTCAGAAATAAAATCACGGATTCTTAAAATATGACAATAACTGTACAGAAGACACAAAATGTACTTGGAATCAGAAATTTTGCATTCAAGTATCAACTCTAACACTTACTAGCTATGTGACCTTAAGAAATTCACCTAATCTTTAAGGATCGGTTTCCTGCACTGGGAAAACGGGAATAAAGACACTTGTTCTACTTACCTTAGAGGATCAGCCTTTGTCCCCCCAGAAAATCTAAGTTATTATCCTATTATTCTTATAGTTTATCGTGAAAAAATTGTTGTTACCCAGAAGTGTCATGTTCTTGTTCTGCCTGGACCATATTCCTCAAACTAGCATCAGCCAAGGCCTGTGTAAAGTGCGTATATGGTGCCATGAAGCAGTAATGATAGAGGCCAGGACGCAAACTAGAAGAACCCAAACGCTGGGCTTTTCCTTGAGATTTGCTGGGTTTAGAAGATATGCCATCATACTGTGATGCCAGATTTGTCCCAAACAGAGTCTTCAACAACTAAAGGAAAATAACAGAAACCACAATTAATACTTTCTGTGATATCCTCAAGCTTGACACCTTAAAGTCTCTCTCCCCATTCCAAAAGTATGTAAATCATCCCTGAGTATATAATACCGAAAGATATTTACCTACTTATTAAGTCTCTTTTATAAAAGGTCCAACAAAAAAAAAAAAAAAAGCCTACTCAAACCTTGAATTGGGCGGTACAACTACAGAGTAGACTTCACTTTCACCTTTAATCTAAATGTGAATGTTAGGGCTTGTTCTTTCCAACAAAATTTTTACATTATCAGGCTTTGTTGCAGCTTTACCCCGTGGTGTGAGGCTCACAGAAGAAGTGTGTAGAGCATCTATTCTTAGCCCAAATCAGCTATGTTGATTTTCTTAGGGACCTATAAACATTGATCAATCAGTAAGCATTTATAAGGTGCCTACTATTACCAGGCACTGTGCTAAGCTCTAGAGACACAGAGACAAATGCAAAACAGTCTGTAGCTTGAAGGAGCTTATAGTCTATCAAGGAGACAACATGTACAAATAGAAATAAAAGAGATACAAGGCAATTTTAGGAGGGAAGGCATTAGCAAGTAGGGGTTTCACTAAAATCTAAACTAAAGAGTTTCACATACAGTGTCTTTTATTCAGCTTTAGTTAACCCTTGATTAATCTCCTTGAAGAGGCCTTAGCATTATATGCCTTTAAAAAGGTATAACACAATCAATTCATACTAAACAAAATTCAAGTCTGACATTTAGCTGTCTACATCAGCCATTTCTGTGCCAACTGCCCAGTAGCTATACCCTTCAGACCACCGGACTTCCAAAGATCGTGGCCAGAAGAAATTAATCCACTCAACTGTTGAATTCCTGCCCTGGGAAAAGGCTGTCCTGACTGGTGAGTAAAGGCAAACTCATTTATCCTACTCTATTTAGCCAGTCCTAGACCAGACCATGTTTCACATCTTATCCGAACCATCTTCATTTCCACCATTTCCACATCCCATCCAGAATCCTCCTTCCTGCTCCCAAACTCAACCTTTCCAACTCCTGCTCTGGTCCCATTCCACTAATGAAAACTGGTTTTAAGCCCAAGTTTTTCAGCCAAAAGATATTGGAGAACCATATCCTTTATGCCTACTCGACAGCCAATCTCCCCACGTGGTCCCATTCCCAAACATAGTGAAATAAAAGCAATTAAACTACAAGCCTGTTCATAAAATACTGGGTTAACACAGACTAAATAAACTGTCTTGAACATAATGGGGCAGGATGAAGAAAAGAGAGCTGCAGCTCTTTTAACTCTCCTAAAGTTAACAGTAACCAGATGGCAAAGAGGAGCCCAAAGGTGAGTCAGAAAAAGAAAGGATGGGGATAAAAGTAGATGATGAGAAGAAAAGATATCAAAAAAAGGATAAGAAGAAGAAAAAAGATCAACACTAGAAACAGTACAGGGAAAAAGGGGGAAAAGTGTTAAACTAATCAAGACCAATTCATTAACTCTCTATTTGTTAAAGAGTTGTACTTATATCAAGCCCCAAATTTCCTCGTTGCAACATTTACTCATTAATCCTACTTCTATACTCTGATGCTGAGCAGAACAAGTGTAATTCACCTTCCATTTGAAGTGAAAACACTTATGATACTAAAGCACATATGCCCTATGTCTTCTCTCCACCAAGCTAAATGTTACTATTTCATTCAACCAATCTTCAAATAGTATAATCTTAAGGTCCTTTGCCATTCTGGTCACCTAACTCTGGATGCTCTCATGCTCATCAATGTCCTTCCTAAAATGTGGCACATAGGATTGAACATGATATGGTCAAAGGAAAGGGAGACTATGACTTCCCTTGTTACAGACACAGTATCTCCTTAAATGAAATCTAATGATTACATTGGCTTTTTTGGCTACTACATCCAATTGCTGATTCATAAGGAGTACTGTCTTGAAATCCCCCAGAATTTTTTCACACAAACTGTTATCCAACCATTCTTCTCCCATCTTACAATGTCAGCATTGAGTTTATCAAAATATAGTGTAGGGTTCACTTTTAAATCTCATTTTATTAAATCCAGCACAATTATCCAGTCTGCCATGATGTTTTTGGATCCTGACTCAGTGTCATGCAATGAACTATGTATCCCTTCCAGCTTTGTGTCATCTGAATATCTGATAAGCATAAAACTCAAATCAGGATTACCAAAGAACAGCAAAACTGTTGGGAGGCAGTGTGGCTTGGGCACGAGTCTTGAAGTCAAGAAGAACTGGGTATGACCCTAGGAAAGTCACTTAAACTTTGTAATTCAGTTTCCTCATCTGTAAAATAAGGGTAGGGTGTTGAACTCAATGATATCCAAAGTCCCTGCATATCTAAATTTGTGAACACCTATGATGTTTTAGATCTGAGTCTAACTTCTGTGTATAACCTTGTTTATGTGTTCATGTTCTAGCAGAGTTTATGGACATTTGGGGATTTAGGTAGTGTTAAGAATATCAAGTTCATGGGTTTTCTCCCTTCAAGACCAGCTGGCTTTGCTGTGTTCCATACCAACGGCCTATAAATCATCACCATTCCTAGTCAGCTGCCTCTAAAACACAGGCCCATTGTTCTCAAATGTGAGACCAATTCCATAACAAATATTAAATATTAAGGGCCTAGGTGCAAGGACTTGTACTGGATATATGAAGATGAAAAACAACACAATCCTCAACAAGCTTACTACCTAATATGATATGTATATAAGTATGACACAAACAAGGAAAAAAAGAGGGGCAAAAGAAAAACCAGGCAATATTTCCTAAGCAATTCATAAATGGTAGGATATATTGTGGGTCCACTGTGGGAAGGTTTTAGGAGGTATAATAACGGGAACTGCCAGAAATAAGATGAAAAAGATACACAATGGGAAAAAATAACCAACAAGGGGATTCAGGTAAATTGCCATTTTAACTTGAGAATGTCACGGGAGAAAGAAGACTTAATGGTTCAGACGACAGGAAGGAGTATTAAGGTCAAAAAGACTGGTGGTCAATAGGAAAACAACTATAATGAGGAGAGGAAGAGAGAGAAAAGTGACAAAAGGAGAGAGAGGGAAAGAGAAAGTAGGGAAAAGGAAAAGAGGAGAAGGGTTGAAGTGGAAGGGAGAGGGGGAGAAGAGCGAAGATAGCATGAATGCCTACCAGTAATCTGCTAAGACTTATTATGATTACTAGAATATACACAATTAGAATACAAATGGATGTCATAAATACATATATCTAATCACAGAGAAAAAGAACGTGAAATGGATGACTATTAAAGCTTAAGAAAGCAGTTTGGAGTGAATCTTGGAGTGAATAGTAGTAATTAAATATCGCTAACCATTCAAAGAACACCTGTCCTTGGAACAAGTGTAACCACTACTAAGGCCACAACCTTTTAGGGAACTTAGTTCTAACTGAATCATAACAGCTAACATTTTTATAGAGCTTTAAGGATTGCAAATTGCTTTACATAAATTATCCCTTTTGATCTTCACAACAAACAAACTTCTGAAACTCAGAAAGATTATATGACTGGCCCAGGGTGACAGAATTATTGACTGTCTGGGGCAAGATTTGGACTTGGTACTTCCAAGTCCAGCCCTCTCATCACTATATCAAACAGCATTTAATCATGTACCAAACTTCACACAGCAGAAGAATTTAGAACCCATGCATCACAATCGTTAAACAATCATCATCCCAATAGTAATGGAGGTAGAAGACCAAGGAGAAATGTGGAGGTCAGAAAAGTATATAATTATTTCCTCACCTGTTGAACACAAACAGTAGCCATTGTGGGTTCTCTACTGAAACAGGATTTCAGGTATCCCAAGATTTCTTCAACACACTACATACCCCAAAAAAAGCATCAGATGTTATAAATAATGACTATTATCTGCTGTTACAATATTCAGCCAGGAGTCAAGGGCATAATCTATTGTATTGTATTGTACTGTATAATGTATTGTATTGTCAATCTTGTTGGCAAATATCATAGCAAGCTATTAGTCCCATGTCTCCTGCTGCACTGAGTAGAATCTGCCAAACTAGTTTCAAATGTGAAATGTAGCTAGTATACTAAATGCAGAAAAATGTGAAATAAAGAGTGATTACTTCCACAGACTAAAAAGATTAACAGTTAAACTACAACAGAGAAACACCTTTTGCATAGTTAAGTTTTTAAACATCAGTTGAATGAATGATAACAATGCTTTGATTTTAACAGTCAGACGGCTTTGCCATTAATTTAGTTACATTATTTTTCTAATGTGTTTTTTGACCACTTGAGAAAACCAAAAGGGGAAGCAAGTAAAGATAACTCCTAGGATTTGTTATAACCTAATATATTTGAACTAACTTTCATACGTGTTCATTTTGCCCACTCACCTCAATCCACCACACCCAATCAACTAATCAAAAACTCAAAGCTGTTACACTTAATTTTTAATGTAATTTTATGAATCCAAAAGTTAAATATTCTTTTGTCTTAAAAATCCATGATCTGACTGTCCATAGATACTATCTGAACAACTGTGACTGACTGAAGACTCCTTTTTAGGAGCGCATTTTTGACTTTTAAATTCAAGCAAGTTTTTCCAATTATAATTGGTCTCACAAATAAACCTAAGACTCTTAAAACTAGTCTATTTTAAATTCTTAATCCTGCCCCTGTCTGACTGTGTGACACTAAACTAGTTGCTTAACCTCTCAATTCCTAGGCAACACTCTAAGACTCTAACGTGTACAGAATGTGGCATCCTGCATTCACAGAGGGAGTACTATACCAGTGAAATCACAAGTCCTAATTTACCCTTTGTCTTTGTGAAGATTCTTTATAGGTACCATTGTGAAACACTAATCATGACCCTGAGGCACCCTCCACTCCCAGGATTCAGGTATTTGGGGTCAGATACTTATTTGAACCTTTTAAGATTAAGTTGTGGTATGAAAATGCAGTTTCAACCTCCTCTGCTAATAGAGAAAGAGTCAGAACACATGGCAATACCCCATTTTAGGACCCCAACCAGTCCAAAAAGAAATGCAAGTAGTCTAACAGTAGAGGTTTCTATGTAATGAGTGATATTAGGAAGGGGCACAACAGTGGGTTAAATTTAGAAGTCATACATCAGGACTCAATTAAGCTAATTTAAATGATCAGAAGTAGTAAGATGGTAGGGACATTATTCTCTCATACTATAAAGACAATGACTGCAGGAGAGTTATTAGAAATAAGGATACTCTCTACATCTCAAAGAAAAATCTTGACCTAGAAATTAAATTTAAATTCCTCAAGACCTAAATTCTTGAAGTATAAATCCAGCTGACCATACATTCTTGTCTACATAGAGAGGAGCAGTATGTTATAATGGAAAGATGGCTAGATCTGTTCACATATGATTGACCATGTGGGAGGCATAAATACAGGAGGAATACCTGTTTTCTCCATTTCATTTTTTTCTAATTTTTTACTCATCTGGAAGGCTGAATTTGTTATGAGAAACCTTTGAAAACATCAACTATAGTGTTATGAGTATTTCAACAGAACAATTTGAAATAAGCTATGGTTTATTAAGAAATTAACTACATACCTTGCCAATATCCTGCAGGGTTGCTAGTTCAAGAATCTGTGAAAGGACATCCAAGGCAGCCCGAAGAAACCCCCCAAACTTTTCATTGCTATTCTGAAGATCCAATGTAACCTTAGAAGGTAGGGATAAAGTACTATTATTTATAGGGAAATAGTAAGACTAACAAGCAACATGGCATCAGGAAGATCTAGATTCACATTTCACCGCTGACACATTCAGGCTACGTGGCCTCAGGCAACTTACTTAACCTCTCAGTGCTCTAGGCCACTATGTAAGGCATTAAGTTGCAGAGAAAGTGCTAACCTGCATGCTTTGGTAGTGGGAGTTTTCTATGCCAGTGACAGCACAGATCCAGTCCTTATCCCCTAATATTCAAGGCCTTCTTTCAATGCCTCAAAAAAGAGACCTGAAGCTCTTTATGTGACCCTGAACAAAGCACATCACCATTCTGGCCTGAGATTCATCTGTTACTTGAAAAATTAAGTCGTCAGAACAGGAGATCAAATGATATCATATGATCCTATCTATGCTCTCCTAAAGGTCAGAAAACTCTTAAATAATAAAGCTGAGGATAAAATCCATGTCTTCCCATTTTAAGCCCAATGCTTAGATATGATACATGACTTTACCTTCCCATACATAGTTGCCACATCTCTGCAGTAAAAGTTTTTGATAAAGTTTCTTAAATATTAAGGGGGATAATACAGGAATGGCATTGTTTTAAAGAGGCTGTGCCCACTTCCCCTTTTTTTTTTCCTTTTTTTTTTTTTTTACAAAGAAAGACTCTTATAAATGGGCCCTAAGCAACACTCTCTAAGCAGCTTGACAAAAGTTGTAATTGATACAAAAATGTAGCCAATACTTTCTGATCCCTATAATCAATCACTAACAACTTGCAAGAAGTTTAGACATGCTAGGTCTTGGCTGAAACTTCTTTTTATTCACTATTGCTTCTATAAGGCTTTTTTCCCTTTTTCTTTTTAAAAATCCCATCATTTTCAAAACTGCCAAGTTAAGACTTCAAAGGATTTTGCATTCAGGGTATAAAGCAAATCTCACTGTTAATCAGTTACAGGGTCCAATCTGTTTTTATCCTTTTAAAATGACAACAGGCATAAATGTTTTAAAAAAAAGTGACAATTTTATATCAAGTAAGAGTTAATAAAGCTCTGAGAGAATAACTTATGATGTTAATGAAAAGATTTTAGGACAGCTACTTAGGCATTCAAAAGACTTTTCCACTTATCTCCCAGTTATCAGAAAACTGATCTCTAGATAAGTTACTATTTTTACATTTGTAACATAGTGATCCTAAGATCACTGGGCTTATAGTCAGATGAGCTATATTCTAATCCTAGTATCAGTTATCGAACCTTGGACAAGTCACCACATGTCTGCACCTCACTTTCTTAACTGGTAAAACTGATTAGTAATATTTGTTCTATCCATCTCACAAGACTGTTAGAAATAAGCTTTGTAAAACCTAAAGCACTATTAAAATTGAAGTTATTATTACCATATTATTCTAGGATTTCCCTGCATAAATAAAACCGAATACAATAGAGTTCTCATATTTTGAATTACAAACAACCAGAAAGAAAGCTATGCACTATACCTTATAGTTAGCATGAGTAGCTTTTAGAACATCATACAACTTGAGATAAGAAGGAAGATGATAGAAACTTCCCAATGATGATGATTTACTTGTTATAGCAGGTCCAGAGGGATCAGAAGACCTAGAAGCTATTAAAAATAATGCAGAATAAAGCAAAGCACAAGTATAGAGTGAAATCAAACATAAAGCCTTTATTTTAACTTGCTGAATAAACACAAATGGTTACCAGACCTTTTTGGAAAGCCAGCCCTTTAGGAAGGTAAAGGCTGAGTTCCTGAAGCTTTTGCCAGCAAAATCCATGCTGGGAAGGCTTCCGAGTGCTACATAATGGGTCTTTTTTCTAAAGATCAATCTAGCTGAGCATAGGAAGGCTTGTCTCTAGAGGTATGTGGATGAACTGTTATAGCCTCAGCAACTCATAAAATCATTAGCCAAGACAGAAAGGGGTAATGATCAGCATCAGAATGAGTAATACACACACACCAATGAAATCAAATACCAATGAAATAATAATTAAACTAAAGAACTAAGGAATAAAACAAGGGACACAAAAACATACATTGCCATCTAAAATTAATTTGAAAGATTAGACTTTGGACTCCACATTTCATATTATGACAAATTTATTAGGTGCTTATGGTGTGCAACACCATGTGGTAGACACCATAATTTAATTTTAGAAAACATTAACTTAAAAAAAATGGCTAATTGTAAGCCTGAAATAAATTATGAATGGAATAAATAAGGTAGCTTTCCAAAACACAATCAAATTCTATATTCTAAGACTGAGCTGTATAATCAGGCAATCATATAAAGATTTCTCTGTGTCTATGAATACACACAATTTTTCCTGACTCACTAATCCTTTGCACAACTAGGCCACAGGGCTTTGATGATGCCTCAGTGTCTTGCAAATGAAATTGCTGCTGTATTATTTATATTATTATTTATTTTATTTATACATGATTATATAAGAGAGGCAGTGAGATAGTGCAATGGTCCTAGAATCAATAGAGTCAATAGTCCTAGAGTTAGAAAGACTTGAGTTCAAATCAGACCTCAGACACTAGCTGTGTATGACGCTGGGCAAGTCACTTAACCTCGTTTCCCTCTATTTCCTCAACTGTAAAATGAGAATAACAGTATCCACCTCCCAGGGTGCTGTAAGGACCAAATGAGATAGTATTTGTAAAGTGTTTACCATAGTACCTAGCACTATAGCATTATTAGATGCTATATGAATACTAATTATCATTATTATTACTAAACATAAAGTTGAACTACACAGAAATATACACTCAGGTAGACAGTTTTCTCCAAGATAACATTCAATTTTCATAGAGAAAATCCTAATGAATAATGGGAAACAGTGCTAAAATTGACATGAGATTTACTTAGAGTCCTAGTAGATTGACTAACGAGCCCTTTAAAAAATACTGTCGATATTTCCCGAAAACACAGTCATAAGAATTCCTAATTTGAATGCTATTTAAAATTTCAATTTCCACATTTTAAGTTTCTACATCAAAAATTACTATAATGAGTAACTTAAAATTTTACAAGTCATATGTTGCCACCAAATACCCTCTTCCCCAAAACCGTTCTCCATACCTGGACTAGCTTCATTGCCTTTTTTGGGACTCAGTGGTACAGAGGTCGGCTCTCCTGGTTCTTTTTCTTTTCCTTTACGACGGATTGGACTTAGAGAAGGTGGGTTGGTTAGAGAGGGTAAAGCTGCCTAGAACAGAAAAACAAAAATATTATGGCAACGTTATAATCTGTAACCAAGCATTAAAAAGTTTTCAAAATCTTAGCATTTATTTCCCAAAAGCCCATACCGAAGGACAACTTAAAATTTATTTTTTAAAAATCACAATCTTTCCACGGAGTATACTGGGAAACATTGACCAAAGAATAATCACAGAAACTAATGAGAGGAAGAAAACAATTCTCATTCACAAATATAAAAATAACATAACTGGACTTATTTCTCTATTGTTCAAGTGCAGAGGTTCTTAAACTTTTTGTATCTTGAACCTCTTTGGCTTTCTGGTAAAGTCATTCAATGGTGAAGAAAGTTCCATTATCAAAGTAATGTTTTTAAATGGATAACACAAAAAACACAGGATTACACAGGGAATCAAGTTAGTAAAAATAGAAGATGAAAATTCCCCCTCCCCCCAATTCTTTAAGTTTTATAAGTTCTCAAATGCCTTGAAATCTATCCATGGAACCTTTGGGAGTCTGTGGACCTCAGGTTTAGGATAACCCCCTAAAAAAGGCCTTACAGGTACAAAAATATTTACAGCAGCTGTTTTTATAGTGGCAAAGAACTAGAAACTGAAGTGGGGGAGGGGCATTCATTAATTGGGAAATGGCTGACAAACTACGGTACATGAATGTGATGGAATGCTATTATTCTGAAGAAATTTTTAAAGAAATGGTTTCAGAGAAATTTGGGAAGATTTCTATGAACTGATGCAAACTAAAGTGAGTAGAAACAGAACAATTTATACCAAAACACCTTTGTATAAGTGAACAATTTTGAAAGTCTTACAAACTCTGATCAACTCAATGATCAGCAATGACTCCAGAGGCCCAATGATAAAGAATTTTACCTACCCATCTACTGATAAAGAGGTGAAAGACCAAACATGCAGAATAAGAAACACATTTTGGGATACAGTCAGTACATCCATATTGACTTGCAAGAGGGTCTCGGCAGGAGCACACTGAGCAAGAAAAAGCTGTGCACCAGGGCAAGAGGAGGTCTCAGAACTATTACTGGATCACAGATGCAGAGGCAACAGAGGAAGAGATCTCTAACTAGAGCTGGCAGTACAAGCAGCAGTGGCAGGCTCAAACCCCAGGAACGGAAGAGGATATCAATTCCAACTTACAGCAGAGGAATAACCAGGGCAAGAATACTAGGAAAGAGGTGAACTTGTAGTAGCCATACACTTTAAAAAAAGAAAAAAAAAGGGAGATAGAGAGAGAAAGAGAGAGAGAGTCTAGACACCCTATTTCAAGAAATCTTGAAAGAAAGCTGTCCAGATCGCTTAGAATGAGAGGACAAAGTACAAATACAATCCATTGGTCATCTCCTGAAAGATACTCCAAATGAAAAGTCCTAGAACCATTAAAGCCAAAATGCAGAGCATCCAGTTCAAAGAAAAACACTGCAGGCATCCAGAAAGAAAGAATTAAATACTATTGTCTTGTAAGAAATGATGAAGGGGATGATTTCAGAGAAACCGGGGAAGACTTCTATGAATTGATGCAGAGTGGAATATACAGAACCAGATGAACAATTTATACAATGAAGTTGTATATTCTGATAAGAATACTGACCAACTGCAATTAATAAAGATAATATTTATCCAACACCTACTATGTACACTGCATTAAGCACTTAGGAATATTATCTCATTGGATCCTCACAACAACCCTGGGAGGTAGGTACTATTATTATCCCATTTTACAGATGAGGAAATTGGGGCAAACAGAGGTTAAGAGACTTGCCAAAAGTGACAAACCTAGCAAATATCTGAGGCTGGACTGGAACTAAGCTATTCCTGACTCCAGACCCAATGCTCCATCCACTGTACCACCCACTTGCTGAAACATGCTACCTACCTCCAGGCAGAAGAGGAAAAAGACTTAAAGTGGAAAATGAGCCGTGTATATTTCTATGCAGATGCATGTACACCCCTTTTGGAACAATGAAAAAATTTGATTTGCTTGACCGTACACGTTCATAACACGGAATTTGTTTTTCTTTCTATCTGAATGGGGGTGATGGTGGAGGAGACAGAAGGTAGATTTTTGCTGATTGAAAAAAACTAAATTAAATTTTTAAAAATGCAAAAAAAACCCAAAACCCTCACTTAATACAATCTGGGAGAAATCAATCTCTAGTCTGGGGAAGGAAAATTTTCTAGATGCATAGATCTTCACTTTCAATTAGTTCCTAAAACATAAATAGTATAGATAATTAGAGATATTATCAATAGCATTATGATAAATCTTAGTTCTGAATGCATGAGACTATATTTACAGAACAAAGTGAAATCTGACCATTTAAACGGTTAATAAGATAAAAAAAATGTGTGACATTCAGAAAGTCATTTCAACATCCTGGTTCTCAGTTTTCTTGTCTCTCCTATAAGGAGTTTGGATGAGAAGTTTCTGAGGCCTTTTCTGGCTCTAGTTCTATGAACCTGTGTATTGACCCACATTACCTCTATACCAGGACTGTTACAAAGAGAGCACTTTGCAAATGAAAAAGCCTCAAATATACAGAAGCCATTTTAAATAAGAATCACGGGTCAAAAGGAAGAGATAGAGGAAACTATCTCCCTCAGTCTCTTGGATGTAGGGACAGACCCTGAGTATTGAAAACAGTGTGAATGTGATTTTTTTTGATATGTTGTTAATTTTGCTGAATTTACTTTTTTTCTTCTTTGTTATGAGGAATGGATCAATGATAGAGATTGGGAAAAGGGAAATTTAGATGATGTAAAAACAAAATATATCAACTGAAAATTTATTTTTAAAAATTATGGGTATTTTTTTCTCTTGGTAGTGACATAGAGGTCTATAGATACAGAATGTTGATGATGTTTTTTAAACTCAGTTGCTAAGGCAGTCATGCTTAAAAATTTTTATTTGTTACAGAGAAAGATCTGAAGGGGAGAAGAAAAGATGTATACAGGGAAATGGCCATAGTATTAAATAGAAGAGTCATCGATAAAATTTAAAAATAAAAAGTAATATTAGAGAGGGCTCTTAAATTTAGCACTTTATCAACTTAATTTCTGATTCAGTATATTTAAAATAGGATCAAAGATCTACAGCTGTAAGGAACCTTAAAGTTCACGTGTCGTCCAAATACCTTGTTTAACCTATAAGGAAACTGAGGACCAGAGAGGCAAAGTGACTAATCCAAGACCACATACATAGTAAGTGGCAAATCTGGGATTTGAACTGATTTCAAACCCTCAATTTTTTCCACTGTTCAACAGCAGGACAGAAGGAACAAATCATGTTGTAGCTGGAAAACAATTAAGTCTTTACAAAATGTTATTGTGTTTGCCACTACAAGAAATATACCTTTATTGCTGGCCCAGGAGTAACATCATCCAACACATGAGCACAGATGTTAATGGCTTTCAGCAAATGACAAAAGAGCTGTTCCACCATTGTAACCAACAATCGGTCTCCCAAAGCTGGCCACGGTTCCTCTTGTTTAATGGTTCCGGGACTGGTTTCATCTTCCGTAGTCCATGGGCTTTTCAGAGATTTGGGGGCACTAGCTGCAAGCACATGAACATTGTTATTTCACAAATAAAATTCATGTTTGTTGTAGAATTTAAAGAAGAATTTGAATACATATTCATTCACTTGACTGGAGGGCAGGGACAGGATTCCCAGACATTTATTTAAGGAGAGGCCTAGCACTGTTTTTCTCTCCATTTCCCACCAGCTACACTGCTTCTTGGACTTCTCTGGAACTCTCCAATGTGTCTTTCTTCCTCAGGAAACTCATCATCGGGAAATGTCACTGAGCTGCAAGATTGAATATGCTTGGTCCTCCCCTTTCATTATTACTCTTTGCCCCTCTGATGGGAGCCTATGACTGGA
This sequence comes from Vombatus ursinus, assembly GCF_900497805.2. Lineage (NCBI taxonomy): Eukaryota > Metazoa > Chordata > Mammalia > Diprotodontia > Vombatidae > Vombatus > Vombatus ursinus. Next base: position 10,000,760 of record NW_020954596.1, on the reverse strand, counting down.
GGGCAGGACCAAAGGCTCCAGGGCTTCTGCTTAAGGAGGGGACTCAGTGCTTTTTTTTATCCCCATCTCTTGCCAGCTACATTACTTTGGGACTCCCATGGAACTCTCCATCATGACCTTGTACCAGGTATCTCCCTGCCCTTCCCCACCCCCTTGCTTTTCAACTTCCCTTGGGGCACTGACTTCTTCTGTTAGATTGTAAGCTCCTTGAGGGCAGAGACTGTCTGTTTTCATCTGTATTTGTATCCCCAACACTGAGCATGGTGCCTGGCACATAGCAGGCACTTAATCTTCACAAATGTTTACTGACTAACAGTCATTACTAAACATTCATTATGTGCAACTAGTATTGATCACTGGAAGAGATACAAAGACAATTAAGATATGATCTCTTCCCTGATGAAACTTAAAATCTAGCTATTTGATGATTTGGTGATTCAGTACATGCCAAATATAGAACACTATACAATAAATAGATAGCAATTATACAATACCAATAGAGAAGAAGAGAATAAGGTAACAACATAAAACACAAAATGCTATGGGAGATAAAAGGAAAGAAAAAGTTTCTACCAGGGGCAGGTGGGGATCAAAGAAGGTTTTCTGTAGGAAATAGCACTTAAACTGGATCATGAAGGACAGGGAAGATTTCAAAATGCAGAGATGAAGATAGTGGAAGAGGGAAAAAGATTCCGGGTTTAGGAACCAGTGTGAGCCAAAGCACTGACGTGGGAAAGCATAGCATGTTTATAGAGAAGAGTAAATAATTCAATTTGGCTAGAACCTAAGACAAGTAGAGTGTAGTAGGAAGAAGTCAATCTGGAAATGTATGGAAAACTGCCAATTGTGTAGTCTTGAATACAAGGCTACTTAAATTTTTGTAGTAGTTTTTAAAAATTATTATTATTGTTCATACATGTGAGTCTACCAGTTAAGGAGCTTCTGGGAAGAAAATTCTCACTATCAATCAAGATAGGTACCTGTTCTGTAGGCAATCCGAGAGAGCTATCACACAGCCAATATACATACATACATATATATATATATATCTATCTATCTATCTCAGAGGATGGACTTGAACCCACGTTTTCCTGACTCTCAATTCAGCCTCCTAGCCACTATTCTACATTGAAGTGCCTACTTGAGGTTAAATGAGTAGAAAAAAGGAAACAGGGTCAACTTAAAACTACCCCTGCAGAATGGTTGCTATAACATATACAAACATATAAATAAGCTTCATAGAGATTAGAAATAAGCTTGAATTCTTCACTAAGGGAGCGGCTTATTCTAGCATGACCTCATAACTACTTTCTTTTATTCACAAAACACCCTGAAAGCAAAAAAAAAAAAACAAACCCACAAACAACAGATAAAATTACTCTGGAGAAATTTGACTGAGATGACTGCCTGGTTTCATTGTACAGTACCTGCAAGCAAATTCCCAGCTAAAACTATTGCATCTTGATGTGCTGACAGATCCAGGGGGAACCAGGCTGAGGACAACAGGGTGAGGATTGTTGTAGCCATTCCAACTGTACAGCTCTTCCTAGACTCATGTGACGGACTCAGGAGAGGAAACCTGAAAGCACAAATTACATAGCATCACACAACAGTATCTTCTAAAGCAGATAGCATTTCCTTTTCTTTTTTTTTTCTTTTTTTTTTTTTGGTTAGGCAATGGGGTTAAGTGACTTGCCCAGGGTCACACAGCTAGTAAGTGTTATATGTCTGAGGCCGAATTTGAACTCAGGTACTCCTGAATCTAGGTCCAGTGCTCTATCCACTGCACCATCTAGCTGCCCCTCCTTTTCTTTTCAAAACAGAGAAACTCACTATATATTTTTACATTTGTAAAAGGGGAAAACATGGGCATTAAATATTCCTATAAACACAGCACCACAATAAAATATTTAAAAATAAAAGATCAAATTTAATTCAAAACAGAGATACTACCTTTATTTTTATGGAAGATACTCTACCTTTTATCTTGCTACCAATTTTTAAGTTACCACATTTTAATGACACTTGAAATTGACCCTTGAAATAAAACAATTATTTTAACTAAATGAAGTCAAGTTTAATAACAAAGCAATTGGTCATTTCATGTAAAATCTAAAACAGGTGAGAAAATACATTCCTACAAACATGAAACAGCATAACACGGAGATTTATATTTCAGTAAGCAGAATACATAACTACAATAATTAAGCATGTTTTCTGAAACATTTCCTCACACAAAAGTACTCCCTGAACAAAGTGAATTGATACAAAAGGAATGCTAACTACTAAAAACTATAAAAAGTTTAAATGATCTTGAAGCTATTAGGTACCTAGAGTGAAGGAAATCAACTGTTAAATATATGACTAATAGAGTTGAAGTATTTCCTACATTAGGCATCTAAAACTAAATAATGCTTATTATCCTAACTCAGATTTAATATCAGCTTAAAACACTCTTAATTTGCATGCATGATAATATATATTCCCCCAATAATGTCTCTTTGTAGCTTGGGACATAGCCTTTAAGACATGGTTCAGAAATTCAAGCCTAAATTCTGATAAGAACAGCTAGGTTAAAAATATTTCATTCAAGTACAAGATGACAAGAGAATGTACTTGTCATCCAAAGAAGGCCTAGCTAAGTGCAAGGTTGGCCACTGGGTCATTCATTTTGAGGGGGGGGCCCCACTTTCAAAGGTGTAAGGGTATATGATTTGCAGCAGCAAGAATATCCGAACCAACAAAAGAATGGATTATGACAGTATTATGGTTTACATTGGGTAGAACTGTTTCACTTAGAAAAGTCCACACAATAGAGAGAAACGATTCCCCAAATTCAACCTGTAAATCACACTTTCAAGTTCATGAAATGATAAACCTGAGAATCATACATGAGAAGCGCATACACCCACACCGAATAACCTCATATTCTAAAATAAACAGAAATTTAAAATACCTTTAAAATTTACCAAGTACGTGACTATTATACTCATCTTAAAGATGAGAAAACTGGTTGGGACTCAGAGAAGTTAACTGGCCTCCCCACGGTCACAGAGCAGTTAAGTATCAGAGCCAGTATTTGAACCCAGGTCTTCTGACTCTAAGACCACTGCCCTTTGACACATATAATATATGCCTCAAGTCTATCCCAAATTAAGTACTCAATAGTCATTGATCTTCGATTTAACTGCATCTTTGCCAAAAGTCTACCTAGCTGGTTTTCAACAGTTCATTTCAGACAGGTGGATTTTTTAAAATTTCAAATGGCTTACAGACTTAACAGCCAACAAACTATGGACCCTAATATCTAAGTTAACAACTACTGCTTTGGTAAGCATAAAATCTAGTAGCCTATAGAATGAAGGAAGAAACATACCCACAATGCCATCCTAGACTCCAAACGCAGACTGGAAAGGCAGTAGAAAGAAGACACAAAGCTTCACAACAGCCAAACTGAAAAACAAGGGGAAAAATGTGTCTATCAGATACTTGGTCAGAGAATTATAATCACAAAATAAGAAATGAACTTTTCTTTCACTTTTTCTTCACAAAAATTAAAGAAACATGAAGAATGCCTATCATCAAGAATTATTTTCTGTCTTAATATGTGTACTTATTTTGAAAGTAGAAGCTGATCAACTATTTTTCTTCTTTCTTTCTTTCTTTTTTTTTTTTTGGTGAGGCAATTGGGGTTAAGTGACTTGCCCGAGTGTCTGAGACTGGATTTGAACTCAGGTCCTCCTGACTCCAAGGTCAGAGCTCTATCTACTGCGCCACCTAGCTGCCCCTTAACAGAACTATTTTTCAAAATGAACAGTCAATTATCATCCAAGTAAATAGATACAAATGATGGTACACATGAAGCAAAACCATGCCATATTACTAATGCTGGAAAAAAATGTTTCTTAACTTGTTTGCAAAACTATATACCTAATTGCCAATGAAAAACAGTTTAACAAAATAATACTAGCTTGAAATGGTATGCCATTTGAATTTTCAAGGGTCCCATTTAGTCTTCATAGAAACTCTGAGAAGGAGCATGAACAAATGGCAGCTTTATTACAGTGCACTGGACAATATATGTGGAGTCAGAAAAGCCGTGCTTGCAGCATAGCCTGGCCACTCACTAACTGTGCTACCTGAAGCAAATGACTTCACCCCTAGACACTTCAGTTATCTCATCCAAAAAATGGAGCCCTTACCCTCAATTATTGAACCTAAACAGAGACCAAATTTGTCAAGAATATACTTAATAGCTGGGTGACCCTGGGCAAGTCACTTAACCCCATTGCCTAGCCAAAAAAAGAATGTACTTAAGCAGAGTAGGTCAATATGAACTTGAAAATAAGCTGTGACATCAACAAATTAACAGTAAATAGTGGCCTCTACAAGATGCTACAAATTACATTAACATATTATGGTTGAATAAAGAAAAATACTTACTGTAAGTGCCCGTGTAGTTGATGTTGTCAGTGCATGGGAAACTGCTGCAATAACTCTAGAAAGGTTATTTTCCATTGTCACATCAGTTATGTTTGGTAGTAAGTTGTAGCCTCTGTATATTCTAACAAATAAAAAACCAAAATGAATATATGCTTATAAGTTAAAATTATAAATGCATTCTGAAAATGGAATTTATGACTCAGGAATACTGGTGGATCCTATTAGTCTATATCGCAAATGGTTAATTTACCTACAAAAATATTTGAACAGCTACATGGTATCAGGACTGCAATGTCATAGCAGGCATCTAATGTCCCTTGTTACAAAGCAGTCAGCTAAGTTGCAAACATACCGGCAAAGTTCACAATTACAATAAATACATAATAGGGGCAGCTAGGAGGCGCAGTGGATACAGCACCAGCCCTAAAGTCAGGAGGACCTGAGTTTAAATACAGCCTCAGACCAAACACTTGATACCTACTAGCTGTGTGACCCTGGGCAAGTCACTTAACCCCAATTGCCTAAAAAAAACCAAAACAAACAAACAACCAAAAAAAAAATAGATTTGAATTTTTTTTCTTACTTTCACATGCAAATTACACTTAGAAGGCTTTACAGCCTTCCTCTCATTCAGCCCTCACAACCTTATGACGACAGGGTAAATATTATCATCCACATTTTACAGATGAAGGATATGACCTGCTAAACATCGGACAGTTAAGGAAGGTCAAGTTTTTTTAAAAAAATAACACCATCACCTGATAATCCAAGTTTAATTACACACAAGTATTTGGCAGCTTCACTTTATAATCTGATATTTAAGGAGAACAATTATATTCTAAACCTGTCAAACAGTTCTATTTGAAAATCATAAATACTTTAACATTTCATTTCTGATTTCACAAGAGTACTCATCCAGTATCTTTAATAGATGTTTTCTTCTGACAAGAAGATACTATTTAAGAAAAACAAGTTGTAAAAAATGAGAAAATACAACTGACTTCAAAGAAAGTTATTGTTAAGAAAAATGTTATGATGGCAAAGAATTTTTTGTACAAGTTTTTTAACTTAGTCTTTTAAATAAGAATAGAAGACATTTAAAAATAAAGCCTGTCACTCCATTTGACAATGGTTTTATTCAATTAAGAGAGAAATACAAGTAATTGCTTAAGTATGCAAGTCATTTACTAGTCATTTTTAAAAAAAAAAAAAAAACCTATCACTTGGTAGCAGGCCATCATGTTAGAGAAATAAAATATAGCTTTTAAAAGGCAGATGTTTAAAAAGTAACACACTCCCTCTTGCAAGTCTTTCTTTGAAAAAAATCAAGCTTTTGAACAGAAATATGAAACTTCATAAAAAACATCACTCTGCAATCTTAAATTATAGCTTCACCCCAGGTGCATCTGCACAAGAAGCTAAGAACAAAGTGGACACAAGAAAAAGAAGCTTCAGAAGTGTACAAGGGCCTCAGACTCTGAAGCCCAGTAAAGCACTGGACTTCAAGGGAAAGTCAAAAAGACTGCCAATAACTAGAAGCCCTGGATGTATCTTTTGGCCACATGAGCTCTAAATCTGAGTCCTCTTTCCTTTTGAATCTGCACATATTTCCAGGAGACTGTGTCCCAGACCTTTAAGGAAATGTCACTGAACTTCAATCCTTGCTATATACTACTTTCAGCAAATATACCTCTGAAAAAACTAACTGAATTAACTGGTTAATACATCTGTTTGAAATTTTGGATAACTGCTGACTTTTCAAGCAAAACCGCAAAATCCTACTAGGCCTATCCTCTAAATAATATCATATTCTCTGTCCTCTAAATAAATAAATATGATGCTGAATAATGATGAAAACATCTACACTACTGGTGCCAAAGGACCAATGGCAAATAGGCAAAATGCTACAGACTCTTTTGCCAATGAGTACAAAGAAACTAGACCCAAGAAGGAAACAGGAATAGAGGACATTTTGTGGGAAAGCTCAGTACAAGACAGAATGATAAATTTGGGAAACAGGTAATAATGATGTATTCCCATAACCTATCTAGTACAAATCACAAACATTTAGAAGTAAAAAAAATATATATCATGGTCACTCTAAGAGGCAATGGGATGCCCAGAAATGATAATATACTTTGAAGTCACAAAGCCTAAGGTTCAAATCTCAACTCTAATATTACCTGGGTAATTTTGGGTAAGCCATTAACCTCTCAGGGTCTCAGTTTCTTCACCTGTAAAATGAGGAAGCTAAACTACATGGCTTGTAAGGGCCCTTACCAGCTCTAAACTGGTGCTAAAAATAATAGTAATAATAGCTTATATTTATATATCACTTTAAGGTTTATAAAATTCCTTCTTTACATGTTATTTCGGTTCAGTCTCACAACTCTGTGAGGTAGGTGCTATTATCATCCCATTTCATACGTGAGGAAAATGAGACCAAGAGGTTAAAATGATTTGTTCTAGGTCACATAGCCAGTAAGCATCTGAGGAAGGATTCAAATTCTTATCTTCCTGACTCCAAATTCAGAACTCTATCCACTATACCACCTAGTTGCCTCTATGATACAAAACATAAAATCTATGAGTTATGACTACCATTCCAAAGGAGTTATGGGGACTTTTTTTTTGGTCAAATGACATGATTTTATATTTGGAAGGAACCTTGGAAGTCATCTAATCTAAACTCTAACCTACCCTGATCAGTAACCATTTATACAACATCCCCAAGTGGTTATCCAGCCTCTATTTCAAGATCCCCAGAGATTTTAAATTCATCAGTTCCAGAGTCATCCAGTTCCACTCTAGGATAACTCAAATAGTTACAAAGGGCTTCAAATACAGAGAATTTAACTGCTAATGGGGCAATGGACTCCAAGAAAGGTAAAAATTTTACTAATTTAACCATGCAGAGGCTTCATAAGAAGACTCAAAAAAAGTAGCTCACATTTACATAATGCATTATAGCTTAATGCAAGTATTAATATCACTATTTTATAAGTGATGAAACAAAGATTCAAAGAAGTAAGAAGCATGCTCAAAACCACAAAAGAGTCACTGAGCTATAAAGCAGGACACAAGCCCCAGTTATCAGACTCCAAATCTGGTACTCTTTTCATGCTGCCGATCAAATCAAAGTCTTTCTCTTCCAAAAATTATCTTTATTTAAAAAGTTTTAAACATAATCATCCAGTAAGAGTTGGCAGACCATAGACAAAACAAATGTCAAATACCGTACCTTGTGATGGTGCTGACTGAAAAGTGGGAGGGAGGCTGAGTCTCATGCATTAGAAGTTTCAGGTAGACACTGCTTTGGTCCCTTGCTACAGCCACAACTGGATCAGTCTGTCCTTGGTCACAATTATAAAACAGCTTTGGAATAAGCCTTGAATACAATAAGGAAATAAAAATTCATGAAAACAACAAAACCATTTATTAAATAAAATATGCATTAATAAGACCACCTCTGAACTCATGCATACAAATTTGACAATGAGTTTCAAGATTTTGTTCACCAACAGACTTCTTAAGCAGACTGAAAATATAAAAACAAATCAAGGTTGTCACAAGTGACAATAATATATTTTATAAAAACTGGCTGGGCTTCCTAAATCAATGGGCATCCACTACATTTCCAGTACTTTGTTACACAAATAAAGTGCTGCTCTAAATATTTTGGTATATATCAAATGTTTCTTTTGACCAGTGACATCCTTGGGACCTATGCCTAGCAGTAGAATCTCTGGGTCAAAGGATATGGATACTGTCATGAATTTATTTCCATATTTCCAAATTGTTTTCCACAGCTCTACCAATAAAGTATTCATGTGTCTATCTTTCCATACCTTTTCCAACTCTATTGCTATCATTTGATAACTCTACTAATTTTCTGGGTATGAGGTAAAGCCACAAGGTTATTTAGATTTACATTACTTTTATAGAGGGCAGCAAGGTGGTATGGTAGATAGATCTCTCGGCCTAGAGTTAGGAGGACCTGAGTTCAAATCCAGTCTGAGATACTTACTAGCTATGTGACCCAGGGCAAGTTACTGAACCTCTGTTTGTCTCAGTTTCCCCATCCATAAAACAGGGATAATAATGGAACCTACCTCTCAGGGTATTATGAAGATCAAATGAGATAATAATTGTACAATTATGGTACAAATTGTACAAAGTGCTTAACACATTGCCTGGCACAGTACAGGCATTATATTTATATTAGGTACTATTATTATCATCATTAGTGATGTGGAGAATTCTTTCGTATCATTGTTAATATTTTGAAATTCTTTGGGGAACTGTTTGTTCATATCCTTCAGTCACCATTGGAGAATGGTTTTGGATCTTAAAGTTTTCTGTTAGGGATGTGTGTGGGGGTGGGTAGGAGTGTCTTATCCTAAAAATATGATTAAAAGATTTTTTTCCCCAGTCAGCTATATCCATTATCACAGATATACTACTAGTACTTGGACAAACATTTTTCAATCTCGTGTAATCAAAATGACCTATTTCATATTTTGCAGTCACCTCTAGCCCACTTGTGGACTTTTGGTTAAGAATTCATCTAAACCTACTCACAGATGTAAAATGCAAATGATTTGCTTTTCTTGTGTTTTTCTGTAGTATGATCTTCAATATTCAGGTCGTATATCCACTTTAAATTTATTATTGGTCTCTACAATATATGTGTGTGTGTACACATATATTTACATTTATACTTATATATATTCATCTCACCCATTAAGCTCTCTAGAAGTAGAAATTACTTTGTCCTCTGCACTTATATCATCATCACCTAGTACAGTGCCTAATATGTAGCAGGTGCTTAATAAATACTTGTTGATTAATGAATGTAATGGAATGTTATCTTGCAATAGAAAATAATGAACACGATGAGAACAGAGAAATATGGAAAGACTTACAGTACTGACACAAAGTGAAAATGTCAACAACTACACAAGTGGTAACAGCACCAAAAACAACTGAAACTTGAGAAAACAAAAATATCACTTTTTGTAAATGAGAATAATGGTTTACAGAGACAACTAATTCTAAAGAGTCAACTAAAAAATTATGTGCAACAATTAACAACTTTAACAGAGTGGCAGAATATAAAATAAACCCACATAAATCATCAGCATTCTTGTATGTTACAAACAAAACCAAGGTGGAAGAGATAGAAATTCCATTTAAAATAACAACAGACTGTATAAAATACCTAGGAGTCTAGCTATTAAGATGCATTATAGACATTATAGAAATACAATTAAAAAATTCTTTCCACAGACAAAGAGAGATCTAAATAGCTGAAGAAATACTGCTTGTTTGTGAGCAGGCCAAACCCATAACAAAAAAGACACTGTTACCTAAATGAACTTATTCAATGCCATCAAAGGATTACTTTTTAGAGCTAGAAAAAAATAATAACAATGTCACCTGGAAAAACAAAAAGTCAGGCATTTCAAAGAAAATGTTTTTTTAAAAAGTGGGAAAGAGGGGGCAGCTAGGTGGCGCAGTGGATACAGCACCGGCCCTGAAGTCAGGAGGACCTGAGTTCAAATCTGGCCTCAGACCAAACACTTGACATATACTAGCTGTGTGACCTTGGGCATGTCACTTAACCCCAACTGCTTTAAAAAAAAAAGTGGGAAAGAAGATGCCTTACCAGATCTCAAACTATACTACAAAGTCATACCACCAAAACTACTTTGTAGTAGTAGTTTAAAAATAGAAAGTCCTATTGATGAAACAAGTCAGGGGTAGGGAACCTACGCCTTGAGGTCACATGTGGCCCTCTAGGTCCTCAAATGCAGCCCTTTGATTTGCTCTGTTAAGTTTGGATTCAGTCAAAGAATCACACTTGAGGACCTAGAGAGCCACATGTGGCTTCCAGGTCACAGGTTGCCCACCTCTGGTTTAGGTTCACGATATACAGAAGCAAATAAGTATAGTAGCCAAGTGTTTGAAAAACCCACAGATCTCAGATGTTGGGGCAAGAGAGCAGTATTCAACAAAAATTGCTTGGAAAACTAGAAAGCAAACTGGTAGAAACGATGCATTGACCAAGATCTCATACCACTTATTAAGACTGTCAACATGACTTAAAGGGTGACATCATAAACAAATTACAGGAGGAAGGAAAAAATTACCTGTCAGATTTACAGAAAGGAGAAGAGCTCATGACCAAACAAGGGATAGAGAAGACAGCAGAAGGCAAAATGGACAATTTTGATCACAGACAATTAAAAGGTTTTTGCACACACACAAAAAAATTTGCAGCAGCATCATTCTCCCGTCAATAAATGGTCAAAGGATATAAGTAGGCAGTTTTTAGAAAAAGAAATCCAAAGCTATCAAGAGCTATACTAAAATATGTTCCAAATAACTAATAATTAGAGAAATACAAACTAAAACAACACCAAGGATCTGCCTCAAACACTTCAGATTGGCAAAGTTGACAAAAACAGAAAATGACAGATGTCAGAAAGGCTAAAGGAAAATAAGTATACTGTTGATGGAGTTGAGAACTGGACTAGTTATCCTGGAAAGCAATTTGATGCGAGAATTATGTCTATATTCCAAAGGGATCAAAGAAAGAGGAAAAGGATGCACATTTAAAAAAATACTTATGTTAGCTATTTGTGTAGTGGCAAAGAACTGAAAACTGATGGAGTACACATTGATTGGGGAATGAATGAACAAATTATGATACATAAATGTGATGGAATACTATTGTGCAGTATAAAATGATGAAGTTGATAGATCAGAGAAACCTGATTAGACTTGTATAAATTAATGCAGAGTAAGATGAGCAGAACCAGGAGAACAATTTATACAGTAACAACAGTACTAGAAAGACAACTTTTGAAAGACATAAAAACTAACCAAAGCACTGACCAGCCATGTTTAAAAATAACTCACGACACATCCTACCGACCTCATAACAGAGAGGTGATAGACTGAGAGCACAGCTTGAAGTGTGTGTATGTGTGTGTGTGTGTGTGTGTGTGTGTGTGTGTGTGTGTATTTGGATATGGCCAATTCAGGAATTTGTTTTGCTCGATTATAGATGTTTGCTGCAAGTGTTTTGTTGTGGGTTTTTTTTCTTTTTCAAATGGGGAAAGGGAAGGAGAGGAGAGAAGATACACTTTCATTAACTGAAAAAATAAAGGTTCGAAAAAAAAACAATATTATGAAATTATAAAGAGCAAGCCTGGCCCAAAAGAACAGATGCTCCTTTACAGAGGTAAAGATCATGAAATTTTTTCATTGTGTTGATCAATTAAACTCAATTTTTTTTCTTCTTTTTTAAAAAATTCTTTGTTATAAAGGATGGCTCACTGGGAAGGGGATAGTTAAGGAGAAATCTAGACGATATAAAACAAAAGACATCAGCAAAGATACATATTTTTTAAAAAGGTAATGGTACTTAAGGAAGAAAAGAACAAATAAATGAATGATGCTTATCACCTAGCTACATAAGTGGCAGTTTCTTCCTATACATTGTTAGTAAAAGCAAGGCACTTGTGACAGGTTTTCAATCCCCTCCGGTCCACCCATCATAGCAATACTGGAATAATTTTTCTTAAACATAGATCTGGTTACTATTCTGCTCAAAAAACTTCAGCATCTCCAACTGCCTACCAAAGCTCTGACAGTCAAAAACATCTACAACCTAACAAAAAACTATTCTTTAAATTTTATTTCATGTTGCTCCCCTTCACAAACCCTATACTACAATCCAACCAAACTAAGCTACCCTCCATCCACTCATACATGTTCTGTAATCAAGTTCCATGCCTTGATTATATTATTCCTTTAACCCAGGGGTTCTTAACCTAGGTTCAACTAACTTGTTTTTCAAATCTGTTGATAACTGTACTTCAATATAAATGGCTTCTCTTATAATCCTACATATTTTATTTCTGCAGTTAAAAACATATTCTGAAGAGAGGTCTACTGGTTTCAGCAGACTGCCAAAAGGGTTCACGACACAAAAATGGTTAAGAACCCCTGTTTTAAACTGAAAATACTTCCCTCCTTTTCTTCGCTTGTTGAATTTCTACCATTTAAAAGTACAATAAAAATATCATGACATCTACAAAGTCTTCTTCATCTCAAGTAACTCACTGTTCAGGAGTCATACAGCACTTCCTTTGAGGTGTGTAATGCACACATGCAAAACTGCAGATGACAGTAGGTTCTCCTATTAAATCTTTTACCTCCCCTACCACTGAGCACAGCAGTCTGAACTCAGTCTAGACATTGTTTTTTGCTGTGGAGCTGGGACTTCATTAGTGTAAGGAGCTTCCTTCTGTAGAAATTCCTTCCACAGATGAAGATCAACAACATGTTGGCAACTTAAAATTTTACAGGGTTTGTTCAGATCCCTGATCACCCATCAATCAGATAGTTTCTCATGGCTTTTTATATATCGTGTAACATCCTAAAATTACCTAACACAGTCATATCTTAAAAAATAAAAATATCCTCCTATTGGTTCTAATTCTTCTTACAACATGACTAATGTGAATATATGTTTAATAGGAATGTATATGTAGAGCCTATATCAGACTGTATCCCATCTTGGGGAGGGAGGTGGGGAATGAGGGAGAAAAATTTAAAACTCAAAAGCTTATGGAAATGATTGTTGAAAACTAAAAATAAATTAAAAATAATTAAAAATAATAAAAAAATTTTAAAAATAAATAAATGAAAGTTTTTAAGATGCACTATAAATGCAAATGTACTATAAGTGCAAATAAAAATGTGTGGTATATACAAAACAATGTGCCAGAAACAGGAAAATAATGAAAGTCTTGATATCAAAGAGCTAGCAATATAATAGGCAGGATATAGCATCTAGAAAAAGAAATATGTTAAAAGAGAGAAACATAAAGAAAAAGGAAGAATTCAAACAAAATTCTTGAGGAAAACTATAAAAGAATGAGGTCATATTCAGTTGAGGGATCTGGGAAAAGAGCATGGAGAACACGGCACACTAAATAGCTTTGAAGGAAGAGAAAGCTATTAACAGGCAAAGATTAAGAAAGAGTAGTTCAAGGCATGAAGAACAGTCCTCCCACCCCCACTCCACAATGTATGAAGACAGGAAAAGATCAGACAAGATGATTTAGAAAACAGTAATCCAATTTTACTGGAAGAAAGTACAAAAGGGGAGTAATATGGGATCAAGTTACAAAAGCAGGCTGAAACAGACAATGTAGGGCCTTGGCTAAGGCTAAGGAGTGTGGATATATTTTCCTCTAGAAAATAGGGAGCCATTGAGGGTTTTTGAGCAAAGGAGTGACATTGTTCAAAGCTGTGCACTGAAAAGATAGTTTTGGAAGTTGTTAATATGATGGATTAGAGAAAGATAAGACTTGGGACAACTAGGTGGTGCAGTGGATAGAGCACTAGCCCTGCAATAAGGAGGACCTGAGTTCAAATCTGGCTTCGGACACTTGACACTTACTAGCTATGTGACCCTGGGCAAGTCACTTAACCTCATTGCCTAGCCAAAAAAAAAGACACAGAATGAGAAAGATAAGACTGGGCACACATTACCAACAAAGGAAGCAAATGAGTTCTTAAAATATATTACTAATAATTACTTGAGATGCTGGCTAAATCACTATCTAAATTAGATGGATTAGTAGTTCAGCCCAAAGAAAAGCCTATATATGGTCCACAGATGATCATCTGTTCCCCTGAATTGAACGTTTAAATTCGTTTTGATTATGACTCACATCTTTGAAGCTCATACCTTATTAATGAAGATGCAGCAACATGCCTCACCCGGGGATCTTCATCTCCAAGTAAGTAGATGACAACATTATTGAGCACTCGATCCTGCAATTTTAAAAGCTTTAGGGAAAGAATGAGAAAGATTAAGTAATAATCATACTTCACAGTTATGGAGTATCTTCAAGATTTACAAAGTATGCTTCTCATAACAATCTGGAAGAAAAAAAAAAAAACAGCTCCTAGATCCTGAGGTTTCTGAAATTCCAGGGGACAACTGATTTATTGGTTCACATAAATCTAAACAAAGGACAGGCAAAATGCTTAACATTTTAACACATTTTAAAAGAAGCATGATATGAGAGTAAGTAATACTACCAAGATTCAGTTAAGTTTCCTGTGTACAATGTTATTGTTATTACTGGACAACCGGCTGGCAAGGTCATAAGACTGTTTCACGACATACAGTGAGATGAGTTGTTTTGTTGGTTTTTTTTGTCACATATTAATGAAGTTACTATTAAACCAAATTAGTTAAAGCAACATTATTCAGGCCAATATGTATTACCACGCAAAAAATCACTGTGATAAGCTATGAATTCATGATATAATAATACTAGTATAGCTATCACTCATATGTAGAATTTAAGGTTTATAAAACGTTTTATATGTTACTTCATGGTACCCTCACAACAACCCTGTGGAGTAGGTGGGTAGGTGGTACTACCCCCATTTTAACAGAGGAAACTAAGGTTGAAAGAGGCTAATGACTTTTCCAAGGTCACATAGCTAGTAAGTGTTTGAAAATCCAAACTCAGGTCTTCTTGACTACAAACTCAGTGCTCTATGCTCTACACCTTCTAGATATCAAACAGTTTCAGCAATGAAAATAAGATTACACTCTTCAAATAAAACCAAATAATGTGGACTCAAAGAATTTAAACACTCGTGATAAACCATCTGATTCCAATTCTTGTAAAATGAAAAATCTACCATCTCAGAAAGTAGTCTGCTTACCCCAGTATAATGATGAGATCCCTTGTGTAAATGGTCTGCTTTTGCCTCCAAAAAGCTGACTAACCTTAAAAGGGAAACAATAACACATAGAAGACTCAACAATTAAACTATTGCAGACAGCAACTCAAAATGACAAAAATACTCCTTGTTTTCAAAAACTAACTCAGAATTAGAATTGTAAGAGACATCAGAGGTTATCAATTCCAACCAATGGCCAAAGAGTATCCAGCCTAAATTTGAAGACCTGTAGTAAGAGATAACTCTTTTTTTTAACCCACTTACTTCTAAAAGAATCCATTTCTCTTACAAAGAGCTCGAATTCATAGGAAGTTAATTCCTTATATCAAATTGCTTCCACAATCCCAGAAGGAATGTAGCACCACTCACTTAATCTCTTTGGAACAGTTCAAAAATACATACACAATATTCTAAAATCTTATCAAAACTGGACAAAAGAACAGAACTTGGTAAATACTTTTCTTTCTCAAGAGAAAAGAAATTTCTTGAGGGAATTTTTTTATAAATATAAGAATTTTTTATAAATATATTTTTATAAATATAAATATAAGAACACAGCATTAAATCTAATTAAATGAATAAAAAGAAAAAATTTCATACAAGGAAAAATGGGCAAACAAAATTAGGGTTTTTTCCTTTTCCTGTAAGAAATTTAAATTTTTAGGGTTATGAAAAGTCAACTGAGTACACCTACTTTTGCTCAAAAAAAAAATTTCTAGGCAAAACTTGAAAATCTCCTTTAAAGAAAGTCATAATTTATGGCAAAGATGATAAAGATGGAACAGTCAATGTTGGATGGATTGCAGGAAGGTAGGCACCCTAGCACATTGCTGATGAAGCTGTGAATCAGTACAACTATTTTAGAAACCAATTTGTAATTATGAAAATGAAGTGTTTTAATATCCATACCTTTCAATCCAGAGATTATATTACTAGGTTTATACACTACAGACCAAAAAAAAGTCCTCACATAAACCAAAATATTTATGGTAGCACTTTTTGTGAAAGCAACTAGAAACAAAGCAGATGCCCATCTGGATTATGGTACATGAATGTACTGGAATATTTACTGTGCTACATACAAGAAATGACAAATGGGATGAACACAGAGAAACATAGAAAAATCTACATGAACCAATATAAATAAAGTAAGGAGAACCAAGAAAACATAAGTGACAACTACAAAAATGTGAATGGAAAGAACCACCATACACAAAAAATATCAAAAGTGAATGCTACAAAATCATAAAGAACACGTATGTCTGGAAAGAAAAGCTCTGAGGGACAGAGATGGCAGAGAAGCAGTGCAGCCAAGCTCCTGGCCACAAAACTCTTCTCTACAGATCTAGAAAATGCACCAGAACAGATCTTGATGGAGAAATCTAGAAATCTTTTGTCAGGCCCAACTTAGCACAGAGAGACAAACAGGTAGATCTGCTGACACAGAAGACTAGGTTAAGGCAGTTGAGCCAAGTATGGAGCACCAGAGAACCCAGGGAAAACCTGTGCAACTAGGACAAAAGGAGGTCCAGACCCATAGAGCAGTACCACCAGACACACATTAGGGTACTGTGATTCATACAGGTGCCAACTGGCAATTCTGTTGACTTCTCCCTAGTTTTGAGTCACAAGCCTACTCAGGGGTAGCTCCCAGCAAAGGAAGCCCTGGGGAGTACACTGAGAAAGGAGAAGTTCAGAAGCCAGCAGCAACAGCAGCAGTTTGGCTCAGACCCCAGGTATAGAATGGGATCTCATCTCCTGAACCTTGACCAGCCAGCAGAGGAATAATCCAGGCAGGAACCCCAGACCAAAGGAGAGCCTGTAATTCTTTTACTCTGAATCAGCAATATGTCCTAGCTGGCTCACATGGGGCGAGTCCAACAGTATCTACTCTTGCTCAGACCCAAACCCAGATCAGGAACTTGTAGAGTTAAGACCAAGGGAGCAGAAAACAGAGTTTGTTCTGAATCAGATTACTTTGGAAGTATGGATAGCTTGCATGTCCCAAGCCTGTCCCCTGCAGTCCTATTAACCTAACACTTAAAAGTCCAAGAAAGAAGCAACAATACTAGCCCAGATCTTCCTTCTATAAGTGCTGCCCTAATAACACCAAGTCTGAAGCCAGGATATAGGCTAGAAGAATGGGAAAGTCAAAAAAAGAACCACAATACAATGAACTTATTATGGTGACAGGGACACTCAAGACAAAACACAGAAGAGAATGACTCCAAAACATCTACAAGCAATGACTCAGAAAAAAACACAAGTTGGGCACAAATTCAAACAGAATGCCTGGAAAAGATGAAACAAAAATTTTAAAATGTTTTTATAAATGGAATGAGAGCACATGCGGAAAAAAATCAGAAAAAAAAGTGAAAGCTTTAGAAGAATTGGAAAAGGGAATTAACAACTTGACACAAGAGCATAAAATCTTGCCCAAGCAAAATCAGAATGTAACAAATAGAAGCCAATGATTCCATGAGGCAATAAAAATATTAGAAACAAAGCCAAGAGACTGAAAATATAGTAGAAAATGTGAGATATCTCACAGCAAAAACAATTGACATGGAAAACAGAATGAGAAGAAAAAATTTAAAAATCAATGGACTATCTGAATACCAAGACCCCTCCCCCCAAAAAAAGAGTCTAGATACTCTATTTCAAGAAATCTTAAAGGAAGATCTCTTAGATCCCAGATCTCTTAGAACCAGAGGGCAAAGTGGAAACAGAAAAGATTCTCCAGTCATCTCCTGAAAAAAACCCCAAAATTAAAACTACCAGGAATATAGCAAAAATCCAGAGTTTCCAGGTTTGAGAAAAGACACATTCGAGTTATGTTTTGTTTTGTTCTGTTTTTTGCTTAGGACTAACCCCTCCTTTAATCTCCCAGGGAAATAGAAAAGAAAGGAGAGGGAACAAGACTAAAGGAGGGATTAGTCCTAAGCAAAAGAAAACAAAAACAAAACAAAAAAAAAAAAAAACCCTAAAACCCACCATGATTCTAATATGTACAAAAATACATATAGCCCTTTTGAGGTGGCAATTGAAGGGGTGTCCATAAACTGGAGAATAAGTGAAAAATTTACAGTATGTAAATATGATGAAAGATACAATGAATGAAATGGTTTCAGAGAAACCTGGAAAGACTTCTATGAACTGATACAGAGTGAATTGAGTAGATCCAGTAACAATTTATACAATGACAGCAAAACAGCAAAGGCAAACAACTTTGAAAGAATTAGGAACTCTTATCAGCATAGGACAAACCACGGTGACAAAGGACTAATGATGAAACATGCTCTCCCTTCCTGACAGAGAAGTGAAGGACTCAAGTGGAAAATAAGGAAAATTCTCTTTTGGACAAAGCCAATGTAGAAATTTATTTCATTATACATTTGATTCATTACACATATTTATAAGCAGTTAGATTTTTCTTTAGTTCTCAAATTCAGCAGGAAAAGGAGAGGTGTTAAGGTAAAAAAGCAGAATTCTGATGACTGAAAAAATTAAAATATAACTTGAACTCTTAAAAATAACAAAAAACAATGAAAGAAAAATAGAAGAAATATGAAAAGACACTGTCACCCCACCTCTACACCGAGGTATAATATTGCACAACGCACATATTTTCAGACTTATACTATGTATTGATCAGTTATGTTGATTTTTACCTCTTCCTTTTCTTTGTCTTTAAAAAAAATACTATTTTTTAAATGGCATGGCACTTTGGTAGAAGAAGAAAAAGGAATACTAGTGGAAATTTTGGTGATGTAAAAAACCAAAACTAAGATTGGCATACTCATAGAATTATGATAGCTCTCAATACCTATTTAACAAATGGATTTTACATTTTTATGTCAGATTTACTAGAGAAATGCACTCACTGTATATCAGTGAGTGAATCAACAGAATGCTTAAAGAATAATCACTTACCTAAAGTCAATTTCTGCAAGAGTATCCAAAAGTTCTGTCCTTACCAACCAGTAGGAACTATTTCTTAGAGTCAAGACATCAATGATCAACTGTAATCCTAATTCACTGTAACAACTGCTGCATAAACTCATGACACAATGCTGAAAAACAGGAGTTTTCAATGTTTATTATACAGCACCACTCATGACACTACACATCAGCAATGTGATGGTCACATTCACAATACAACCAACTGAAACACCAATGTACTGAGATAATTTATATACCACACATTTGGATGAATAAAATATAATATGTACTAAGAATTACACTGGTAAGTCTATTTAGTAAAGGAAATATTAAAAAATTATGCCATCTCCAAAAAGTTTTTCCTATTCTATCCCATCCTTAGGTCCCATCATGTGCTATTAACCTTGGCCAATAACCATAGCTTCACATTTGTACAAGGTTTCACAACAACATAGAATCCCCTAGATCAAGAGTTCTTAACTTGGAGTCAGTGAACTTCTTACTTTAATATTTTGATAACTGTAGTTCAACATAATTGGTTTCCTTTGTAATCATATTTTATGCATTTAAAAATATTATTGAGAAAAGGTCCATAGGTTTCACTAGACTGACATGACATCAGTTCGTGACATTAAAAAGGTTAAAAACCAATGCTGTAGTTTCGTATCAAATAGAAATAGAATCCTGCCACATGCTAACTTAGAAAACCACTAACTAACATTATGTTATATTTTTGCTTATTTTGTTAAATGTTTCCCAATAACATTTTAATCAAGTCTGATATTTCTGCCCTGGAAAAACAATATCATTTGACCCTCACAACAATTCTTTCAGTGATTTCTCATTTTATAGAAAGAAAATTGAGATATAAAGCAGTTAAGCAATTTGTTCAGAGTCACAGCTAAGAAAGGACAGAATTAGGACCAAATCTATGTCTTTTGGGATCAAAACTAATGCTCTATCTAGTAAACAATGTTGCATGCCAAAGATAGCAATGAGTGATCAGGCACTGAAAAACACTCAAATGAGGCTCTACTATAAACAACGGAGGATCTTTACGCAGAAAGCATCCTTTGGGGCAGTAACAATAATGCTCACCCTCACAGCAGTGCAAGCCAGCTTGCAGGTAACAGAAGACTCATCTTTCAAAGTTTTCTGCAATAAAGGTATGCAGTCTACCAGGGAAAAGGTATTGCCTAAACAAAAAAGATGAAAATAAATGTTTTTCTACAAATCTAAAAACAAGAGATTCAAGGCAATTTTTAAATGAGACATTTGGTGTAGGTAACAACTTTAGAAGTCAACTTTTACCTGTTGAACTTCTGACAACCGCTAACCAGTTTTCCACACTGAAGCGAGATTTATTAAGAATGGAGTAGATAATGGTCCCACAAAGGATAGCAGTGGCTCCTCGAATCTGTGGGTCTCCATGATCAATATAGTTCAAGACATCTGAGACATACTGATCCTCTGTAGAAATAAAACACACACCTATTACATATGAACTTCTTTACCATCAAATTTTCAAATCTAGTTAAAACTTTTAAACTCACAGAAAAAGTTTTTAAAAACACATACTTTGAACACCAACTCAAACCTAAGAAAACCTGAATAAGAAAAGCATGTGAATCTGAAAGGGCTAAAATAATTGATGATTTTAAGTTATAAATAGAACACAGCACACAAAAGTGGCATAGAGCTCTCTGAACCACCTATTCAAAACACTACATATTTCAAACATAACACATAATCTTTCTAGCTTTCCTTTCAAGAAGTCTTTATTATTTTTAAGGCAATTATATGCAAATCTGTTACTATGTTTCCTTTTTTTATCTTTTCCAATATTCCAAGTAACATTTTGGATGAATGGAGAAATTTAAGACTGCTACCATTTACATCTTTCATAGGCAGATATGACTGCTAGAATATTAGTCAGTTAATAATTTACTAAAGATATTCCTATTCTTCCGGCTCTAAGACTAGAATACTTGGACACAAACTATAAAGTGCTAGTCATACAAATATAACATTATTTCATAGAAAGAGGATACTTCAAATGTTTTACAAAGTAAGAATTAAAAAGGAACTATCAACATACCTGGGTATTCCATGGTCTCAAGAGGTGTTTTGTAAAGTTTGCTAAAGAAAGATTCAGGATGAAGGGCCACAGCTGCTCCAACACAACTTACTGCCAAAGCCTTCACACTTACCCTTACGTCCCTATCTGGAACCAATGCTGCAAAAAGACAAAATAGACCTTTCATCAGCTTAAGAAAATTTTGTTTCTTAAAATTTTAATTTTAACTTTATTTTAAGAAACAAAACCATACTCATTAAATTAGCATTCTTCCATAGCATTCACTCCCCTCACAAACCTGTGACCAACAGACTCTGGACCAGCCATCTACTGAAACATAAAACTCAGACCACAAAATCTAGTCCCTTTCATGCTGCATATACACTTCTTAAGGAATGAGAATGAAGAATAACTGCTGCTAAGACAAGCTGACACTCATTTCTGCTCATCTCTACATTTGCCATAGTCTCAAATATTTCAATGAATCTGTGATCTCACTGATTTGGAAGTTCTCCCCAATGATGCTGATCACAACCTATCCATGCTTGCCCATTATGAGTGATTCTCGCCTCTGTTTTTCCACAAGTTCCCACAGGTAGATCCCCACCCCTAACCCCAATGTGCCAAGGGCCTTTGTTGCTTTCTCCTCACATCATAAAGGTACCAACAGAGCAACTGTAGCTGTCCACTTATCATCTGTCAGCATGTGACCAATGTCCCTTCTTTTCCTATAGTACAATTGCTTTATGTTTTTTACTCTCATTCTTCAAAATGCCTCAATGGTTACATGTTGCAGCCTACTGACACCCATCATGTGTCTTTCAATTGACCTTTGTGCTATATTCATTTATAATTCTCCAGAGACTACTGAATTCTATGTTTCCCTGCCATATAGCAATACCAATAGAATGCTGGTATTCAAAAGATGGGCCTTTGGCCTCACTTCTCAAATATACAGAGAACTGTGTCAAATTTTAAAATTACAAATCATTTCTGAATTGATAAACAAAGGATATGAACAGGCAGTTTTCAGGTGAAGTAATCAATGCTATCTATAACCATATAAAAATGCTCTAAATCACTTGATTAGAGAAATGCAAATCAAAACAACTCCGAGGTATCACCTCTTACCTATCAGACTGGTTAATATGACAGAAAAAAAAAGACAAATGTTAGAAGGGATGTGGAAAAATACAGACTCTAATGCATTGTTCAGGGAGTTATGAACTGATCAAACAACTCTAAAGAACAATTTGGAACTATGCCCAAAGGGCTATAAAACTGTGCAAACTCTTTGACTCAACAATAGCATTACAAGGTCTGTATTCCAAAGAGATTTAAAAAAAAGAAGAAAGAAGAAAGAAAAGGAAAAGGACCTATATGTACCAAAATATTTATAGCAGCTCTTTTGGTGGTGGCAAAGAACTGCAAACTGACTGTTGGCCTGAACAATACAAAGAACAAGAACACAATATTCCAAGACATTTCCAAAGGAAATGCTATGATGAAATGATGAAAATAATGATGAAAAATGCTATCCACCACCAAAGAAGGAGCTGATGGAGTCTGAATGCAAATTGAAGCATACTTTTTTTAAACTTTCTTTGTTTTTCCTGAGGATTTTTTTTTTGGTCCATGGTTTTCTTTCACAACATGGCTAAGAAGGATATGTGTTTTGCACGATTGCACACAAATCATCTACATCAAATATTTCCCTTATCAAGCAGGAGAGATGGGCAGTAGGAGGGAGAGGACAGAATTTGGATTCAAAATTTAAAAAAAGAAAAAAGAATGTTAAAAATTGCTACTATACATAATTGAATAAAAATGTAATTACAAAAAAAAAAATGGACCTTTGCTTTCATTGAAAACTTGGGGTTACTAAAGAGGTTTTGCAACACTACCTCTTATTCAACTCTGGGCCAAACTGATTGTCTACCTGTACTGTGTCTAAGTCGCCCATACAAAGACATGTTAAAAACGGGGCAAAAAAACATTCTTTATCCACTTGGTCTTTCCTGTGTGGATGCTCAGGCCAAACTCCTTAGAGTGATTACAGACTTCTCAAAGGAGGCTCTGTAATACTCTGGGACTTGATGCAATCAGCACAATGGTCTCCACAAAGGGGAGCACCTAGAGGACCTCCACAGCTGCAGGGAATCACTCAACACTTAATCTTCTACAGCTGCTATCATCACTAGAGGGCATACACCTCTCTGCTTTGTGGACTGCCTACCATTTATCATCATGGGTAACTGAACAGGGTTAGTTCTTAAGTTATATCTTGTAAGGAACCCTAAATGATTTTAATATATGGATGGGAGACACCTTGTCAAAAAAGAACCCATATCACATTTTAAGCCTTGAATCAAATCCTTTTTCATTATCAACAATTAACATGAGATCTTACACTCTCAACAAAATACCACTGAATATCACTTACGAAAGCTATTTAGTTCCCTAAACATACCCTGATCTAAGATATCCCCAACAGATGACTCCCCATAAAGATTTGTATAGATGAGAAAGTAGGCACATATCATCAGTCAGTGGTTACTGACTCAGTCACCTTTTAAAAATTAATGAATTCTAATATTTTTCCACACCTTCGGTATCTTCCCATACTTCAGATAACTGATTTATTGATCCTCCAACAACTTAAAACGGTCATCTCTAGCACAGACCCACCCTACACACACACATGATCCAAATTCAGCTTTTTTCTATTGTTGTCTCAACTAGCATTTCACTTCGGCATAAGCATATCTAGGACTATGAAGTTACAGATAAGGGTTTTGGTTCCACTGTCTGGGGCAGAAAAAACAATTTGCTATAATGATTTTTGTAAATCTTTTCCATTTTGATTCTGTTTTTGTCCTCTCTCCATTTTCGTGTGACAGTGCCTTTAAGATAACTTATATTAGTTGAATATCTTGCAAAGGTTTTTATAAACTGGTTTTGCTTCCTTTTCCATAAGAATATAAGATTTTGCAAACAAGCTTATATTCTAACATGCTGCTGCCTTTGCAATTTTCCCTCCAATTATTAAAAAAAAATATTCTGAGAAAAAGACCATAGGCTTCATAAAACTGTCAAAGAGCATGACATACAAAAAAGTTAAGAATCCTAATTTGGAGGATCTTTACAAGATCTCCATAAAATCTCTCTACCGCTTTATCATCAGCAACCACTGCTAGCGTTATAAGCTGCAACTATTTTTGTGGCAGTCTTTTTCCAAAATTTTATCATTAGTTTGTTCCTGTGATAATCAAATGTCCCATTAAATCATTTTTTTGTTATTGCTTTTGGGCACACAATAAAAGCAACTCTACCAACTCTTTTCTTTGCTTCCACAAGGAATATCTGTGAGCTGGGCTCCCATGGAGCTGCAATGTCTTATGTTCTTGTTTCATTTGTGAGAAAAATGTAGAAATTGATATGACTGAGTTTCTCCATCAATTTGTCCACTTGTTGATCATATTAATAAGACTTCATGGGTTGAGTACAAATAATCAGATTAATATTGATGATGGTCTAAAAAAGTTTTCTTCTGTCTTCCCTGCCCATCTACCACCACCATGAAGATGTTTAAGGGAACATACAGAACTAAGGGCCATTTTGTACCGCTCCTCATTTCACGGGCTGGGCTGCCCTGGCCTATGCCTTTGATGAGCCTCTTTGTGCTTACCAAGGCTGGTTCATGGACAACAACTGTGGTCTCCACTAGGACCACACTTCAAACCTCTCCAGCATCATGGCACTTGCCAGAACTTATGCTCCAATAGCACAGCCTTTGAGAGCCTAGGGTCACCTCCACACCAGAAACAGGGATCACAGTAGGCTTCTGCCATACCAACTTACAATTAAACTTACCACCTTTTTCTCCTGTGAGCAAAAAGGAAGCAGATAACAACCGAACACAGTGGACTAGCGGTGCCAAATCAGTGTCAGTGAAGTGCCCAATATCTCCTTTTATTCTAGAAGGCTACAACAGAGAAAAATATATATATTTGTAAATCTACCTTTATAAGACAAACCAGCCAATAACTATTTTTGAGTACTGTGTAGAAAACAAAGAAAAATAAAAAATTATGTCCTCAAGGGGTTTTTACAAACTGGTTCAACACAAGGCAAAAGCATCTGAAAAGTTAGTTTAAAGGTTTAACTGATAGGTTCAATTCCTATCAATCAGCTCAGTACGGTACCTAATAAATAACAAGTACTTAATAAATTATTGTTGATTGAATACAATATAAGAAAAAAAAGACGCAAGATTATATATGAGTAACTGCCAAACAAATAATAGACAATAAATTACACAGTAGTTTAGAAAACAGAAGGATCACTAGGGAGTAGTCTAGAAAGAAATGGTATAGTAGGAAGGATATAGCTTTACTTCTAAAAGATAGGAAGGATATGGTTAGGCAGAAAGGAAAGAGGAAGATTTTCTAAATAGGGGAACAACAAAAACAAAAGCAAGGTGGTAGAAAAGCTAGAATATTTACTGTAAAATAGTGAAGGTATAAAATATGATATTTGAACGCAATGGAATTTCATTGCACTATAAGAAATGACAAAATAGAGTTTCAGAAGAAATTGGAAAGACCTCTAAAAACTAATGCAAAGTGAAATGAGCAGAACCAAGAGAACAATTTATACAATCTGATCAATCAATGAAATGACAAACCACTATTATAAGGAATGAAGATAAAGCATACTACCCGCTTCCAGAGAGAAGTGATTCTATTAGAAAGTAGAATGAGATATACATTTTTGGACACGGCCAATGAGAGAATCTGCTTCACTTGACAATATGAATTTGTCATGAAGGTTTTATTTTGCTGTTGTCACTGCTATTGTTACTCAACCAGGAGAGTGAGAGGAAAGGGGAATGAAAATAAAAGCTTGTTAAGAAAAATAACAAAATTCAATTTTTAAGAAATTTTTAAAATAAAAAAAAATAAATCAATAAAGGTATTAGAAACCCCTCCACCTTTCAACAGTTTGAAATAATTATTTACGTATTTTAAGTTATCTACCTCACCTTGTTTTCATGATCACCTGGTTCCACAGTTTCATCTTTTGATAAAAATCTGTCAACACTGCTGTCAGATGGCTGTCTGCTATGTCCCGTGCTTTTCAGGAGATGGGGCTGCTGAAGTGCTGCAAAGAAAGACCCTGATTAACTAATAACCTTACCAGTGGCTGACAACTAAAATACAAATGCACACATACATACATACATACATACATACATACATATATATATGTATGTATATATATATATATATAACCTAAAAGAAAATCTCTAGTTTCTTCAAGCTCAGCTCCTACATTGTTGTTTGTCCTTTATTCTCAAAGAAGACCAATGACATCAGGAAGGTAATAACTTGATTTGCAAGTGAACTGGGTTTAAGTGAAGCAGGGCTGTGCAAAGTCACCAGCCTCACTCTCTCCTCCAGAGTCATCTGGGTCCAGTGGCAAGATACAGATCAAGACAACTGGGGAATGGCCCCAGATGCAGTGGAAGACCTTGGCCTTTTTAAATGAAGGTCTTTCCCAGGTCTCAGTTTGTCTGAGGCAACAATCATTCAATAATTATGGCTAGGTAAAAAATGACACAAAAATGGACTCTTTTACCTAGTCACCAAAGGAAAAAAAAAATCAATCTGAGAGGGGAAGACCCTCAGAGTATCTGACCAAAATAGACAAAACTACTATTTATAAAAACTACAATTTGTAATAAGAAAGTAAGCAATAAAATTTCTAATATAAAAAATAAATCACATAACAACATAGGAAAAAGTACTAGAAAAATACTTAAGTACAAATTTTCACTGACACCAAGAAAATAGACCAAGAAACACATCTTAAATTTTTATGACTCTACTAAACCAAACAGCTTGAGCAAAAAAGTGCTCCCATATGGGTACTTTCCTGATACCCTTCAGTTCCTAGTGCCTCCTAACCAAACTACCTTGTATTTAGTGTGTGTGCGTGTGTGTGTGTATACTCTGAAATATTTTAGAACTCTGATCAATCAATGAAATGAAAAATCACTATTATAAAGAAAAGAAGATAAAACATTCTACCCACTTCCAGAGAGAAGTAATAGTCTTAGAAAGCAGAACAAGATATACATTTTTGGACATGGCCAATGAAGGAATCTGCTTCATTGGACAACACGTTTTTGTTATGAGGGTTTTATTTTGTACAGACACAGACACAGACACACACAGACAGACAGACAGACAGACACACACACACACACACACACACACACACACACAGAGATTGCCCTGGTAGAATGTAAGCTCCCGGAGGGCAAGGTCTATTTCATTTTTGCCTCTGTACCCCTGACATCTAAAACAATACCTAGTACACAGTAGGTCCTACTTGTTGACTGACTGACCACAGAATAAATAAGTCATGAAACATTAGTCCCAAAAGATTTCTTCCTGAAAAACATGAAAGAATGATAATACAAAATGTCTAGGTTGTCTCTGTTTTTGCTCTTTTATCAGCTGAAATTAACATACCAATAGTAGAGTTTCTGAAATTGTCTGGAACCTCATCAGTTAGAACATTTGATGACTCATCATCTTCATCCTGTAACTGTCCAATCTGCATTCCTGAATACTGGCTTTCAGCACCATCTAATACCTATATTGTTCAAGAAGATAACTTGAGAATTCAGTATAATGATTCCTAGTTAAAAATCAAATATCTCACAAATATCCACAAAGACAATCAGTTTGAAAATTCTCCCTATATATGAGACAATGTTGTGTAGTGACAAGAACACTGAGATAAGACACGGGTGATTCAAGCTCTAGACCCAGTTCTATCACTAAATAACTGTGACATTGAACAAGTCACTTAACCTATTGGAATTTCCATTGCCTAATCTGTAAAATGAGGTGAATATCTTCTATACAAATACAAATTTGTAAGATTTTTATGATATCAAATGAATAAACTTAATTAAGAAAAGGAACATCAAACTCTTATTTTTCTTAGTACCACATAAGTATTTTGACTCGAAATTCAGTGTTCTTTCCACTAAATCATACTGGTGTTAATGCTACCTGCCACCAGCAGCTTAGTGAGAAAAGAAACTGGAAACCATCAAGAGCTATAAAATTGTGGGATACTAACAAAAATATAAAAAATAAAATAAAATAAAATTGTGAGCTACTATGATTATAAGCTTGACTACATTTGAACTTTCAGACTAAGTTGATTACCTAAAAAATATTTCTATCTAGAAGGCTATAAAAAAAAAATCACTTCAAATACTATGAGTCAAAAATACAAAAACAGCTTTAGGACAAATTAAAAAAAAAACCCATGAAAAAGACTTTAGGTGTACTTTACAAGTGAAATGGAAAATCCACCAACCTTCAAGTTTATGGTTTTAACCTTTTCATTATTGGGCTTTCTGCTTATAGTTATTTCAGACTCACTTGACATATCCCATATTTAATTCATCTGTAGATGAATATATATATATATATATATACATACACACACACACATATAAAGCTTTTTAATAAGACTTAAAGAAAGGCTTTATTAACGGTTAAAAATTTTCAAACAACCGGTTCTCCCTATTTATTCAGCTACTACCTAAGAGGTGTTCATTTCCTCTTGTCAAGATTATTGCAATGGCCTAATTTCCTCAAGTCTCTCTCCCCAAATGCATACTGCTACCAAAGTGATTTCACTGAGGATAGTTCTGACTCCCCTGTTTAATAAATTACAGAAGCTCCCTATTGCTTATATGATCAAATAACAAATTCCTCTGTTTAGCTTTTAAAATTTTACGGGACCTCAGCTATCTTTCCACACTCACTGGTTATTCCTCCTCCTCCTGCATTCTGTTCCTGACATACATCACTGCATCTCTGACAGTGACCCATTACCACTCCCTCCTCATCTCCACCTCATAAGCTCCTTCTCTTCCCTCAAGATGCAATTCAAACAGCATTTTCTACATGAAGTCTCTCTTTAATAGCCAATGTCCTCAAATAATTTGCTAATTAAATCACTTTGTATTTATTCCCTTTACATTTATTCTGTATATACTTAAGTTCTTGCCTCCCAGGAGGACATAAGCTCCTTTCAAGAAGGGATTGTTTCATTCATTTTATTTGTATCCCCAGGGATACACACACACAGTGCCTAGAATACATCAGGAGCATAATAAATACTTGTTGCTACAGTATGGAAACAGAAATGGATTTGGAGGCAGAAGACCAAGGTTCAAGTTCTGGTTCCATTTCTGATTAACTCTAATGTAATGTAAAGTGCTCGATTCCCATTTCTGAACCTGAATCTTCTAATTTACAAAATAAGACTAATACTATATGAACATTCTACCTCACCAGGCCCTGTGAGGGCATGCTTTGAAAATTAGAAATTATTGTACAAATATGAGCTGATATTACTGTTCCTTCCCATGGGTGTTATAATTAGTTAAATTTAGTTTATTAGAACATTCTTTTTTTAGGAACTATGGAAGTTGTTAAGAAATTAAATGAGTTGCTGTAAGAAGTTAATATATTCTCCAATTACAGAACATGTTCAAGTAAAGGTTAGGTACCATTTCTCAAGAAAGTCACATAAGAGAATCCTACTCGGAGGTAAGATTAGATACCCAATGAAGCCCCTTAAAGCTCCAAGACTGACCCCTCCCACTGGATTCATCAGGACATGAACCATGTCTTATTTGATCATATTTCCCTGGATATCTACCACAATGTACTACATATAACAGAATGTTAACAGTGAAGTTGAATAATGTTTTCTTAAAATCTGCTGCGTTATTGCTATAATAAATTATTTTCTATAATTCAATTTAAAATCTGCGAAAATTCTGTGAACTGTTAACATCTAACTAAAAATAAAACAAAATACAATGCACACTTCCAAACGTTATCAGCAATATTGACAGAATTTAAAGTTAAAAAAAAAAAAAACAGGAAAATATTTTCTCTTAATTTCAACATTTCCCCTAAAAGGAATGGGTGATATCTAAAAGAACAAAAAATGATTGGGTTGAAATGCAGATATTATATAAAGCACTTTTTATCAATATATTATTAATATCATTATTGTTTTTCCTCAGAAAAATTTAGCAGATAAACTTTACTCAACTTGTTAAAATCTGATTGAAACTAATAAGGTCAAGCTCTTATTCAACAGCAAATCACTTAACTCTATTTGCCTCGGTCTTCTCACTTGTAAAATAGAGACAATAATAGCACTTACCTCCTAAGGATAAAATGAGCTATTTGTAGAGTACTAGACAAACCCTAAAGTTCTATATAAATGCTAACTATCATCATTATTATTATTCAGTTGGCCTCCAACAATATAGATAACTTTGTTAAAACACAAAACCGTAGCCTGTATTCCTAATCCCTACTCATTATGTTGTTATAAAATCAAAAAATTCAGTCGGGTACAGAACACTTATTTGGATTTGGAGTTAGAAGGCTCAGACGCCTAATGCTGCATTGATATTAGGCAGCAAAGTCAGGATTCAAAGCCGGGTTTCTAGATCCTTGGACTGAAAATCCCATAATTTGTCCAATATATTATACTGCCTTGTACTCTAACTACACTATATGGATGAATAAAGTGAGCTAAGTGATGTTCTTGGCCCAAAGTTTGTGCAGCTCCTAAGCAGCAAAGCTAGAAGTCTTCTGATTCTATGTCTGGGGCTACACGTAACTCAGTGTTCTACGGTGCTATCAAATACAAGTGTATTTGTTTCGCTTTCACAGTTACAATTTAGAGACTTTCACATGCAACACATTGCACAAGGAAATATTTAAAAGCACTCTTAAAAACGAAAGGCAACATGCAAATGCCAATTTATTGGGGGGGGGGGAATAGCCATACCATACTTGGCTAATTCAAATTCCACTGACAACTTTTTTTCACTTAACTTAGATCCATGAAGGCCTAAAGAGTATTTTCCCATTAATACATAATACATTCCATTTTTAGTAGCATTCATCCCATCCAAATTATTATGACAGACTATTAGAAGTTCATTATCAAGGGCAGCTAGGTGGTGAAGTGGATAGAGCACCAACCTTGGAATAAGGAGTACTTGAGTTCAAATCTGGCCTCAGACATATCACACTT
Organism: Vombatus ursinus; assembly: GCF_900497805.2. Taxonomy (NCBI): domain Eukaryota; kingdom Metazoa; phylum Chordata; class Mammalia; order Diprotodontia; family Vombatidae; genus Vombatus; species Vombatus ursinus. The sequence continues at coordinate 9,969,358 of NW_020954596.1, read as the reverse complement.
ACTAGCTATGTGACCCTGGGCAAGTCACTTAACCCCGATTGCCTCACCCCCACCAAAAAAAAGAAGTCCAATATCTACAGAACAAAAATAAGTTGATTTCTGCAGTTAAGGTATAAAATAAGGTCAAGCTCTAAAAGGTATGATCAGCTGACCTTATTGGCTGGGGACTCCGTGGAGTGGGTATAAGATATATCCGGCCCCCCAGAAGACCGTGCCTGCCCACCTTTGCCCATTGCACACTTACAATTTCAGAACTGTCTGAAGGGGTCACAGCTGAATCCGGACCTTCTGTAGTTGTCTGTGAACTGTCACTAATTGGTGATGAAGCCTGGGTCCCATCATTCATGTCCATAGTAGGGTCAGACGGCACAGCACTGATTTGGCTTGAGCTGCGGCTGAGCATATCCTCTTCATCCCCATCCGTGGCTGCACTTGTCAAGTCACAGCCAGTCAGATCAACAGGGTCCGACTGTAAAGTATGTTGTGACCTGGGCTGCTCAGTGATGATATCGTGACCTGTGGAATCAGCAGCTGAACTTGTGGAAACAGGAGTTGATACACCTGATGAAGAAGCCAATTCACCTGTGATTTCACTCTTCATTGAGGCTGAAAGAAAAGAATGCTACGTGAGGTTTTTGTGACACTATTTTCCCCTGAATTCTCCTGAAAATCTCGGATGGCTCATCCTCAATCCCCTTTAACAGCTCAATTAACATGTCAGGCCTACTCCCTGGGGATGTACCCTAAGGCACCATCTTGGGTTCTCTTCTCTCTTTTCTCTCTCAACTGGTCACCTCATTAGCTCCCATGAATACAGTTGTCATTTTTATGCAGATTTTTCCCAGATCCACATCTCGGAGTCCCAGTCCCACCTCAACAACTGCCTTTTGGTCATTTTGAACTTGATGTCCTACAGACATCTAAAACTCAATATGTCCAAAATAGAATTATCTTTCCAAAATACATCTCTTCTTCCAAACTTCCCTATTTCTGTTGAGGGCACCATCATCCTTCCAGAAACCCAGAATGGCAACCTTTACTTTATCTTTGACTCCCCCCCCCACAGATCCAATCAGAAGCCAAATTTCATCCTTTTTATTTGCAAAACATCTCATACATTTGACTGCTTCTCTCCATGCATAAAACCATTAGTCCATTTCAGGTACTCATCACCTCTGGTGTGGACTGCTGCAAGAGACTCTGAATTGGTGTCCCAGCCTTGTCTCCCCACGTCAATTAATCCTACACGAAGCTGCTAGGGTGATCTTCCTAAAAGTACTAGTCTGATTGTGTCATCCTTCCTACTCGAGCCAGTGTCCAAACTCCTGTGGCATTTAAAGCTCTTTACAACCTGACCTCTTCCTAGCTTTCTAGTCTTCTTATACTTTACCATCCTCTACAACTCTATGGGCCAGACATCGTGGCCTCTTTGCTATTCCCCAGGTGACACTCCATCTCCTATCTTTGCACTGGCCCGCACATTCTCCCTAGCGTGCATGCTTTGCTTCCACAATTCTACCACTTGGAATCTTTGGCTTCCTTCAAGCCATAAACAGCTCAAAGCACGAGCTTCTAAAGGAGGTCTTTTCCAGGCAGCCAGCTGCCATGGCTTTTGCTCTCAGGTTAATTTGTATGTACTTGAGATTAATTGAAACCTCCTTAGTATGTATCAACAACAACAATATCACACAGACACACACACGCACGCACTGTCTTACTTAAGTGCTTAACAAATCCTTGCTGGCTGGCTGAATGCCTGGTTCTCCTCCTTTCTGTCCAGTCACTCCGACTCATTCTCCTTTGCTGGTTCTTGATTCATGTTCCTCCAGCTAACCCTAGCGTCTCCAAGGCTTTGGCCATGTAACTTTACGTATTTTATTTTATGTGCTTAAAGTTAAGAATGCCTCCTATAGGGGCATCTAGGTGGCACAGTAGATAGAGCTCCGGTCTTGGAGTCAGGAGGACCTGAGTTCAAATCCGGCCTCAGATACTTAAAACTTAGCTGTGTGACCCTGAGGCAAGTCACTTAACCCCGACTGCCTCACCAAAAAAAAAAAAAAAAAAAAAATGCCTCCTATACTATCTCACTTGGTGATCTCATCACCTTCCATGGGATCAACTACATCTATGCAGATGACTCCCAGATCTACATTTCCAATCTTAATGTTTCTTGAGAACATTAATCCTTACCACCAATTGTTTTATGGATATCTTGAAATGGCTGTTCCACTGGCATCTCAAACTCAGTATGTTCAAACAATTCATTACCTTTCCTCCCAAACCAACCCCTCTTCCAGACTTCCCTATTAATGTCAATGGCACCACCACCCTTCCAGATACCCACCCAAGACTCATCCTCAAATCCTCATTCTCACTTAGCCCACATATTCAATCTATTGCAAAACTTTATCCATTTTACCTCCCAGCATCTTTCCTTTATGTCCCCAAAACCTAGTTTAAGATCTCCTCACCTCTTTCCTGGACTATTGCATTGGCCTCCAGGATTTCCCTTCTCCAGTCCATCCTCCAAATAGCTGCCAGCGGTCTGCCTACATCACACAGCCACCCTACTCAAGGAGCTCGTGCGGACCCTTCCTCTACCCCTGCAGTCTTTTCGCGCTCGACTTTGTTCTACGTACTCCACAATGCAGCTACCCTGGCTCGTGGCAGATCTTCACACACCGCCCTGTCTCCGTCCTGGCTCTGTGCTTTTGCAGGGGCTGTCCCCTGTGCCTAGACTGCTCTAACCCATCCCCTTCACGACTAGTTTCCTTTGCTTCCCTTAAGACTCAGCTCAAGTCGCAGGCGGACTTCAGAAAAACCTGGAAAGACTTACATGAACTGATGCTCAGTGAAGTGAGCAGAACCGGGAGAAAATGGGGACACAGTAACAGCCACATTGTTCGATGACTGACTTTGATAGACTCAGCTCTTCTCAGCAACACAAGGAAATAAGACAACTCCAAAGGACTCACGATGGAAAATGCTATCCACATCCAGAGAAAGAACTATGGAGTCTGAATGCTGATGGAAGCATACTATCTGCTCTCCTTTTCTTTCGTTGTTTTGTTTTGTTTCTTCTTTCTCATGGTTCTTTCCGTTAGTTCTAATTCTTTATATCATGACTAATGTGAAAATATGTTTAATATGAATGATAAATGGTGCTTATATCAGATTGCATGCTGTCTTGAGGATGGAGGAGGAGAAGGAAGGGGAAAACATTTAAAACTCAAAATCTTATGGAAGTGAATGTTGAAAACTAAAAATAAATAAATAAATTATTTAAGAAAAAAAAAAGACTCAGCTAAAATCTCATCTTTTACAAGAGTTCTTTCCCTGGTCCCCTTAGGTGCTAATATGGTCCTCTCTCAGAAAGCCTTCCATCTACTGTCTGTGTATCTTCTGTGTACCTAGTTATTACCAAATGGACTCTTCCATTAGAACATGAGCTCCTTGAAGACTGTTTTTCTTTTACATCCCCAGCACTTAGCATAGTACCTAATACAGAGTAAGATGTTAACAAATTATTTTTATTGGAAATTGAGGGGATGCACATCAATTGGGAATGGCTAAATGTGGTATACGATTGTGATAGAATACTACTGTGCCATAAGAAATGACGAGGGAAAAAAAAAACATGGCAAGAGCTATATGATGCAAAGTGAAATGGGTAGAACCAGGAGAGCATTGTACACAGTAACAGCAATACTGCATGATGATCAATTGTGAATGACTTAGCTATTCTCGGGACTACAAAGATCCAAGACAGTTCTGAAGGACTTAATGATGAAAAATGATATCCACCTTCAGAAAAAGAACTCATGGAGTCTGAATTCAGATCAAAGCAAATTTTTTTTTATTTTTTTTCATGTTCTTTCCACAATATGATTAATACGAAAATATGTTTTTGCATGACTGCACATGGATAATCTGTATCTAATTGCTTGCTCTCTCGGGAAGGTGGATGGGATGGAGGGAAAGAAGGAGGGAGAGAATTAGGAACACACATTTTTTTTAAATGAACGTTAAAAATTATTTTTAAATGGAATTGGAAAAAAATGAAATGCTTATAAATAAACGTTTGTTTAGCGATTGGCACATTTTGTTGTTGTTACATCAGCTAGGTGGCACAATGGAAAGAGCAGCAGTCAAGAAGACTCATCTGGCCTCAAACACTTACTAACTGTGTGACCCTGGGCAAGTCACTTAACTCTGTTTACCTCAGTTTCTCATCTATAAAATGAGTTGGAGAAGGAAATGGCAAACCACTCCAGCGTCTTTGCCAAGAAAACTCCAAATGGAGTCACAAAGAGTCAGACACAACCAAAACAACTGAACAATAACAATGTACGTAGGTACCTAGTTATTTCCAAGTAGTCTCCCTCATTAAAATGTTAGCTCCTAGAAGGCTGTTTTTCTTTTTATCCCCAGGACTTAGCATGGTGTCTGACGTGGAGTAAGATCCTAATAAACATTTGTTTAATAATTGGCACATAGTAGGTGTTTCATTACTGGCAACTGGCTGATTGATTGAAGGAGAATAATTTGAATGAATAGTAAGATTGTGCTGGCAGATTCAGATTAGCCTGGGGTAAATTACATGGAACTCTTATTTTAATCCCAGCGTTACCAGCAAGCCTTGAACCATTTCTCATCACCTCTCCATTCAAACAAGAACATGTGCTCTAGAAATGCAAAGTCATTCTGAAATGGGCATATATCAACCATTAGGAGAAAGGGAACTATCATTAAACAGGAAGGCAGCAACAAGGGACCGCAAAGTGAAAAAAAAGTAGGATCTCAGCCAACTATTGAAATTGTACTAGATGAATCTACCCCAGAATTCACATTTCTAGAGAAAAGTACCCAGCTGTGTGTATCAGGAGATACATGTAACAAATCCTTCCTCAAAAGACCCCAGAAGAAAAAATGTGAGTTAATATTTTAGAAAAATAGATTTACTACTTCTCTCAATTAGCATGAGTAACAGTCAATAAAATCAGTGTACAATGATCACGGCAGGAGATTTAAAATGGAAAGTAAGATAATCAACTTTTAAATAAAACTAAAATGCTGACTTACCTGCAAAAGCTGAGCTGCTAACTTCAGACCTTGATTCTGGGTCATCTTCTAAGCCTTCCTCTTCTCCTAAGAGCACTTTACCTGATAAACAATGCAGTAATTAAATTCAATTAAATTCAACAACTACTTATTAAGTTACTTAAGTATTAGGCACTATGCTTTGAACTGGGAATTTGATTTCCCCATGGTAATAATTTCTCTTTTAGTTTTCCTAAAAAATATAATAGTCTTCTTGAAACCAAAAAATGCACACTTCTAAATCTCAAATCATGGGAAGATTTAATTTACTTCTTCATACTACCTTAATGGTAACAACAGTTAACATTTATACAGAATTTGATAGCTTGTGATTTCCTCGCAGTACATAGTACTATGAATACTGCTACTCACATTAACAACTATATTTTGAAAAACTACATTGGACCCAAAGACAGGAAAACCTGGGTGCAAATGTTTAAATTAAGATTTACTATGAGAATCTAAATATATCCTCCTTCCACTCTATCATTAAACAAGAAGACAGAAACAAGGGACCCTGAGGTAAAATTCTCTTTTCTGTAAAATGGGGATAATTGTATTTATAACATCTATCTCACCAGGCTGTTGTGAGAAAAAGATTTCTTAAATCTTGAAGTGCCACTGCTACTACTAGTAGTAGAAAGAATATCCCAAACATATTTAAGGAGATCTTAGGATACTATTCAAATCTACACCAATTTAGAGAAAATAGCTTAATACCGCAGTGCCCAACTAATAGAGTATGCTGTCTCAGAAAAATACCTAAACTAGTGTTAAAATAAATTTCTGTGTAATGACCAACCCTGGCCATAGAGATGACATAAACAAATGATGCAATGCATCCCTCAGCTTTCCCTGAAAAGATGGGTGACTAAGAGTGAAGAACATTGCATAGGCTGACAGACACAGATGGTTTTTGCATCAGCTGGTGCTGCTTAATTGTTTGTGCTTTGTTACAAGTGAAAAATCAAGGGGATGGTCTGGAAGAAGAGAGGAGAAGACACAGAATCTATACCACGCATAAACAAAGGACACCAATAATTTTTTTCAAATAATAAAATATGGATTCATTGATAAAAAGATACCTAGAAATGTCATTTCTCAAGAGTTCTTTTCACCAGATTAATTTTATTTTATAATCTCCATAAACGAAGTTGCTTTCTGCCAAAATTAAGCCATATCTCCAGAATTAAAAGGTAAAATTACAATTTAATGTGGCTTCAGATTTCATGAAGTATTTAAAAATATTTTTCAGACAGTTCTTGACAACAAATTTTTTTCAGGAGAAAACATGAATCCAAATATATACTCAAAGCTACGTTTATTATCATTATCATTACCTAGGAGTAAAATAATAATGATAATGATAATGAAATCTGACATTTGCATAGACCCTTCAGGTTTGCAAAATACTTTATATTATGTAATCATTCATTTCATACATATGCCACCTTAATACTTAGAGTATATTATAATCTCCTTAGCAGATACCGTTCAAATAACTGAGAGAATTCCTTGCTTTAAAACTCTGGTACACTGACCAGAGGTACAGAGGCACCCAGGAAAAACATTCACAAAATGTTAATAAGCAAAAAATTCATATACATATACACAAAGAATGAACAAAATGGAAAAGGGAATACAGAAGGAGCAACAAAGAAGATGTCATAGATGTGGAAATTAACTTTTAGGGGCAGCTAGGTGGCTCAGTGGATAGAGTACCAGCCCTGGAGTCAGGAGGACCTGAGCTCAAATCCGGCTTCAGACACATACTACTCACTAGCTGTGTGACTCTGGGCAAGTTACTTAACCCCAATTGCCTCACCAAAAAGAAAAGAAATTAACTTTTAAGAGTAAATAGTTGTTAATGTAGGTTTACTGATTGTGTCATTTGGAGTTAGAATAAATATTTTAAAACATCTTCAATACTTCAGGGACTGTGATTTCATCAATGTGCACACTTATTTTGTCAAGAGCTTCTGTGGCCAAAAAAAAACTGTCACACTGTGGCCAATCTGGTGGTGAGCCTCTCAATAAAAAATTTTTTAAATTAAATAAACTAATGCATTATTCTTTAAATGAGTGTGACACATTCTGTGGTAAATGTCATGTGACCATATAAATGAAACATTATTAAAGAGAAAAATGTAGCGAAGTCCCAACTCAGGTGATTATAGAAATGTGGATGGTCTGCTAAATGTGGCTTCATGAAAGCCCACAAGTCATTTAACTTGTCAGATTGGGGAAACTTTCAAAGCAGAAAACTCAAGTTTTTAACAATACAAAAAGACAACAACTTTATATTACAATGTTTTTTAAATCCTCTGAAGAAAAAGGTTAACATAATTTCTTTGATCCAACCCACAGGAACAACCAGGTCAAACACTACCAGTCAAACAAGCACTAGTAGCTGTTTGCTAATTACTCATCATTTTCTAGCTAACTTCATAGCTCATCACTACAGGAAAAAGTTACTAAACTGAGACAAAAACAAATGAGTAACAAAATAATTTGGTTGCACTAGAGACAAAAAACTTCGATTTTCAAGAAAATCAAGAAAAGATAAAATATACATTAAAAAAATGAAGGGGTTCTAGTAAGTATTTTTAAGGCATGCCAAGGAGTAGCAGTAAATCTTTGTCTCAAACTGACAGTTAGCACAGTGGACAGAGTGTCAGACCTGGAGTCAGGAAGACCTGAGTTCAAATTCAGCCTCAAACACTCACTAGCTGTGTAATTCTGGGCAAGTCACTTAACTTCTGTTTGCCTCAATTTCCTCAACAGTAAAATAGGGATAATAATAGCACTACCTCTTAGCATTGTTGTGAGGATTAAATGAGATAATAATTATGAATCACTTAGCACAATGCCTGGCACACAGTAAACAGTATATAAATACTAGCTATTAAATTATGAATCTCAAAAACTTCATGCAACAATGGTACAAGTTATGAAGTATCTGGATTACTAATGAAAAAAACTTTTCTGAATCCAAAGCTATCCTGCCATGCACAGGCCCACCATTAAAACAGTAACCACCTCTGGAAAATAAGACTTGCAAATCATCACATGAAAAGCATCCTGCTCTACACACAGCAGTCATCTAATAAATGTGTTGGGTTTTTTTAATGAACAAATGAATGAAAGAGAAAAAAAAATAACGTCATTCTTTCAAGATTTCAGAATAGAAGATGAGAGAATGTCCTTCAAATAAAAGGTCACTGAGACTGAACAAGAAACTGACAATGGCATTTCAAAAATTTATGACACGTATAAGCACATCACTAGATTAGATGTGCATTAGTTGATGCAGTCAAATTGACATATTTTGCACAAAATCTGGTATCTGGTATTCAAAATATGGCTGACAAAATGATAACAGGGCTCCAGTTTAACAAAGATAGTAGATGCTTAGAGTTCTAAATAGGAAAAAAATATCTGAAAATATTATTTGTCTAGACAAAAAGAAGTTAAGAGCATAGAAGCATATCTGTTTAACATTATTAATTAGTTCCACAAGAACATTACCTTAGAGAAATTATATTACAGGGCAGTTATTTTCAAAGTTACAATGCTATACAAATGGGAAACAATGTTCCTGGGAATACAGAATTCAGCCTACAAAAATTCCAAATACACTTTTACAGCAATCTAAGACCAAAAGAAGGAATCCAAATTCCAAGGCAAAGCTGAGCAATGGGGAGATAGTAGACCCAGAACATTAGGCTGGACAACGTGCACTGACCAGAGGCACAGAGGCACCCAGGAATAAGTGGGCTGAGCAGAAGTGACTTATGTTAGGGGTCTACTTACAATGCCTTAAGTTAGTTATTGCTGAACTATTTTGGTTACATCTAGGCATAAGTTAATCCAGGTATACCTGTGCACATAGAACCAAGCAGATTACCTATAACATTAGAAATCGACAATAAAGACAAATTTGCAAAACTATTATGGCCCAGTTATCAAGGATTTCAGCAATATTTTTAAAGGTAAAAAATATTACTGAGAATAGACATGGAAACAAAGTCCAATGTATTATGAAAATAGAGAAAGAAAATAAGCCATGGAAACAGAGTCCAATATATTATGAAAAAAAGAAAATAATAAGATCACACAAGACTCTGACTTTTTAAAATAATCACCTTTTTGTTTTCTTGAAAGAACTGGGCTGCATGAAGACCCCCCTCCAGCTGCAAATCATAGAAAGCAAAAGTAAGAAAATGGGCTGCTGAAATTAGGAAAGAATTTTTAATAGTTTCAAAAAAGCTGGATTTCATGCAAACTAGAATATAGCAAATATATTCCATAAACTGCAATTAAGGATATAATCATTATTATTGTACTATAGTTTGAGAATCTCAAAATTATATAAAAATATAATAAAGTACTGAACACAAATTAGATGTGACCCAAGATATAAAACCAGCTAGTTAATTACATGACAGGGCCATTTCACAAAATATCAGAAACATTAGGATATTTGCTTGATCTCCAATAGTTAAATAAGTAAATATAATGTGACTGATTAATTGGAGAACAAATCCTCTTTGGTTAAAAACACATAAATCCTAACAATCTTCCAAATTAACTGTTCATGAAGACAAACATTCCATACAAACATATTTCAATATACAGGACTATACATAGTAAGCACTATATAAATATTAGTTTCTATTATTATGATTATATGGCTCACTGCTTTAATGCTGAATTAACAATGACATTTACATTCAAATTAGGCAATTATTAGAATTCCAGTCAATTTTCTTCTAATTTGCCTAAACTTGTCAAGACAACAAAAACTGAAGAGTATAAATGAACAGTTTACTGTTCAGGGTGGTGAATAAGGGTTTGACAGAAATATTTATGCTGACAGCCAGCACCCAAGAAGAGTAAGACTCCTAATAAAGAGAGGCATTTCCAGATTAGAGATGGTTTTTATAGAGTTATATCCCAAAGACAGGACTATCACCCTGGAACATAACTAGACAGCAGAGACCCAGGGCCAAAGTCACTCATAGGCCAAAATCCAGGAGAACAAAGAAACAAGACAGGACAGGAACTTCAAGTAAAGCAGGAAAAAAGTAGTCAGGAGAGCTTTTATGAGGTTATTTGACAAGAGACAAAGGAGACCCTTCAAGAAAATTTTCTGTCCTTAAGGGCAGAAACCAATTTTCTGTAGTTGCATCCCCAATTTGTAGCACAGTGCTCTGTTCATAATAAGGTACATAAATTCTGGTTGAACTGCATTGAATATTTGAGTGGATAGGACATAAAGTTTTACAGCATCTTAAGATTTAAAGCTAGCAGGAAGGTTATCTAGTCTAATTCAATTCTGTAGACGAAGAAACTGAAGCCCAAAGAAAAGTGACTTTGCAAAGCCAAGAAGGAAACAGCAGACCCAGGATTTGAGTAGAGCTACTCAACCACAGAGACAGTGTTTGTTTGCTTGTTTTCCCAACTATTTAACACCTGAACACTCCTAGATTCCCATAACTTAAGGTGACCACCTTTTCCCCCAGTCCCGTCCTGTCCCTCCCCTTTCCCCACAGTGGTTAAACCACAAAATGTCTCACTCAAAATACATAGAATTTTTTATTAAGTCACAGAACCCAGAAATTCCATCAATCAAAATTAAAAGCACCTTTTGGAATGCAAATACCCCTGAAAAAAAGTAAAGGTTATTAATTATTAACATCCTAGAATAATATCATTTAGTCAGATTGCTTTTCCCCCAACATCAAGTTTACTGATGTTGCCAACTTTACTGAGAATATGTAATACTTTATTTTGGGAGTAGAATAAAGTAATTTTAGAATGGAAGCAACCTTAAGGGTTGGGAAGTAAGTTGATAAAGAAATAGAGATGATATTAAGGCACAGAAAGGAAAGTGGGAGAGTCACAAAGGAGAACTGAACTGCTGGCCAATAGTGGTCCTGCCTCCAGCTCACAGAAATTAAATAAAAAGCAGTTACTCACTTTGTAAAATAGGGTCCCAAAATAAATACAATTTGAAACCCAAAGAACCAAACCTACAAAGGGAATACAGATCTGCTTTTATAGTCCTGGGTCATAAACATCCTGTTTACTAAGGAAACTGGCTTTTCATGGATGGCCATAGGATCAGCTACATTGGCCAGAGGAGCAACCACATAAATCTCTACAGATCAAAAGAAATGTTGCTTCTAATATGAAACATTCTAATAGCATTGGGAGTAAAATACACAAGTGTCAGCAAAACCTAAATGAGTATTAAGATTCAAGAGTTGTTCTATAGATAACTGATGATATTAAAGTATAAATTTATTATATCAAGAGCACACACACCCATCAATCAACAAGCCTTTATTAAGCACCTATTATGTGCTAAGCACTGTGCTAGGCACTGGGTATGTAAAAATTAAATAGTCCCAGTGCTCAAGGAATTTACATTACATTGAACATATTTAAGAATATACAAAATACAAAATAAATACAAGGTAATTTTAAAAGGAAGGCAGTAGTAGCTGAAGGAAAGAAAGAAAGGTCCCATATAAGAAGTAACATTTGAGCTGAGCTGCCAAGGAAATAAGGGATTCTAAGAAATAGACATGAAGAATAAGTATATTCTATCATTGAGAATGCTCAAAAGCATAAGATCTGAGATAAATGTTGTGTTTAAGGTATAACAAGGTCAGTTTGGCTACACACTAGAGTATGTAAAAGGAAATAAAATATAATAAGCCTGGAAAGGTAAGCTGGAGCTAGGGTACGAAGGCATTCAAATGACAGAAGAGACTGCATTTGTACCTACTGGTAACAGGGAGTCAATGGATTTTATAGAGCAGAAGAATAACAAAGTCACACACAATTTTTTTAAGTTGAAATTTTTATAAAGGTAGAAACTATAAATAGCAGTGAAACTCCAGGCTTCTGGAATTATTCTTCCTAAGTCTATCAAGTAAGACTGTATTAGCATGTTAATAAGCAGAGGAACACGGGAATTTTATTGGAATTTAAATGATTATTAAATTATATAAGTATGCTGGATTATGTTACTTCAATTTAAAAGGAATCTTAACAAAATGAGATGTATTTTTGGTACTTATTAAGAAATACTGGAAAGTACATCATGCAGATATTAACTGAAAATCCTAGCATTCCAAATAACTTACCTATAAGTTCCACAATGCTCCCACTGCGACTTCTGCTACTAAACTCCTCTTTGGTCACACTGACCTGTCCAATACCACCTGCAGTGGTTAGGGCTTGAAGAAGCTCAGCTGGAGGTGTTTTGAAAAGTTGTTGTAATAGTTCTAATGCTCCAGTTACAACATTGTGGTCTTGGTGCTGGGTGTAATGCAAAGTCAATTCATATACCTAAGAACCAAAAAAGCCACAGTGGAATATTCATTCATTTTTTGGGTTGGGGGGAGGCCTGGAAAAAGAAGGTTAGTTATATGTTCATGAATTTCAATTAACCAAACTATAAGAACTGAGAAGCAACATGGATAATCAAAAACCCTTAACTCAAAGCGACTTCTTGTTATATGAATTAATATTAGGAGTTCCTTCAGATAAACTGTTTAAGGTATAAAAGTAAACTGTATCATCTAGTTCACCACTACTAGTATGAAACTGGTAAATAAAATTATTATGAAGAAAAATATCTCTCAAAAAAATTAATTGCTTTATTCCTATGGAATAACTAATATCCTATAACACAGAAAAAGGGGAACTACAGATTTTAAGACTTAGAAGGGACCTTTAAAGATCATATAGTTCAATCCCTGTGGTTTATTGAGAAGGAATCTAAGTCCAAAGAAATCACAGAACCACAGCATTTCATAGTTGGAAGGGACCTCAGTAACCATTTAGTTCAAATCATACTCGTAAAAGAATTTTTCTTATAATACATTCAAAAAGAAGTTGTCTAAGCTTTGCTTGAAGGAAGGGGGTGTCTCAATTCCTTCTAAGGCAGCCCATTACATTTATGGATGTCTCTAATATTTAGGAATTGTTTCCTTATATTGGGCTTACATTTACCTCTTTACACTTCCACACAATGCTCCTAGTTCTGCCCTGTGGGGCAAAATAAAATTTGTCTAAAGCCTCTTCCACATGTCAGCCTTTCAAATTCAAATGCTTCAGGACAGCAACTACATTTCTACAGAGTCTCTTCTCCAAGATAAACATCCCCAGGTCCTTCTCCCCTTTTCTACCCCACCTCAAGTCCCTTCCCCCAAATATCCCAAAACCCATGAAGGAGTAGGAAACCTGGCCACCCTCATCTCTTTCCTTTTCCCAGGCTACTTATGGGGTTTAGATTAAGTAAGTTAGCACTTTTCCTTCCAATGAAATGAAGAACCACCAAGCCTTACAGTCTCCTCTAAAACTTCCTCCTAAGTCCTGCCCTTAGGACTTCTGGGTCTTTCCAACCACCCTACTGCTGTTTCCTTAAGACCTTTGAACCTTTCCATCTGCCCTGACTTTGTTTTATGGGCTGTCTCCCCTGAATTAGAGTGTGAGAGCCTGGACAGTAGGCTCTGTCTCACTTTTACTTTCTATAACCACAGCATTCAGTACAATGCTTGGCACATAGCCATCACCTAATATTTTGTCATTCATTCATTCATTCTGCTATCATGAGCAAAAGGCCTTTCATTACCCTGGTTCTCCTCCTCTGGTTGCCGTCTTACCAATTTCCTTCTTGAAATGTAATGCCCAGAACTGAACATAAATTTCCAATATGGAATGAATAAAAAATAGTACTGCAGAACTATCACTTCTTTGGTGAAACTTAGGATCACATTAGCTTCTTAGCTGTCATAACACACTGTTGACATTTAGGTTACCATAGCCTAAAACCCATATATATTTTAAAGACAAATCACTATCTAAACAGCTACACCTCATCTTTTGCTTATTAGATGACTTTACATTTATCCATCTTAAATGAAACATTTGATTTTGCCCAAGATTCCTATCAAGGGCTTATTAAATCTTGATTGTCATCCAGTGTGTCTCTCCCAATTTTAAATCATTTGTAAATTTGGTAAGCACGCAAGTAGTGCCTTTTATCTATGTCATTAATAATGATAAAAACCATAAAGGCACAATGTAAAGAGAGCTAGTTGAAAAGAAAACACCTGGGTCTAAGTCCCATCTTCTGACTCATCCTGGCTGCGTGGGCAAGTCACTTAACTTCTTCATGTTCTAGAAAATTCTCTAAAACTATAAGCTAGAGAGAAAGTTTGACCCGTATTAGTACAGGGAGTTTCCTCACCAAAGAGTTGGCTACGCCAATGGAACCACAGGTCCAGCCCCTAAACTTATCCCTACTGATAATAGTGTTAAATAGCATAAAGCCAAGCATGGATTCCTTGGGTAACCCAATAGACATCTCCTTCCAGCTGACATAGATCCATTAATAACTAAATTTTGGATGTGGTCATTAATATAGTTCCAATAGCATCAAAGAATACTTGTAAGAAATGGTGGAGATTAAAGTGAACAGAAGCAAAAAATTTATTTTTACAGCAATATTATAGTTTAAAATACAAAGCAACTTGGAAAAACTTAAGAAATTTGGTCAATGAAGTGACTAACCACAGCTACAGGGAACCCATGATGAAATAGGCTACCCACCTCACGACAAAGAGGTCATGGTCTCAGGGTAAAAAGTGAGAATTTTCATACATGGCCAAGAAGTGGATTTGTTTTGCCTGACTATGTATATGTGGGAGAAAAATAGGAAACACAATTATTCTGTGACATCTTGATGGACTATCAATGCTGAAATCCACCAACCACCTGGCGGCCTAATATTACAAAGTCCCCAACCACTATGCAAGAATAAGAGGTAAAGTGAATAGTCTTATCCACTACTGCACAACTACTGTCTTCGCTGTCTTTGGATAAGAGAACATTGCAATTTTGTCCAAAAGAACTGTTCTCACAATTGTAAAAGTATCTGGTCTCTTCTTGCCTTCTAAGGTCCATGGATCGTAAGCAAGAACAATGAAAAGGATAAACTGTTCACATTCAAATGCAGAGGGGGAGATCCCTCTGATTATCATCCTCCAGGGTCACAGAGGAAGTTTAATTAGACAGACAACCTGGGAGTGGTTCTGTTATATCTTGATGATCTTAAGAGAAGAATGGAAAGAGGGGGAAGAGAAATACATTAGGAGGGAAGGGAAAGGAAGGTTAGGGAAAATTATCTCACGTTATCAGGGTGTAGTGGACATCTATACAAACAAGGAGGAGGGGGTGGGGAAGAAACATACACTTGAACCAGACTTTCAACTTATCAAAGAGGGAAAGAATACACATACATACACAGAGTTGGGTACAAAAATACATTTTAATCAACAGGGAAATAGAAGGAAAAGGGGAGAAAGGGAAGGAATGGGGAAGAAATTGGAGGATAGATTAAGGACTGAATTAGTTCTAAAACAAACAAATTCTAACTAAGAATATACAAAAATATTTCTAGCTCTTTTTGAGATGGCAAAGAATGAGAAGGTGAAGGAATGCCCACAAATTGGGGAATGGATGAACAAGTGATAGTATAAAAATGTGACACAATAGTATTGTGTTCTAAGAAATGATGAGGGAGATGGTTTCAGAGAAACCTGGGAAGATTTGTATGAACTGATACAGAGTGAAGCATAAAGTTGATCCTTAATAAATACTTCTTGATTAAGGATCAATCGATGCTTAATCTTAGTCACATAACTCAAAGCTTTCTTTACTTGGTAATTCAGACAGTTAATACTTTGAATTTTCATAGTTACTTCAGAATTATGTTTACCTGGATGAGCTGGTCTGTAGAAGGTGAGACTTCAGTTTCTTTTCGTGTGACACCAAAGCTCCCTTTCAAACTCATGTCCTTGACTTGCTGTTGGAGCAAGGGGATTAAATACCTCAATGTGAGCAATACTCCAAGAATAAAAAGAGTAGAATGCTCCTCCTCAACAGGAACTAGTAAGCCTACAAAACAGTAAGCAAAGTCATTAGCATCTGATTGATAGCTTAACCATCAAACCATTCTATGTCTCTTTCAAAAGAAGAGTGACTTACAAATACAGAAATACCGCATTTAAAGGAGAGCATTAATAGATAAAAATAACATCCCTATTACTGTGAAGAGCAGTGATATCAAATTCAAATAGAAATGGATCCCTTAGGGCCTCATACTGACTTAGAAAAGCATAAATTAACAATATCTATGTTGTGTTCTGTTTTTATTTATTTTGCCATATATTTCCCAATTACATTTTAATCTGGTTAGGCTCAGGAGTTTTACAGGCCCCCTACCCACCCACAAGTTGACTTCTCTGCTGAAGTACACAATATCATGTGCATGTGACCTATTACTAGACTCAAATTCATAGTATGGGTCTAGACTTTAAACGGATTTTATCATATTTGTAAACTGAACAAGAGTTTCTCATTATATATATTCTATTCTCCAGGTAATATGCCATTCCCCACCAGCTCTGCCTGTCCAATTCCTTCCCATTCTTCAAACATCATTTCATTTTGACAAAGGTTTTCCAATTCCCCCAGCTGAAAGTGATCTCTCCATCCCCAGAACTACATAAGAATTCTGTACCTTTCTTATGTCCTTTCAGTCTTGCTTGTAATACAGTTTTTTGTGTATATATCTTAACTCTCCAACTAGACTTTAATTTCCATGAGGCTGAGGACTATGCCTTATTCTTCTCTGAATACTCCACTAAGCATAGTATATGATCTTGAACAAGAAACATTTTTAATTAAAGAATTAAAATCCCAACTCTCCCATTTGGGGTTTTATTTGGGCTTATATTTATTACATTTGACTACAGAAATTCAATTCAACAAACATTTTTAAAATAGTTATTTGCTAGGCACTGGGGTGATAAAGATGAAAATAAGACAGAATCCCTACCCACAAAAAGGTTACCCTCTATGAGGCAAGAGATAACACAAACACAAAGAAGTAGAAAACAATAAGAGAAAAAGAGTGATCTAGGCAAAGCAATCTAGAAAAACTGAAGGAGAGAGAAATTATTTTCAGCTGGGGACATTTGGAAACCTGAGGACAAGGAAACCTTTCACAGAAGGGGTGACACCTGAGCTGAGCCTTGAAAGAAAGCTATAAGAAAAAAAATAAAGAATACAAGCAGTGTCTCTAAGCAAAAACCGACAACCTTCAAGTGATGCTGAAGAGAGCCGGAGACATCAATAAACCCTTGTGAACTTTACAATGTAGAATCTACAAGGATAGCGACAATGCCTATGATTTCAACAGTACAGGGGACTCCTATATGACAAAGTCCCCAATACCAAGAAAGGTCAGATAATTCTCTGCTACTTCTAGTTTTAAAGAGTGGCCTGGGATAAGGAGAAGTTAAGTGATTCTTCCCAGAATCACACAGTCATTATGTCAGAGCCAGGCCTTGAACCCAAGTCTTCCTGGATCCAAGGCCAGTTCTCTATCTCTATATCATAATGCTTCTCTAGGTTTAATATTAACCAGTCAGAAAATGGTAAGTGCTATGATCCACAAAGCTGGCAAAGTTTTCATAAAATCCAGTTTAAGAGCATGACTTTCATTAGGTTTTTCCTCCCACCTTTCATTAGGTTTTTTTTTCCATTCCCTCCACATAAAAACTACAGCGCCTCTACTATGTCTTAAAATTTTATTTTCACCTTACCTAAAAGTACATTAAGTAACCAGGTATAAAAATACTGTGTCCTCCTTGAATGCTGGCAGATGCTCACTGCTGATCCAGCTGCTGTTCGCCGTATTGTAGGAGAACTTGACTTGAGATTAGCTATGAAAGCTTTTAATAAAACCTATGATAACAAAATTACAAGACACTAGAGAAAGTCACATCAAGACAATGGAATTTTTTTATGTACTTACGATTTTCCTGAAACTTGATGAATCTACTTCATCTTTTCTTGAATTTATAATGTTAATGCAATCACAACACTATTAAATTAATGAAAAATATATACCCTACCACATGTTTTTCTTACATCTTTATTAACTGTTAAAGTTGAAAAATACTGAAAAAAGCTGAAAAAGTGTTATTTAGTCCAACCCCCTTCATTTTACAGATCACGAAAGAGGAGGGAAGGGGAAGGAAGGGGATTTGCTAAGGCAAATTAGTGACAGAGAAAAAACAAAAAATAAAGATTTACTCAGAATTTAGGCCCATCAAAATTCACACAAAAATATTACTTTCATAAAAACCTACTACTGCATTTGAAGTGTAAACAAATAATCATAATTTTATACCATAACCATTACTTTGAGAATATAATGAAAATTAGGAGTATGTAAAGCCAGGCAATTCTGGATTTAAACAGCCACCAACTAAGTTGGTATCCTTAATTGAAAATGTTTAAGTCAAACAATTTTTTAAAGGATGTAGGGAAGGAAATAAGTGTTTGTTAAACACCACCATGTGCCAGACACTGTGCTAAGCACTTTATTAATATTATCTCATTTGATTCTCATAGTAGTCCTGGGAAATAGGTACTATTATTATCCCCATTTTACAGTGGAGGAAAACTGAGGCAGGTAGCAGTTAAGTGAGTTGCTACTGCCTAAGGCCATATTTGAACTCAGACTCCAGATACTCTATCCAGACATTCTATCCACTGCCACACCTAACTGTCTTTAAGTATATTCAATCAAATCTCGGCTAAATGCCTCATCATGGCAGAGAGCTGGGTTTTTTGCTTTGTTTTGTTTTTATTCTAGGGGACCACAAGCTCTAGCAGGCCCCACTAAACTCGAAAGGTTCAAGAGATAAAATGAATGTCTATCAATTGAGGCCTAGACAAAATACCCACAGAGAGGTTTATCAATAGAAGAGATGATCAACTGACAATCACATGAAGACTGTTTTTGGCCACAGCGACTCAGGAAACCATCTATATTAGAGTTGCAATCAGCCAACTAACATTTATTAAGTCTCTACTATATGTCAGGCATTGTGCTAAATATTGGGGTTACAAAGAAAAGCACAAGGTTGTCCCTGCTCTCAAGGAGCTCACAGTCTAATGGGGAAAAAACATACATGTAAACAACTGTACACTGTACAAAAAAGAGATATACTGGATAAACCGGAAATGCTCTCAAAAGGAAGCGGAATCAGGAAAGGTTTCTTATAAAAAGTAAAATTTTAGCTGAGACCTGAAGGAAGACAGGAAATCGAGGAGGCGAGATGGGAAGGAGAGAGTTTCAGGCACAGGGGACAGCCCAAAACAGGATCAAAATGATCTGAGACAGGAAAAAGGGGTGCCTTGTTCAAGGAACAGCAAGGGGGCCAGTATTACTGGATACCACAGTACATGGCAAGGGAATAAGGCGTAAAAAAACTAATGGCAAAAAAGAGACCACATTACGAAGCCAAACCAAACAGAGGATTTTATATTTGATCCTTGAGGTAACAGGAAGCCACTGCAGTTAAGTGTATAGGGAAATGATATGGTCAGATTTGTACTTTAGGAAGATCACCTTGACAGATAAATAGAGGATGAACTGGAGTAGGGAGAGACTTTGGGAAGGAAAACCAACCAGCAGGCTATTGCAATAGTCAAGGCCTGAGTTAAGGAGGGCCTGCACAGGGATGGTGGAGTGTCAGAGAACAGAAAGGAGCATAAAAAGAGGTGTTAATAAAGGTAGAAATGACAGGGGAGTTTGCAACTGAATGGATATGGGGCAGGAAGAGGGGAGTGAGATAAACTGAAGAGTTAATAATGACATGTAGGTTGAGAGTCTGGGAGCCTAGGAGGATGCTGGTGTCTTCAACAATAACAGAAAAGTTTGAAAGAGGGGAGAATTTGGTGGAAAAGGAAATGAGTTCGATTTTGGACATGCTGAGTTTATGTTGTTTATGAGGCATTCAATTTGGATGTCCAATAGGCAGTTACCAACAGGCAATTCAAGACTGGAGGTCAGGAGAAACGTTTGGGCTGGACAAAAAATCTGAGAATCATCTGTATAAGGATAAAAAGTTGAATCCATGGGAGCTGATAAGATCACCAAGTGAAATAGTACTGACAGAGGAAAGGCTCCAAAACAGAGCTCAAGGGGACATCTACAGTTAACAGGTTTGACCTGGAAACAGATCAGCAAAAGAGACTGAGAAGGTTCAATTAGACAGGCAGGAGGAGAACCAGGAGATAACAGTGTCACAGAAACCTAGAAAAAAGGCAGTATAAAGGAGAAGAGGGTGATCAACAGTGTCAAAAGCTACACAGAGAGGTGTTAAGAAGGATGAGGACCGAGAAAAAGCCAATGATTTAGCAGTGAAGAGGTCATTAGTAACTTTGGAGGGAGTAGTTTTAGTCCAATGATCAGGTTGGGAGCCAGAAGGCAGAGAGTTAAGAAGAGACTGAGAGGAGAGGAGGCACCTCGTGTATACAGTCTTCTCAAGAAGTTTAGCCACAAAAAGCAGGAGTGATGTGGAACAGAAGTTATCAGGGAAGGATAAATCAAGTAAGAGTCTTTTAAGGATGAGAGAGACATGGGCATATTTGTAGGCAGGAAGGAAGCTGCCAGTAGACAGGAAGAAATTAAAGATAGGTAGGAAAGTGGGGATGACAGAAGCGGCAATCTGATGGAGAAGACAGGATGGAATGGGCTAACTTGTATGTGTAGACAATAAAGGCTACCTCTATATATTACACAAGGCTGAAGGAGGAGAAAATGACAGAAGGCAATTGGAGATTAAAATCATAGATTCCTCAAGTACTAATTTAACTTCAATCAGGAAAAAAAGTGCTTAAGAGACAAACAAAAACAGTCAACAATAGACAGGGAATCTCTCCACAGTTATCAATAATTCCTTAATTGCCAAATCTGATGTTCTTAACTCAATTCTTAATCCTTTTCAACCCATTTTGCTTCATTTGACACTGATGATCACCTATCTCCTCTCTTGGTTTTTTTGACACTGTTTTCCCCTGGTTTGCATCTTACCTGTCTGAATGGTCTTTCTTAAGTTTCCTTTTCTGGCTCATCATCTACACATCATGCTCATTTGTGGTACTCCCCAAGGTTCTGACCCTCTCCTTCTATACTCCCTTTGGTGATAACCTTTTCAGCCTATGGGTTTAACTATTATCTCAATTCGGAGGACTAACAGTCCCTTGAGCTTCAGCCAAACATTAATAATTACTATTGAACATTTCAAACTGGTTGTCCCTGTGGAAACATTAAAAATGTCCTTTTTAATTTCTCTAGAAATATTAAGAAATGGTATTTCCCTAGCCTAAAATATCCCTTCCAGACTTCCAGATTTGAAGGCAGGTTAGAACAAGAGGCCTCTTCTTAAGGAGACATTATTAGGGGATAACCAAGACCTTGAGCAAAAAATACCTCTTTTATTGTTTAGATCATTTCCTTTCAAACCCCTAAAGTGATTAGGCTATTGATCTGTCTGGGAGCAGTCTCCTCTTCCCAATCCCTGAAGATAAGGTTCTATGATACATCCTTCTCCACTGGGAAAGGATTAAGATACCAATGCCAGGGAGCAAGTCACTTTGTTCCAGGAAAACATTTGAATGACTTGAATGCAACAGTCAAGGAAGGAATGGGGTAGTTATTACTATTTTGAAATATTACATCTTGAAGATTTTAAGATATTATGATCTTTACTTTGTTCAAGATTTCTCTATTACCTCAAATCACTTGAGGTCAAGGCATGTGTGAGAGAAGGTGAAGGGTAAGTTAAGGATGGGGGGGGAGGGATTTTTACCAGTTTGTAATTCTCTGTCTCTCCAAACTAGAAATGGCTGGACTACAGAACAATGATGAATTAAATAAGTCTTTCTGGCAGAACTGTGCCTAAAACACAGAGTACATTATTAATAATTTTTTCTTCATCATACTGGAGATATCTTAAACTCAACATGTCTCAACACAAACACACAAACATATATGTATGTGTATGCTCATATATATACATATATATATATACACACACACATTTATAGGAATTTTTTTTATTATGTACATACTAACGTACTTGTTATCTCCTTCATGAGAATGTAAGCTCTTCACCTCCTTACCAATAGGGATTGTTACATTCTTTACATTTTATATCCACAGTACTTGGCACATAGTAGGAATTTAATAAATGCTCGTTGATTAACTAGCTATCTCATCCATACACAGCCTGTGCACCCACTGACCATTTTGCTTAATGGTTATCCATCGTGCCTGAAATGGCCTCCCTCCTCATTTCCACCTGCTAGAAGCCCTTTTTTTCTTTCAAACTAAGTTCAAGGGTCACCTTCTATATGAAGCTCTTCCTAATCTCCCCAATTTGTGCTGCCTCCACCCTTAAAGTTGCCTGGTATTTACTGTATACACATTTTGTACCTACTTTTTATATGTAGATGTTATTTCCTCCACTACATATAATCTCCTTAATGCCAAGGGCTGTTTATGTTTTTATTTCCCTACTAGCATGTTTTGTTGTTGTTGAGTCATTCAGCATGTCTAACTCTCTGTGACCCCATGGACCCTACTACCCATGGAGTTTTCTTGACAAAGATCTTGGAGTGGTTGGTCATTTCCTTCTTCATCTCATTTTACAGACTAGGAAACTGAGGCAGAGTTAAGTCACTTTGCCCAGGGCCACAGTGCTAATGAGTGTCTGAGATCTGATCTGAACTCAGAAAGATGAGTCTTCCTGACTCCAGGCCTGGCATTCTATCCACTGAGTCACCTAGCTGCCTCCAGGGATAATTTATTCATTAGAAAATTCTCCAAACCCTTTTCAAGAAACAGATTTGAGGGGCAGCTAGGTGGCGCAGTGGATAGAGCTCCAGCCTTGGAGTCCAGAGGGCCTGACTTCAAATCTGGCCTCAGACACATATTTCCTAGCTGTGTGACTCTGGGCAAGTCACTTAACCCCAATTGTCTCACCAAAAAAAAAAAATCACCCAGATTTGAACCAACCAATTTTAAAGGACAGTCCTCTATGACTGAGCCAAAATTTATTTCCAGGGAACACTCCAAACTAAGGATCATCCTGTAGAGCTCTCCAAGAACAGGAATAAGCACTTAATAAATATTTGTTGACTGACTAACAAGACAACACATAGTCTCTGGACTTCCCCATCCCACATAACTGAGTGAGTTCTAGAACCCTACACTCTGAATTGGAAGGACCCTCCAAGGTCATCCATCCTATCCATACCAGGGCAGGAATCTCACTACAATGATCCAATAAATGCTCATCTAGTGCCCACTCAAAGACTTCAAGGCATAGGGAACCCACTACCACCCAAGAGACTATTCCACATTCATATAACAGTTATGGGCCAAATTCTTTTTTTTCAACCTTTAACTACCACTCTTAACTCTGCCCAGTGCTCTCTAGAGCCAAATTTAAAAAGAAAAAATGATACTTTTTCTAAACAATCATCAATATAAAGAATGCTATCATATTGTCCCCTAAGTTTTCTTCCCTCCAGGACAAAAGGCCTTTGTTCCTTCAGTAGTGAGTCCCTGGGACATCATGGACTTAAATCTCCTCACCATCTTGATTATCTTTCCAAAAATGTGGTTCTTAGAACTAAGCTCCAGCTCTGTCATCTGCTTTATACAACACTGGGCAAGACACTTAGTCTCTCCAAAACTCAAAAGAGTCAAATGGGTCATTAGTCAAACAAGAGAATTGGACAAAAGGGTTGCTACAGTTTCTTTCCAACTCTCTGCTTCTACAGCATGATTCTATAAATGCATGCTGTTGATACAATGAAAACAATGGGGCTATTTACAAACTGTGTTGAGACACACTTAGAACGAAAAGTTCCACAGCTCTACAGAAGAAATAATCACTATAGGAAAGATGAATTATGGTTAAAATGTCCCTGCCCTGAACCATCCAAGCCATATCTTTATTCAGCAAACATGCATTGAACACCTGGTATGAAAGGCTTTGCGCTAGGTACTTCAAGGCTATAAAACAATTCCCTGAATATAGAAGGATCAAAAAAATGGCTAAACTCCCCACAACCAATAGCCAGCAAAAGTAAGAACCAAAATTGTTACCATTGCAAGAAATTTGACAGATCATCTAATACCCTCCTTACTTCTATTTACAGATGAGAACACCGAGGAACAGGAAAGAGAACTGACTTAGCAAACAGGCTGGTGGTAGAGCAGGGAATAGAAGCCAAGTTCTCCCATCTCCCAGTTCAGTACTCTAACTGCCCCCACCAGGGAATAATGCCTGACTATCCATTCCAAATAGGTCCCCAAAGGTTTAGTAATTACATGTTCCCTGTTCATCAAAGCTCCTAGAATGTAATTCTTTATGAATACCTGGAATTATATGCTCTCCCAAGGATGATAAGATCCAGGAGTCCCCACTGGCCTCTATTCACTTCCCCACAAAGACAAGAGCAGGTCTAAGTCCCTCTTTGAGTTTAAGATACACACCCACACCCACACACACACACACACACACACACACATACATACATCAGTAGATGATATAACATAAGAATAAGAAATAACTCAGAGTTGGTCTCTCCACTAGACATTAAGCATCAAAAATAAAAAAGAATTCATAGTCTGCTTCTCCTTAATGGATTTAAAAGAAATCTAGGTAGGCACTAATACTGAAAACAGCTTTTGAATAATGAGGATGAGGAGAAAAACAACAATGACAATAATAATAACTGACATTTCTATAGTGCTTTAAGGTTTGTAAATTTATCTCCTCTTATCATTACAACAACTCTATAAGATAGGTTCTCTAGGTATTATTATTCTCATTCTACATAATGAAGAAACTGAGAAAGGTAAAGCAACTCACTCAACATCAACCATAGTGCACATAGCAGACCCAGGATTCAATCACAAGTTCCTGCTTATATATCCAATCAGTTTCAGAGGAAAGTCCCTCCTGACTCCAAGATCAGTATTAATCAGTAGTTGCAAGTACAAAGAAGTTGCCAATTACCTTTAATAAGTTATAAGATTTAGAGCTGGAAGTGACCCACCATATAATCTGGTCCAACTCCCTATTTCACAGAAACTGAGGTGGAAAGAGAGTAAGTGATCACCTGAGGTCAGATTGTGAACCTGAATTCAAACACAAATCCCCCGACTCAAAAACCTTCTACATGCCCCAACTATCAGGTATCACGATATTCAAACATCCTTAACTAGTTAATAGATTAGTTCAATGCTACAAACAAAAAAACCACACACATATCCCCTAACCTTTAAATTTTGTGCCTTAAAATGGCAACCTTAAATGACACTTTAAAAAAACACAATTTAAAGGTGAAAAGTTCTTAATCTGATGAAGTTTCAATCAGTTCAATTTAAACTGACAAAATTTGGAAGCAATTTGAAATTTCGCCAGCAACTTTATTTATCTTAAGACATTCATTAGCAGCAAATCTCAAAAGGCAGCTGCTTACTTACAAACCACAAATCTATATGGGATTAGTCTCGAGTTCATGCACTTGAAGAAAGCAACCATACCTTAATTTCATTGTCATTTGCAAAGTTGCCAAAAGATGCCATAATTTTGGGTATAGCAGCTGCCAAAGTCTCTTGTACAGATTCTTCTGTTCGCTTGCTTATTCGAGTCAGACAAGGCAAAAGGTTTACCAAATATGGTCTGTAAACATGAAAAGTATATGAATTATTCCTTCTGCTCAATTTTGACAAGAAAAAATTTTAATACATCATAACTGGGGGAAAGATAAAGATAAAGCCTTCTATGATACTTATTTATTACTAAAGATTCTAATGCAAGGAGACAAATTTGCCTTCATAGGATTACCATGGATTTTTTGTCATATGAGATCCATAACTAGAATATGACTCTGAAAGGATGTACATTATTCAAAAGAAAAAGGATAGACAAAAGGAGAAAAGGGAACAATTAGGATTATATGCTAAGAAGATACACATATGCAAAAAAATACAGGAGCCAAGCATGATAGAGGGCATTTGGGGGAAGATAAAAGGAGGCAGAAAGAGAAGCAATATTGTCTTTACAGCATTCTTCAGAACCACATGGACCCCAAAAAAAAAAAAAAAGAAAAAGAAAAACAGAGGATAGAAGCCTGATATAGTAAGGGCAAATCAATTATCTATATATCTGCTAGTTCCATTTCCCTTCAAAAAAAAGAAACTAATAATTTCTTGAATCACATAATGATAATTTCCTCCTTTAAAAGGTGACAGAACAACAAAGAAAACTGATATTATGAATTTGACTCTCATTAACTACTTAAAAGAGTGGAAATGATGAAAACCTAGAGAGGGAGTAACTACTTTATTTTAAGAGTACTAGTCAGAAGAGGAAGAAAGCAGAGAATGGTCTGAAAAATATCTTAGATTTGGGGAAAGCAGATTTCAAAAGTTTTATTTTGCTTTATTCTCAATATTCTGCTAATTATCTAAAGAGACCAAGACATTGGTAAATACACATGTGGATACACAGGTAACTCACAATCAATTCAAATTTTTAAAAGATGAGTAACGAAAAAGAAATTAAAAAATACACTGTGGTACTATAAAAATAGTGAAAGAAGCATTTAGAATTAGAATGAGTTGAGCTGGCAAAATAATGCAAAAAGAAGGATTTTTTTTTCATTTTTATGGTTTAAAAAAGAGGCTCAAAGAAGCAACAGGACCACTTAGCAAGTAGAAAGGATGGAAAGAATGCAGAACCGCTCAATTCATATTCTGCTTCTGATTTCTCCAAGAAGAATGATGGAAATGAAAGAATAAACATGATTAACAGAGAGTTGGTAACTAAGGTAAGTAGGAAGATAAGAAGGCCCTTGGTCCTTCATCAGATAAGTCATCAGGACTAAATGAACTACAACCCATTGGATTTAAAGACCTGGCACGTTTGATTATGCAGCCACCATCAGTGATTCTGAAACATTGTAGGGAGTGGGCAAAGTGCTATTCTCCAGATTGGAAAAGGGAAAATTTCTAACTTTACACAAGTCAGTAGAATAAGCAAATTATAGGTCAGTTGTTAACCTGACCCCAATTTTTTCTGAGAGGTTACTGAACATCTAGAAACGGATGCAGTGATCACAAAGAGACATCAGGGCTGTATCAAAAACAGGTCATGACAACTTTCCTTTTCTGACCAAATTAAACAGGGAATACAAAGGTGCTACAGATGGAATTTGCCTAGATTTTAGCAAAACATTTCACAAAGTTTCAGGAAAACATGAAGCAGTATTGACTAGACAACACTGGCATATTGTAGACAACACAATTACATTGATTTAGAATTGTCCGAAAAACCAGAACTCAATGGTTAATGGTTCATTTTCTAGTGAAGTGCTCCACAGATCTTTGCTTGACCTTATGCTGCTTCACATTTTTATCAATGACTTCTATAAAGGCATACAAGATATGTCTATGAAAACTGAACATGACACAAATCTAAGGGGGAAAACCAACTCAGTGAATGACAACTGGTACCCAAAAATATCTCAACAAGCTCGAAAGTTAGACCAAATCTAATGAGATGAAATTAATAAGGATAAATGTAAAGTCTTACAACTGAGTTCAAAAAGTTAACTCCATGGTCTCCACCACCAGAGAGAAAACCGACAGATTCAGAGTATGGACTGAAGTGTATTTTCTCCCTTTATTCTTGTTGCTTTTTGTTTTAAGAAACATTACTGATGCAGAAAAGTTTTGCATAATTTCATATGTATAATAGGTGTCTTATTTCCTGCCTTCTCAATGGGTGGGGGAGGGGTTAGAAAAAGGAGAGCATTTGGAACTGAAAATGAAAATAATTTTTTTAATGGACTGAACAAGTACATGATAAGACAATCCTGGCTAGAGAGTTTGAAGATACAGATGTTTTCTTGTACTACAAATTCAGTATAAGTCAACAGTGTGATATGATAGGCCCCCAAAATCTCATTCAATCTTAGAATATATTAAGAAACACACAGCTTTCAGAAAAAAAGAGACAATCCTACTATTATACTCTGGAATAACCAGAAAACATCTGTTCTGGGTGCTCCATTGTAAGAACATTGATAAGTGGAAGAATGTCCAGAGCAGAACAATCAGGATGGCTAAGGATCTCAAGTTCATACCATACAAGCACCAGTTAATAGAAACAGAGAAGGTTAACCATTAGAAGAAAAGATTTAGTGTGCACACAACTGTGTCCACACATTTGAAAGACTGTTTTATGGAAAATGGATTAGATTTATTCTGCCTGACCCCAGAGGGAAAAACTAAGACATGGGTTAGAAGTTGCAGAGAGATAAATTTAAGTTTGATATAAAGAAAAACATCCTAACAATCAGTTACCCAAAAGTAGAATGAACTGCCTCAAGGGGTCGTGGGGTGCCCCTCTTGGAAGGTTTTTACACAAAGCCTGGTTGCATGTGTTGTAGAAAAGATTCTTTTTCAGATACACATTAGTCAAATGAGCTTCAAGGTCTCTTTGTTTTCTGAATTTTTATGATTTTCTAACATTATTAACTGAATAGTACTGAATATGTTAGAAGAGACTAATCCAAAGTGGCAAACACAAACAAAAAAGAAGAAACTAAAGTTACAGAAAAGCTAGATTAAAGCATAACACACTGCACTACTTTCAGGTTTGTACAGAAAAAGCATAAAAGTCCAGATTCTGTAAAAAGCTTTTATCTAGCTATCAGTAGCAGGAGAAGCAGTAGCAATAGCAGCAACCATAGCAGCAGCAGAAGCTTATATTTATAGAGTAGCTGGCATTTATATCGGTTTTTTAAATTTACAAAACACTTCACATACTATCATATTTGAGCCTCACAACAATCTAGTGAAACAAAGATTATTATCCCCATTTTATAGACACAGAAACTAAGGCTTAGAAAAGTGTTACAGGTGGCAGAGTAAGAGGTCAAGAATGAAACCAGGCCAAAATCCCATCCCAAACACTTAGTTAGGCAAGTTATTAACCTCATACTGTTTCATTTAAAGTCAGAATAAAATACTGCATTATTTCCCTCACAGAGTTGTAAGGAATATGCTTTACAAACCACAAAGCACTATCAAGGTGAGTTATTATTTTAAGTCACAAAATATTTGACATACATCTCATATTATCTCATTTAATCTTTACAACAACTCTTGAGAGGCAAGCAGTGTAAATGTTGTTATTTCCATTTAACAGATTTTTTTAAAATGACACACAGAGAAATTAAGTAATTTGCTGAGGATCACAAAGCTAATCAATAGTCTTCTGACTCCTAGTTTAGACTCTTTCCACTACATCTGTTGTCATGAAACGAGTTAGAAGACTTTGTATTTTTTAAAAGGAACAAAATAATTAGGAAATATAATTATCACTACTTCAAAAAGCAATTGGCTGGGGGCAGCTAGGTGTCTCAGTGGATAGAGCACCGGCCCTGAAGTCCGGAGTGCCTGAGTTCAAATCTGGCCTCAGACCAAAACACTTGACACTTACTAGCTGTGTGACCCTGGGCAAGTCACTTAACCCCAATTGCCTTTAAAAAAAAAAAAGGCAAATGGAAAAAAAAAAGGTTGCTCCTTGCCAAGAAAAAGCTAAAAGATCCACAAAAATATTTACACATAGACCTTGCCAAGATTCAATTTAAACTTGTAAAGAGGTAGAGAAATGAAGATCAAGAGATATCTAAATCATAAAATTTAATCTTTTTTAAAAGGGTCATTTTAAATTCCTCAGAACACAAGTTCTTCAGGGAAGATTAAGATATTCCCTTTTTTATGTATAACACTTTTAACTTTCCAAGTATACTGCTCCTTCATCACAACTTCCCCAGTCATTCAATCATTCCACTAGCATTCATTAAGCACCTTCTAAATAGGACAGGCCCTGGAGATTCCAAGACAACAATAGCAAAGCTCCTGACCTCAAGAAGCTGACATTCCACTGAGGGAAAGATGAATAAAGACAAGTAATACAAAGTAGTTTCAGCACCAGGGTACAGGAAGCCTGTACAAAAGCAGAGTTGGGAAATGTATTCTAAAAGCAACAAGTAGGTCAGTTTGGCTGAAATGTAAAGTATGTGACGGAGAGCAATGGACAGTAAACCTGTAAATGTAGGAAAGATCCAGATTAGAAGGGCTTTAAATGCCAAAGAGAGACATTTGTATTTTATCCTGGAAGCAACAAGAAGCCACTGGAGAGCTTCCAGAGCAGAGGAATGCTATCGATCATTAGACAGGTACTTCCTTCTGATCTCTTCTGTGCATTTTAAAAAATGCTTCCATGACTCACTCTTCTATCCTTTATTCTTTTTTTGGCATTATGATCACTTACCTCCTCTCCCCCAAAATTTTAAAAAACTGTCCCGTGTGACAAATAAGAGTCGAATAAAACAAATCTACGCATTAGCCATGTCCAAAAGTGAATAAGTCATTCTGTATTTCCCATCTATTCCTCTGGTATAGGTAACAGGCTTCATCACTGGACCTCTGGTGTCATGGCTGGTCACTGCAACCAAAAACCTCCACTACCCAATACTGAGTACCCTCTTATCCTGGGTTTTCATGACCCTGCACCCTCCTGGCTCTCCTCCTGCCTGACAACTCTTTGTCAGTCCAAAGCTCCATCTTGAGTCCTCTTCTCTTTTCTCCCTTTATTCTCTCATCTCATCAGTACCCAAGGGATCACTTACTGTCTTCAGGCCAATAACTCTTCATCTCCAGTCCTGGTCTCTCTCCTAAGTTCCAGTACTGCATCACCAACTACCTCCTGAACATTTTAAATAGCTTCAAAGCATCTCATACTTAATGTATCCAAAATCTGCCCCCCCCAAAAAAAAAACCCCTATCCCTCTTCTGAACTTTTCTCTTACTATTGAGGTTACAGCAATCCTTCTAGCATTCAGGCTCAAAACCTGAGCGTCATGCTTAACTCCTCACTCTCATTCACCCATTATATCTAATTAGTTGACAAATCTTGTCACTTCTGCTGCAACATCTCTTGCTGACATACCCTTCTATGAACTCCCATGACCATCAGCCTAGCTCAAGCCTCATCATCTCTCACCTGGATTACAGGAATAGGTTCCTAACTGGTCTACCTTCTTCAATCAAGTCTCTCCCCACTCTACAAAACAGGCAACATGATTTTCCTAAAGTTTACACTCTAGGATCAAATAAATATAAACTATTCTGTTTGGTATTTAAAGGTCTTCACAACCTGATGTCTCCCTACCTTCTTAGTCCTCTTATGTATTATTCCCCTGCATGCACTCTTCAATCTAACCACACTGGCCTAGTTGCTGTTCCTTACACAAGACAATCCATCTTCCATCTTCATCCCTTTACACGATGGCTACTGCCCCACTCTCATCCCTGGAATCCACTCAATCCTCACCTCTGATTCTTAGAATCCCTACTTCCCTTCATGACTCAACTGAAGCACCACTTTCTACACAAAGCCTTTGGAATTCACACTAGTAGGTAAGGGAACTGCCTCCTAAAGTTGCCTTATCATCACTCTGTATCTATCGTGGATATGCTGTCATAGACATGTTGACTCCAGTTAGAATGCAAGCTCCCAGGGGACAGCTTCTCTTTTACTTTGGGATTTGCATTCCCAGTGCTTAGTGTAGTAACTGGGACACAGGAGGCACATAACTAAATATCTGTTGACTCATTTTTGGCATTATACCTGGAATTCTGTCAATACACCTACTGGGTTTTCTTATCTATTCTAAGTATTTGGTTGCCCTTAAAAAACAGACATAGCATTTTCAACATGTATTTTTTCTTTTTAAACCACTGTGTGTTCTTCTGGAGAGAGGTGATGTGGCATATTCGAGAGAGGGCTAGCATGGGAGTCAGGAAGACCTGGGCTCAAGTCCTGCCTTTCGTACATATTAACTTTGTGACCAACATTAAGTAATTAAGCCCTAAATACCTCAGACAGCTCTTGAAGACTATGAGTTAAAGACAAGCTGCTGACCTACTATAATGTACATGAAGGGATTTTCCCACACTGATGAAATCTTAAAAGGTCTAAGCCAAAAAATACACAAATAAAAATATTCTCTTAGAGATACTATATGTTTATGATTCCAAGTGATCTAAGGGACAATGGAAAGAAGTAGAGTTAAAGTAATTGAGTTGTGCAGTATTACTAGTTATGGTCTACATAAGAGAAAGGACATAAAAGACATCACCAAGGACATGTATGACTAGAAAAGGTAGGCAATTCATGTAGTGGAAATAAATGACAACAAGACATGAACAAGCTGACAGCACCATCAGTACCCACAAAATGTTACAAGTATTTCTATAAAGACATGGACAAGAATTACATAGGATGAGAAGGTATGGAGAGCTTGAGATCACTAGTGGAGGGAAGAGCCACATAGAATCATGGATTCATCCAAATAAATACAAATAAATTACTACTTTGATACATAAACCAAAATAAATTAAATTGAACACTAAAGTAAAACAGCTTACCTGCATTTCTGAGGTCGAACCAGATGGGCAAGTTCAGCAAACCTCCAGAGAGCAGCTCTCAGACTTCGAGAAGCACCATTCTAAGAAATTAAACAAGTAATAGGTTATATATTAGTGATAACATACTCTCTGGCACTGAAAGGACTTTATACAAGTAAGGATATAATACTGACAAATTACTGCATGTGGTATCTATTTAACTGCAAAAAGACCATATAAATATACTGAGTCTGAAATTTATATATTGTTTTATGGTCTAATCTAATACTTTTAAAGTTATTTGAGTCTCTCACATCAACCCTGTGAGGTAGAGCAAATATTATCAAACTTATTTTACAAGTAAAGAAACAATACAAGGTTAGGTGACTTACCCAAAGTGAACAGAACTAATTAGAGATAGAGAGGAGATTTCCATATTCAGGTCTTCTGATTCTAAATCCAATATTCTTTCTACTACACAACTGCTAACAATAATTACTACAAGAATTTCTAACCTCTCAAACTAAATATATATAAATAAGTTTTAATTTCTAATTTCTAGCTTTTCTTTTTGGTCAAAGCAATATAGTAAAAATCTATTTCAACCAAATGATACTCTTCTTTTTAAAAAATGTTTAGATAAATTATATATCCAAGTAAATAATTCTGTATACTAGTCCATATTTTTGTAAGCATTCTTGATTTCAACCTCTCCAAGAAGAAAACACAGCCTTACCTTTTTTATTTCCTTATAAAGCTCTAACTGTAACCTGGGAAGATTGGATTCCATCAAAGCCTAAAAAAAAAAGAAAAAAAGAATAGTTTAACTACATACAGATGATGTGCTTTATTTAACAGCCCTGGAGAACACAACCAAAAAAAGGCAGTTAAAAGGTTTAATTTTTTTCATGAAAGAAGCATCTGACACAAATAACAACAAACAGATAAAGACTAATTTGGAAAAAATAAGAGGAAATGGGTAATTATTTGCCAAACTATAACAAAATCATCCATGTAAGTAAAATATGAAAGAGAAAAAGAACCTTCTCTTTCTGTTAGTTAAACCAGATATACTTCATGTCATTCTCACATGAAATGTATATTGCAAAAGCTTCAGTTACAAAACATAACTGGAAATTGGGTAGTAATGGCAAAGACTGGGATGTTTCAATCTTCCCATTCAAATGCAGCTTCCAAAGAAATCACAAAGGTGGCACTCAGACACAGAACATGATGCCTGTCCTGAAAAGCAATTAGTCCTAACTGGGAATTTCAAATTATGTCTACAAAATTGTCTAACATTAGCAAAAACACCAATTTGCTCCTAATTCTTTCTGAACCTTTATGTCATCATAAATATATTTAAAAACTAATTCATAACAAGAGTTAACTTAAAATTCAATAGTTATGGACCCCACTGAAATTTTCTAGTCTTTTGCAGAAATTTAAGGACAAATTGTTCCCACCAAGGGCAAATTGGTAGCAGTAGACAAAATGAGGAAACTGAAAACAAGGAAATGGGGTCTATTAAATAATTACATAACAACATCAGTTCCATACAAACAACACTATACTTGTGTCGAGGTCAATCAATCTAAAAATGCAACAACAAAAAAATACAATAACATTCATTTGGAGTAACATTAGGTGAACTATGCCTCAATGAGACAAATCATCCTTTCCAAAAATGTTATGGAAGGTGAATTATCACCCAACAATTCACTATGTCTACAATACCCTGACAAATGGTATCAATATGGCACACCCAAGCAAACAAAATCAATGAAAAGATTAGGAACAGTATCATTTGTATATTTATAAGAATTCTTTATTATGTGGTTTTCAAGAACACAAAAAACAGAGTTCTTACTTTTATAACTTTATTGAGACATTCATCAGCTACCATTCTGACATCCGATTCTGCATCATCACTGCATAGAAGAAAGAGTTCCATAGCAATGCCTAAAAGTTTCTGAAATTCTGGAGAATTTCTAAATAAAACAAGAAAAAAGTTATATAAGTCACACTGATTAAAAAAAAAAATCAGTGGCTAAAGAGATGACATCAGAAATTTCAAACTTAAAAGTTCAATGTTTCCCTCATAACAGGCTCATTTTTTCATGCGGTTGTTGAAAGCTTGGATTTCTTTTTTTTAAATATCGCCCAATTCATATCTTAACTACTTTATATTTGTTTTTATTTATTCTCTTTACACCTATCCTGCATACTCATGTCCTTGTTGTCTCCCTCATCAGAGTATAAACTCCTTGCTAGTAGGGATTGCTTCATTTCTTGCAGCTGTACTCGTAGTACACAATGCCCAGCACCTAGCTGGAATTTAATAAATACTAAGTGATTGATTTGGGAAAGATTTCTGTTCTTACACGTTTATATAACTTCCCTATATATCTTTGGATATCAAACCACTGCAAGAGATATTTGCAAAAAAGGTTTTTCTCCTCAACTGCTTTTCTCCTAATTCTAGGTAAATTCATTTGGCACAACAACAAAAAATGAACTACACTTACCTTTTAACCTGGCAACAGTATTATTACGCATAAAAAAGATGGAGGGAAAAATCCTCTCTCTCTCTCTCTCTCTACACATATATATATACATATGTACATGTGTATATGTATACACATATACACACACATTTGTGTATACACAAACACATACATAAACATATATAACAAAATAATTTTGTAGAAGCCAAGAACTGGAAAGAGAGTGGGTATTCAATGACTGGGCAATGGCTGAATAAATTGTGGTATATTAATGTAATGAAATATAACTGGATCATAAGAAATGACAAATATGAAGAATTTACAGAAGTTGATACATTAAAACCTCTACCTTAAATTTATTCTCTAAGAAACGACCTTGGGCTACAAAACTTGATAAGTCTTAATTTACATACAATTCTAATAGCATTGTTTATTTGGCTTCATAGACACAAAAGGTTGGATGGTCATTCAGTCTAACCTTTTCATTTTTCAGATAAGAAAATTAAAATCCAGAAAAGGAAAGTGATCAGAAAAGGTATCGAAAGCCCCTATGAGTCCAGAAGAGGATTAATGATCACCGAAGATCACTTATTAAAGACTCCTGTGTGTCAGACCATAGGCTTACACCAGCTGTGGGGAACCTGAGGCCTCAAGGCCACATGTGGCCCTCTAGGTCCTCAAGTGTGGCCCTTTGACTGAATCTAAACTTCACAGAACAAATCCCCTTAATAAAAGGATTTGTTCTATAAAACTTGGACTCAATCAAAAGGCCACACCCAAGGACCTAGAAGGCTATATGTGGCCCCAATGCTACAGGTTCTCCACCCCTGACTTACACTCTACCAACTCTGGTTCTATCCAACTCTGAGTTTTTTTGCTTTTTGGCCAGAAGAGACTAATAGAGATAGGGCCT
This sequence comes from Vombatus ursinus, assembly GCF_900497805.2. Taxonomy (NCBI): domain Eukaryota; kingdom Metazoa; phylum Chordata; class Mammalia; order Diprotodontia; family Vombatidae; genus Vombatus; species Vombatus ursinus. The sequence continues at coordinate 9,933,393 of NW_020954596.1, read as the reverse complement.
GGAGGGGCTGGCACATTGACAGCAGAAATTTCTGTTCACAATCATGACAGAAAACAACATAGCACTATGGCCAAGTATGACAACCAGTGGTCATAGTGGCCCTAAGCCTTCATGAAAAGGTTAAAACCATGCTGAGTAATATTTTGTTGAAAAAGGGATGGGAGAATAAAAACATAAAGTTTTCGATCAGAATTGGTAAAAAAAAAAAAAACATGTATGTAGAGAGGCACTTAAGGAAGTTTCAATTATATGGAAAATTTACTTGAAGAAAATCCTGTAGATGATAATAAAATGAGATATTACCATATGTAATTAAGAGGAGGGAGGAAAGGGCTCTTTTTGATCTTGAAATTTATCTCATCAATGTGTCATCTTTAAGAAGGTCTTTCTTGAAACCTAGAAAGACTTGCATGAACTGATGCTAAGTGAGTAGAACCAGGAAAACACTGTAGACAATAATAGCAATATTGTGCGACTTTAATATTAGACTTAATAATCAACTATATTAGACTTAGCTCTTCTGAACAATGCAATGATCTAAGACAATTCCAAAAGACTCATAATGGAAAATGCTATCCACATTCAAAGAAAGAATATGGAGTCTGAATGCAGATCAAAGCATACTATTTTCTCTTTCTGTTTTATGTTTTCTCTTTCTTATGGTTTTTCCCTTTCATTCTGATTCTTCTTTCACACCATAACTAATGTGAAAATATGTTTAATATAATTGTACATGTATAGTCTATATCAGATTGACATCATCTTGGGGAGAAGAGAGAGGAGGAAGGAGGAAAAATTTAGAACTCAAAATCTTATAAAAGTGAGTGTTGAAAACTAAAAATAAATAACTAAATTGTTTTTTGGGGAAAAAACCACCAAAGACAAAAAAAAGTCTTTCTTTAACCTTTAATCCATAAGCAACTGAAAAACAAATATGATGCTATATTGGTGACCACTGCATATAAGCTTTACTATGATACTCATGAGAGGACAGTGAAATTAAAAAAAAAAAACAAAAAAACACTGGACTTGGAACCAAAAGACTTGAATTCAAGATCTTGTGTCATTAGCAAACTTCACTGAGTCTCAATTTCCTCATCTTCAAAATCTGGTTAATAACACTTGCATTATTTGCCTTACAGACTTATTAAAGAATTACAAGGAAATGTATGAAAAACTGTCAAGTGCTATGTAAGCTGTTATTAAAATAAAAATTTCAAATTTCATTTTATTCTCATAATATGCCTATGAATGGAATAGAACTTTGAAGACTAACACTTTATTATCACAGAATAAAAGATGCAAGCATGGTATCAGCTGGTACATAGAGGCCTTGAGTCAAGAAGATCTAGGCTCAAGCCCTGCTTCTGACATAGGAGCCTGTGGCCCAGGCTGCTCTCTAAAACTGCAGGGTACTAATGTACACATGAGTGAAGATGGTTTGCACAGCAGGAGTTCACCACAAAGATGGAACCACAGACCTCTGGACTGAAGAAGAAGAAAAAAAAAAGTTGGGAACAATCTACCTATCTGGAACAAACATAATCCAAAAAATAAAATAAAATACCTAGAGAAAAGTCTTGGCATACTCTTCTACTCTGGAACTTTTAAAAGACAGTTTGGCTATTGTCCTATGAACTAATGTCTTTGATAAATTTCTACACCTATCTCTTATTTAATTAAAAGAATTACAGCACCTAGTGCCTATGGATAACTGGTCAATCTAGAATCCTCAAGCTTTAATGAGAGTCTACCAAATCCTCCAGGGTTGGCCCGAAAGTAGGCTATTATGTTTCAATGTACTCTTTTTTTTAAAATTAATTTATTTTGATCTATCAACAGTCACTTCCATAAGCTTTTGAGTATTAAATTTCTCTCCCCCTTCTCCCCAAGATGACACACAATCTGACATAGGATATATATATACATTCCTATTAAACATATTTTCACATTAGTCATGTTGTAAGAAAAAATTAGAACCAATAGGAGGAACCATCAGAAAGAAGAAACAAACAAAAAAAAACCATAAGGAAAAAAATAGTAAATAGTATGCTCTGATCTGCATTCAAACTCCATAGTTCTTTCTTTGGATGTGGATAGCATTTTCCATTATGAGACCTTTGGAGATGTCTTAGATCCTTGCATTGCTGAGAAGGGCTAAGTCTATCAACGTTAGTCATCGCACAGCGTGGTTGTTACTGTGTACAATGTTCTCCTGGTTCTGCTCACTTCAGTCAGCATCAGACCATACAAGTCTTTCCAGGTTTTTCTGAAGTCTGCCTGCTCATCATTTCTTATAGCACAATAGTATTCCATTATATTCATATACTACAACTTGTTCAGCTATTCCCTAAGCTGCTATAAATATTTTTGTACATGTGGGTCCTTTTCCCATTTGTATGATCTCTTTGGGATACAGCCTTAGAAGTTATATAAACTGTACCTACACTTAGTGTAATCACCAAAGATATCAAATCTGAAATTTTTTATCAGATGGAAAGGCAATACACAAATTGAAGTTAAGGTACAGCTTAATATTCTTTCAGTAATGTACCCAAATCTAAGTCAGAAACACATCCCATTTTCCGTCACCCTAGAACAGACACGAAATGCTAAAAGTAGCTAAATCAAAACAGACCTCATTACTGTATTTGTGCAGCAAAGTAGTGTGATATCACATCTAAATATGTAGGGAGGAAAATTAGGTATTATATCAATGAAACACAAAATATCTATTAAGCATCTAAATTTGCTGCATAAAGAATTCGATGGTTGGGCAGCTAGATGGCACAGTATATAGAGCACCGGCCCTGAAGTCAGGAGGACCTGAGTTCAAATCCGGCCTCAGACCAAACACTTGTCACTAACTAGCTGTGTGACCCTGGGCAAGTCACTTAACCCCAATTGCCTTAAAAAAATAATAATAATTTGATGGGACTTGTCCAGGTTGCTAAGTTCCATCAAGTCAGAACACGGTTCCCCAATCCCAAAAAGTAAGAATAAATGACAACTTTGCATACAGAAGATAATTTTATTTCACAGTAGTCATAAGTACTATTTAATGTTATCCTCACAATATTCTTATGCAAGGAAGAGATACAGGTATCTACAACTCCCTTCATCACATGAAAGCAATTTGAAATACAGCATATTTAAATAAGATAATATAACTGAATACCTAAATAGTGAAATGATTATAACTATGTAGTATAAAATGACAAAAAGCAAATAGTAACAAAAGTGTTGCCTGTGAATACAAGTTGTATTATTCTGAATGCCATAAATATTTTAAATGAGTTTGCCTCCTGGTGATAAATTAATTCATTTTAAATGCAAGCTCTTGAAGATTTTAAGTTCTTTGGGAGAAATAAGACATTTTTAGAATATAAAAGATTAAAAATGTATTGTTTTTAATTACCTGAGAGACTGAGCCACTATGTTTTCACATATTGTCAGGCAATGATTAACCCGGTCTTTCTTAGTAGTTGAAAGTTCTTTCTTTCTAAAAAAAAAAAAATTAAAAAACATTGTGTTAGCCACACTTTTTATTTCAAAATGTAATTTACTATTTAAAATTCATTGAACCCATACTATTTCCAAGGCTCTGTGCTAAGTGCTTCAAGGAGATGACTGATGTACAGTCACTCAACAAGAATTTAATCAGGCATTTACTATGGGCTAGGCACTGTGATGAGTGATGGAGATACACAGAAAGGCAAAAACAGTCCTGCCTTCAAGCTCACATTATAATGGGGGAGACAATATGTAAATAACTATGTACATACAAAATATGTATCATGTCAATGTAAGCTAATTTCAGAGGGGGGAAGGAAGGATAGGAAAGGCATCCTACAGAAGATGAGATCTGAGTAAGAACTGAAGGAAGCCAAGGAAGCTAGTTACTAGAAATGAAGAGGTAAAGCATTCCAAGCACTGGAGACAGCTGGTAAAAAATCTGGAGAGATGGAGAGTCACATGTAAAGAACAGCAAATAGGTCAATGTAGCTGAATCATGTAGAAGAGAGCAAAGCATAAGAAAACTTAAAAGGTAGGAAGAGTCCAGGTTGTGAAGCTTTAAATGCCAAATTTTTATATTTGATCCTGGAGATAACCGAAATTCACTAAGTAGAGGGTGAGATTGTCAGACTTCTGTGTTAGACAAATCGCTGTCAAAGATTATTGTAGTAGGGAAAGACTTGAGGCAGGAAGACCAATCAGAAGACTACTGAAGTAGTCCAGACAAGAAGTAATAAGGACCTATAGTTGGGAGGATTGGCTGAGTATATGAGAGATGATGTGCATGCAGAACCAAGATTTGACCAGTTGATTCCATGGGGTGAAGGCGAGTGAGAAGTCAAGAATGAGACCAATGTTGTGAGCCTGGGAAGATGGTGATGCTCTCAATAGGAATAAGGAAGTTAACAAGAAGGGAAGGTTTGCCAGGCATAGTGGTGCACACTTATAAGCGTAAGTACCTAAGCTGAGGCTAGTGAATCTGGAACTCTGGAGTTCTAAGCTGTAGTGGGCTAAGCCAATGCCACCAGGTTCCTTAAAGGATAACAAACTAGTCCAAGTCAGAAATGGAGCAGGTCAAAGTTCCAGTAGTAAAACAGAACCTGTAAGTAGTTCCTATGCGTACAGCCTGAGCTTTAAAGATCCAGACTTTAGAAAAAATTAAAGCCAGAAGTTAGAGGAGTGAGGGTAGAAAAGAAATAATGAGTTCTATTTTGGACATGGGTATGAGACCACAAGTCATCCAGTTCTATTTATCCAAAAGGCAATTGATGATGCAGGACTGGAGTTCAGGAGAGAAGCTAGGACTCTACAGATATGGGCATCTGTATAGAGATGATAAGTGGACCTAGGGGAGCTGATAAGATCATAAAGCTAGATGTATAAAGAGAAAAGAGAAGGCCCAACAGAATTTTGTATTTGCTCCTGGGAGGCAACAGAGAGCTATTGGAGTTTATTGGGGAAGGGGTGCTTCAGGAAAATCATTTAAGTGACAATGGATTAGAGCAGATAGATGGTATTTAAACACATGAAAGCAGATGAGATCGCCAAGTGAAGTAATACAGAATATTATTTACCCTAAGACTGGGGTATGACAAGGTCTGATCAACACTGGATAAGGGGGCAAGGAATTTAAGTGTGCAGAACACTATAGAGTTTAAGTGACTCACCAAGGGGTCAATACAGAAAAAGGGAGGGAGTATAGACTAGGTGGGGTTGATGGCCTGAGAGAGGACTAAGGGATGGACAGATGGATAGATGGATGGATGGATGGATGGATGGATGGATGGATGGATGGATGGATGGA
>NW_020954596.1:9743709-9928063 GCF_900497805.2 Vombatus ursinus | reverse complement strand
GGATGGATGGATGGATGGATGGATGGATGGATGGATGGATGGATGGAGGTGACGGTAAGGATAAAGAACAGTTAGGAGTTTAAGGCTTAGGAAAAGTTAAAATGATAAAAGATTATGATCAGATAATGGAATTTTGGAGTTCATGATCATGGAAGTAGAATACCTGTAGGTGATGGCAAGTTCTAGGGTATGAGCATCTCTGTGTATAGCTAAAGTAGAATGAAGATAGGTCATAGGAACTAAGTAGACTGAGGAACTGGGAAGTCAAGGTAGTTGAGGACATAAATTCGTATGTTGAAGACCCCTGATATGGAGGCAGAAGTTGAGGTGGAAAAACCATCAGCCAGGCACTGAATTCACTGAGGAAAGGAGAATGTTCTATAGGTGGATAAATAACAGCCACCACCCTTAACTGCTTTCCCTATCAGTCTTCATTAGTAGGCCAGATGTTTAGCAAAACTGCATGCTGCATAATTAGTTTTAAAAGAGATATACAATGAGATATCCATTTTCATATGTGGCCAATGTTGATATCTGTTTGATGTGTATACATATATATGTACATACATGTATACACAAACAATATGTAGATTAAAAAATACACAAAACTAAACACACAAGAGCATCCAATCATATGTCATCAATGATAGTAGTCTCTCATAGCAAAGAAAACGAGGTTTAACTCAGAGGAATGGGACTGCACAAGATTTCTGATTTATTATGAAAAGGACCATTGGTATCTGGATAATAGATACCAGATAAGGAGTTATGATTTCTTATTCAGAAAGACAAACGTCTTCAAGCAACTTTCATTTCTATACTACTAATATGACAGTTGGGCATTTAAAGTTTTTCAATCGTCAAGTCATATTTGTAAAATTTCACAGAATGAAAAATTACAGAGCTGGAAGAGTTGGGTCATCCAGCTCAACTTGCAACTGAAATATGAATCGACTCAATAAAAAACCTAACAAGTTGTCATCTAGCCTCTAGCTTGAAAATCTTCAGGAAATTAGAAGTCACTGTGTTTTCAGATAGCACATTCTACTACTCGATGGCTAAAATAATTAGAAAATGTTTCCTTATATTGAGGCAAAATCTGACTCCGGCATCTTTCACCTACCTTCCATCTTCTGGGGCCATGAAGAAAAAATCTAATGCCTATTTAAATATATGAAGATAGTAATACCACCCCTAAGTCTTTTCTCTAGATTTTAAGATTTCCTCACCATCCTGGCTGCACTATTCTAGACATATTTCAACATATTCCTAAAATGTATCACCCAGAAATGGACAAAATACTTCAGATGTGAAGCCTGGGAAAAGAATAGTAGGACTCATATTAACTTTTATTCAAGTGACTGGAATCCTTTCCATCTATCAATTAATGTAGCAAAAACATAGTAAACTAAAGCCCCAAATTTAAAAACCAACAATAGTTTCACCATTCTACCACCAATTCAATAAAGGTACTGATTTCTACTTTAAAATCTGTATTAAAAAAATCAAACATTACTCCCATTCTTAGAATGCTCAATAATTTTAATCAAAAGCTAAATTTGAACACGCATCCATTTTTATATGTTGAAATTGATGGCCACTGCTCTTAATTCTCTATCAATCTTTTCCCCAATTCCTCAATTGTTTGAGAGGATAGCTACCACAATAAATGACACTGTGATCATCAGAATCAGGAAGTTTTTAACAGACAACTCCAATGTAAAGAGACGATTTTAGCAATGTCCTTCATCCTGACACAACAGAGCTTAATTTCAAAACTGAAATTCAAGAAAAAATGGTCAAGTTATACAAGACAAGTCTCAACGTAATCTTTACCTTTGAATTAAAAGCCAGGTTTTGGCATGATTTATGATTCCCTCACCTACTCAACGAAAAATGAAACAAAGCACAAATGTGCAAAGCATGGACTGTATTAAAAGAAAAAGATTTCAGGAAAAAAGTGAAAGGAACTTAAGAACAGAATGAAGAAAGTCAAAGGTACTGCATATGTTGGTGCTGACAAAAAAGGAGGATTAAAAAGGACTGCAAAAAACTTTCTTAAAAGCACATTGCTGATCTACTAAACTGTAAGCATTTGGAGGACAGGAACAGCGTCTTATTTATATATGTTACTAAATCTCCAAGTGCCTAGCAAAATAATAGAATCTTAATGAATGCAGCCTTTATGGTCAAACAATATGAGGGGCAGCAGGGGGCAGCTAGGTGGAGCAGTGGATAGAGCACCAACCCTGGAGTCAGGAGGACCTGAGTTCAAATTCAGACCCAGACACATAACACTTACTAGCTATGTGACTCTGGGCAAGTCACTTAACCCCAACTGCCTTGCCAAAAAAAAAAATGAGAGGCAGCAGTGCGGCTGAAAGGATCCAGACTCAGAGCCAAAACACCTGGGTTCAAGTCTCACCTCAGACATATACTGGCTGTGTAATCCTAAGCAAGTCATACCCTCTCAATGCCCCCCTACAATATAAAGATGCCTTAAATAAAACTGCTAAAAATGAGACATACTGTTAGGAATAAGAACACAATAAACAAAAGAGAAAGCATCGTTCTATCCTGTACAAAGCCATGTACTAACATCTGGAGTATATAATACACCATTCTAGTTGCCCAATTTCAAACAAAGCTGAAGAAGACATAAGAGGTTCAAGTAAAAAAATCATACAAGGATCTTCATGATGGGAAATCAAAAACAGAAAGACAGATACATTCAATGTGTAAAATCGAGCCCTTACCTCCAAAATCATTTTTATTCAATGTTATTGAACTTTAATTTAGCATAAAAAAGTTTTAACAGCAGAAGAGTAAGGAGAAAGTCTCTAACATTTGAATCATAGGATGTGCTGGAGTTAAAACCTGGATTACTTGAGGCAACAAATGAAAACCCTCCCAATCACTTGACTGGAATTAGAAGAAATACTTTTGTGATAAAGAGGCATTCCAGCTGAACTGGGACTTCTTCAGGAAACAAGTTTCATTAGAAGTTAATCCTTTATATAGGTTAAATCTACCAGTCCCAATGGTTCTGAAGAAGTTTATTATCAACAAAATAAGCTGTTTGTAGTTATGCATCACAAGTGTACAGAGTAATAACTGCTAGGAAACGGGGCAGATAAATGGCGCAATGGATACAGCACTGGCCCAGGATTCAGGAGGACCTGAGTTCAAATCCGACCTCAGACACATAACACTTACTAGCTGTGTTACCCTGGGCAAGTCACTTAACCCCCATTGCTCTCCCCGCCCCCCAAAAAAAAACTATGGGGAAAATACATTGCAAAATTCAAACATGATTCAATTCCCTTAGTTAAATTCTTCTTTCTACTCAGAGTCTTACTTAGCTACAAATTACAAATATCTTTAAAGGCAGAATCTCAATACCAACCATAATAGTACCAAGCAGATAAAAGAAACCTGAAGTGAACTTATTGTACAGTAGAATTTCAATTGCCATACAAAAACTATTATTAGGAAGCAGAGTAGACTGTATTATAATATAATTAGCATTTCTTAATTTCTCTCCTGAAGAAGATATCCATCTCTCTTAACTGTCCAAATGCTTCTGAGTGATTACAGATCTTTCTTAATAGGCTCTAGTAGGATGTTTGGCAGTCGGTAGATGATACAATCAGCACAATATAATCCACAAACAGAAAGATTGACATGGCCTGGCTATGAACAGGGAATCCCTCTACCATTTGAACTTTGTACTTGACACCTTCCTTGATAGTTGCAAACATCTTTAGTGAGCATAAATCCCTCCTGTTTTATGCTCACTTGACATAATCTGTTGTGTCCTTCATCAAATCTTCTATGATTTTGACATGTGCATGAGATTCCTTATTAGAGGAAAGCCTTTTTCTCTACTGAATCAAATGCTTTTTAATAAATAATCAACAAACCACAAGCATAACGAGATCCTATATCTTCTACACCTTTCTTAACTGGAAAGAAGAGATTCGCTATAAATGTTGCTGTTGTCCAGTTGTTTCAGCAATGGTCCAGATCCTTGTGACCCCTTTGGGGTTTTCTTGGCAAAGATACTGAAGTGATTTGCCATTCCTTCTCCAGTTCATTTTACAGATGAGGAAACTGAGACAAATAGGGTTAAGTGACTTGCCCAGGGTCACACAGCAAGTGTTTAAAGCGAAGAGCCCATATTTGAACTCAGGTCTTCCTGACTCCAGGCTCAGCACTCTATCCACTGTGCCACCTAGCTGCCCTATTTTGTTCAATCGTGTCTGACTCCGTGACCCTATTTGGGATTTTCTTGACAAAGACACTGGAGCAGTTTGCCATTTCCTTCTCCTGCTCATTTTATAGATGAGGAAACTGAGGCAAACAGGGTTATAAGTGGCCCAAGGTCACATAGCTAGTAAGTGTCTGAGACCAGACTGGAACTGAGGAAGATGAGTCTTCCTGACTCCAGGCCAGGTGTTCTATCCACTGCACCACCTATTTGCAAAAGCCTGGCCGTACCTTTTTCATATCTTCACCAAAGATGGATGCCCCTAATGCTTGTGTACACTCTTCTCACAAAGATTCCATATAGATGGGGAAGTAGGAATAGATGTCATTAATTACTGATACCCTGATTCCCTTTTTCCAATATTAATAACATTCAAAATTGTTTCCAAGTGTTTAGTACTCTCTCCTTTTTCGGTTATCTTTATTATCAGTCCCTCACCATTTTCAAAATCATGTGTCCCTCCCCACCTCTCAGCAGCATAAATTTCCTCTGTGTATGCTCGGTCCAGTAAAACTACTCTTTCCATCTTTGTTCTCTCTGATGTCACTTCTACTTCCTCCTGTAGTACACTGGGGACTCTAACGTCAGAGACCTGTTACCGACAGAGAAAAACAGTTCATTATAGAAACCCATTTTTCATCTGTTTCTAGTCTTCCTTCCAGTTTTATCCTTAAATGTTCCAAAAATAATCCATCTCTAACGGGTTTTTCGCCAGTCTCTCTATAAATCTGTTCTTCCCTCCACCATTTCCTGCTGTTTTGAGGCAGTATCACTGATAGTCTTTCCCCATCCTTCTCTGAGTTTACAAACAAATTTACATTCTAAACCAGCATTGCCTTTGGCTGACACATTTTTTTAATTTGATAAGGAGCTAAAATATTTGCTGATATTCAAACATCTGAACCAAAATATTGAACGTGGCTCTAGCACTGCTGATCCACAGAACAATAGAAAGAACTAACCCATAAAACATATGAACTAACCCATAAAACATATGCTTTCTACAAGGGACTTGATGAATTTTACTTCCAAAGACAGACTTTCAAGTGGAACATAAACACCAAAAAAACTGAGATCAGTTTGTGACTCATAATGAATACCGTGGTACAGGTGAGGTGGTCGTGGTCTAACGAAAACCACAAAGAACCATAAGTCAAGAGACCCAAGTTAATTTCCCAGTTACCCCACTAACTAGCTGCCTGACCACCACACATCACTTTACCTCTCAGGGACTGTTTCCTCATGTGTAAAATGAGGGAGTTGAACTAGATAATATCTATGGTCCCTGCTGGATAAAAAATTTGAGGATTCTAAGCTTTTGGAACACAGATGGAAACTTCTGTGCCTGTTCTATTGATGAATGTCTGTGTTTTCAAACAGCAAAAAACACTGAATAAATCCACTGTAATACTTGTTAATTTTGTTTCAGTTCCTGGAACTAATATACAATACCACTTGGACATGCTGAGTCTTTAAGACGTGAACTGACATTCTACAAATATATTTTTATCTGATCTAAAATAATTTAAATCTATCTATTTTGGAAAGCTAGCCTTAAAGCAACCTCTTATATTTTATCTAAAGGTTAAAAAAAAATCCAAGTTGTGTCAAATTGGCAGGGGAAGAAGAGAGATATCCTTTTTAGGTTAGGTTTTAAAATCAGAAAAACATTTGATCTGGACAACTAATAAATATACTGTGTGTGAGGCTTTCTGGTTCATACTAGATTATTTTGCACTAGGTAAAAAATATATTTAACTATTTTTACTTCCTTTAAGGACAACAGAATAAAGTTTGGAGATGAGTTGAATCCAAACTGCAAAGGCACACCGAATTTCCTAAAAATCCTCTTCTCTCAAGGTTTTCCAAACATTCTTCTTAGCATCAAGCCGGAAAAATTCTAATTTGGGTATAATAGTATAGGAAAAAAAAAATCAACATATCTTACCAAAACAAAAATGTCTGTTTTCACTGAAACTCTTCCACAGAACTACAGATACAACTGCCTTTTGAATATCAAAAACAAAAGTACAAAATCAAAACCGACTTAATGGTCACAAGATGAAGAGTCAATTCCATAATTCAATATACATATATTAGGCATCCACTTAATACAATATGCTTGGAAGGTCTTTGAAGTGCTTTGTTTTGGTTTGGTTTGTTTTGGGGGTGGGGGGCAATTGGAATTAAGTGACTTGCCCAGGGTCACACTGCTAGTAAGTGTCGGATGTTAAATTTTAACTCAGGTGCTCCTGACTCCAGGGCAAGTGCTCCATCCACGGAGCCATCCAGCTGCCATGCCCTGCCCTGTCTCCTCCCCACACCCAAGTGCTTCTTTCTAAGGACTGTCATTATATGGCTGTTTGGCCACACCATGTTCAAAAATAAATCGCTCATGAAATACAAGTTGAAAAGAAAAAGATGCTATATTAAAATATATTTCACTGGTCTGAATATAGGCCATAATTTCCCCAAATCTGGCTCATAAAATACCTGAGAGCAGCCTATAACCACCTTCTTCTTAGGACCATAGCCTGAGCCCTGCTAGTCTCCCCAGAAGCAGCAGTAGCAACAGTTTCTCCAGTTTCCAGCATCTCTCCTTTCCCTGCATCACCAAGACATAGGAAGAGTGTAACAAGTATACGAAAAGAAGGGGAGTCTGCCTTTCCGGAGTTTGTTCAGACTCTGCTTTCCACTTGGAACGTTCAAAATATGTTCCCCACGAAGATGACTCCTAACAGACCAGTAATAAAATAGAAAAATAGGCACTGATGGCATATTTCAGTCAAATGAGGTTTCCAAGTTTTTCAATTTAGTTATGGGAGTGAGAAAGGAGGGGAGGGCAAGTAAATATGCCTTATTTGCATTAGCCTCTTCCTCCGCTTAAAATCATGGGATCACAGATTTAGCAGAAAGAGAGGGACTTTAAAGGTCATCTAAGTCCAGCAGTTTTTCAACCTTTTTATTCATACATTCAGTAAAATATTTTTGAGCACGTACCCCAAAATTAGTTATTCATAAGTCATATACATATACTACAGAACCAATGCTTTTGTAAATTATAAAACTTAGACACAAAATAGAAATGTAAAGAGAATGAAATAAAGATGAAATAACATTTTCTTCTACAGTCAGCAGAGAGCCACTAGTTTCTTAAGTAGGAAAGTAACAAGATCAGTTAATCACTTTGGCAGCTATGCAGAGAATGGATCAGAATTGGGAGAGGTATGAAATAGGAAAACCAAATAGAAAGTTATTGGAACAGTCCTGGCAAGAATAAGGGCCTGAATCAGGGTGGTGATCATTTCTTAAGAGAAGGGGACAGATATGAGAGATGTACAGGTAGAAAAACAGTATTTGGTAGATGACTGAATATATGAGTACGAGTTAAGGAGCTGAGGATAACAACAAACTTGTGAACTTGGCTGACTTCTAAAAGCATGGTGGTGCCTTCAACAGTAGTAGAGGAATTCAGAAAAGCAGTGGATTTGGGGAAAAAATAAATAATAGAGATCTTCCCATACACGCCTGCTAAGAGAGCCAGCCAATGAGCACAGAGCCATCAGACGGTGCTTGCTTTCAGGTTGTCTGGGGAATTGGGTGTAGATATGATGTGGGGAGGTAGGAAAGTAATTTCTCCAAAGACCCTTGAACAGCCAATGAAGTAGGTGAATGAGGGTCAAAGGGAGCCAGGGTCAATGGAAAGAGGTTGATAATTTTCACAGTAGTAGGAGGGAGCAGAGTGGAGTAATGTCATGGGGTACCAGGTAAGGGGGAAGGTATGGTTGTATTGGAGATTATGGTTAGGATGGGACTCATCTTCCCACCCTCCAAATGGGTGATCCTGAAGCCCATGGACTCCTGCCACAGTCCTCCCACCCTCACTATCTATAGGACCCTAGGCAGATCATTTAACCCCTTTGAGTCCCAATTTCTAAACCTGTAAAAATGGGGATAATACCACATGGACATTGTGAGGAAGGGAGTCAAATATAAAGTGCTTTGCAAACTTTAACATGCTATATAATGATTTTGTGGATGACAGAAACTGAGGTTCAGAAGGTTAAAGAACTACATCAAGTTCATATAAGTACTAAGGGGCAAAGCTATATTTTGAACCCAGGCCCTCTCTTCTGCAAACCTAGCATTCTTTCCACTAAATGTTTACTTCAATACTTCACAAGTATTTTAAACAGTCTGAGTACTCCCTCCACCAATACAGAGTGAAAATCCTGTTGACCTTAGTCTCATTTCATGCTTTGTTGTAGCACCAAAAAAAAAATGTATCAAAAGGTTACAGGCCAACCAGTTGATAGAGGTTCTCTGAACTTAGCTAACCACAGCTACCAAAATGATCTTCCTAAGGCACAGGTTTGACTATATCACTATTGTGCTCAAAAAATCTTCAGTAGGGGCAACTAGGTGGAGAAGTGGATAGAGCACTGACCCTTGAGTCAGGAGGACCTGAGTTCAAATCCAGCCTCAGACATTTGACACTTACTAGCTGTGTGACTCTGGGCAAGCCACTTAACCCCATTTGCCTAGCCCCCCCCAAAAAGGGGGGGGAGGGGGAATCTTCTGTAGCCCTACACTGCCTTGCAGACAAAATAACCCCTGAGCCTAGCCTAGGGTGGGGAAACTACGGCCTCAAGGCCACATGTGGCCATCTAGGTCCTCAAGTGCAGCCCTTTAACTGAATCCAAACTTCACAGAACAAATACCCTTAATAAAAGGATATGTTCTATACAACTTGGACTCAGTCAAAAGGCCACACCCAAGGACCTAGAAGTCCACATGTGGCCTCAAGGCCACAGGTTCCCCACCCCTGGTCTAGCCTTCAAGTCCCTTAACAATCTGACTCCAGCCTATCTTTCTAGCCTCATCTCAGTATCAAACTATGTTCCACCTATAGCATAGCAAGGTACTATGTTCAAAGCTGAAATTCAAAAACTAAAACTAAATCCTGACCTCAAGGAATTTATAGTTTATTCACATTACTCCTCATCACATAGGCTTTCTAACACCCTCCTTTCCAGCCACACTGGCCTTCTAATGACTTTCTAAACTCACAATGCTATCTCTTGCTTCTAAACATTTGCACACCCTCCTCAACCTCTTCTCACAATCCTTATTGATCCTTTCATCAAGGTTGAACTTAAAAATCACACACACACACACACACAGAGGAAGCTTTGGTCCTTTCAATCGTTGATGTTCATTTGCTGTTCAGTCGTTTTAATGGTTTCTGACTCGAGGTGACCCCTTTTGGAGTGGTTTGCCATTTCCTTCTCCAGCTCATTTTACAGATGAGGAAACTTAGGCAAACAGGATGAAATGACTCACCCAGGGTCACACAGCTAGTAAGTGCCTGTTAATGCTCATAGCTTTCTCAAATTAGAGTACATATACTTAAGGGGTACAGCTGTGTACCAGCTGTATCCCTTCCCCTCCCACAGAATGTAAATTTCTAGAAGGCAAGGGAGGTTGCAGTCTAATCTTTCTAATGAAGCCCAACCTCACAGCTCTAGTTTACATTTCTTAAATATTTGCTGAATTGAACAGAATGGTAAGGCTTAAGATGATTCTAGTTTATCATTCTAAAATTTAACCTGGCACATTTTTGCATGGCAAAATCTCATCAACTTTAAACCAGTGCTTTCTAACAGTAATTTTTTACATGGCATTAACCATACATTAACCAAGACCAAGAATCCTCCCAAAGCCTTCATAGGGAAGCTAGAATGAATGCAAAAGTTATTCTAATCATTCACACTGGAAAAACAAAAGCAGATGAAAAACATAAGCTGCTCAGTCTATAATATGAATCTAGATTGACAGTCCATCAAAATGCATACCTTGAACACCAATTAAGATAAAAAAACTGAGCCCAGAATTGAACATAAAGAGATTGGGCTAGCTCACATTTGAGATACTACTGAGTGCCTAGTTACTTGCAAATTCCAAACTCCTCATTGCCATAAATATCCATCCCTTTAATATCATTAGTGATAACTCATGTCTATAAATTATGATACGCCAAAACCGTGAAAGAATCAAATTATAAATAACCCTAACAGCGCTGGAAAGATTCATAGCAGGTATAAAGAAACAACAGCATATTACTAGCAATGACTTGAATATGAAAAGTAAAGTTTAAAACTCTGAGGGTCTACCTCCACATAAATAGGATTAGCAAAAATGACAACAAATGAAAACGGCAATTGTTGGTCCAGTTATGGGAGAATGGGCACACTATGGACCGCTGATAGAACTGTGAATTGATCCAAGCACTCTGGAAAACAATTTGGAACTATATCTTAAATATCACTAAACTATATATACACCCTTTGACCCAGCAATACCACTGTTAGGCATATATCCTAAAAAGGTTAAAGACAGAAGGAAAAGATTCATATGGACAAATATTCATAGTAGCACTTTTTCTTTTGTCAAAAAACTGGAAACAAAGTGGGTGCATATTGATCAAGGGAATGGTTTAACAAATCGTGGTATATGACTGTAATGGAAAAATAAGAGAATAATGAACATGAGAAAAATGAATATGACAGATTCAGAGAAACCTGATAAGATTTCTAGAATCTGATACAGGGTGAAATGAGTAAATCCAAGACAACAATGTGTATGATTACCACAATAATGTTAAGGAAAACAATGAAAGACTTCAAAACTCTGAACCATGCAAAAACCAATCATGACTTTAGAATAATGAAGCATTCGCCACACCTACAGGCAGAGAGGTGATGGACTAGAGGTGTAGAATGAGACAATTTTAGATAAGGCCAATTATGTTGATGTGTTTTGCTTGACTATTTTGTTGATGTTATACATAAGGGCTTTTACTTGGGGAATAAGTCATAGGTTACTTCCAAAAAAATGTAACAAAAGGTTTATGGCAAACAATGATAGGCTTCTCTAAACCTGGCTAGGTTATTCACACAGCTACCAAAATCATCTCCTTTAAGATAGAGGTCTTAGTGAAAAAAAGATGCAAAGAGCAGCTAGGTGGCACAATGGATACAGCTCTGGCCCTGGAGTCAGGAGGACCTGAGTTCAAATGTGACCTTAGACACTTGACACTTATTAGCTGTGTGACCCTGGGCAAGTCACTTAACCCCACTGCCTAGCAAAAAAAAAAAAACAAGAACAAAAAAAGATGCAAAAAAGAAAAGAGGTTTAACATTTATAACATTTTTAAAATACACAGAAGAAAACAAAGCTCTGAAGGGGATACAAGCTGGCTAATTGATTACTACCTTGTTAAATTTAATATATGCTATTTTTCAAAGCAAACTGCCTGTAATGGGTTGTTTTGCGTCTGTAGAAACATAATCTTATAGTAAAAATAAACTCTTGATTTAAATACTATTTTAAGCTAGCATTAGTGACCAGGACAAAAAGGTGGGCCAGTTGTATAGCAAAACTGAGAGACCAAAGATGGTTTATTCCACTGTTCCCCCAGTATCCTTAGACACTAAAAGCACCAGAGTCACATTCCCAGTACATTGGGCAGATTCTCTAAGGAGGATTTATGTGAAGACACACAAGAATTTACAGGGTGAAAAAGGGGTTCTGCCTGGCATTGGTGGAGAAAGAACTTACACCTATGGACATTTGGGTCCAACAAAGTAGTTAAAGTAATTCTGCACAATTATTTTTCAGTGAATTATATTCTTATTTATTTACAATGATATTACTACAAAGGTATAAGACTATATTCAGGCCAATATTCACTGACATCATCTTTACTCTTTCTGATAAAAAACAGACAAAACTTCACATCAAGTCCTCAGCTTTCATAGTGGCCTATATATGTTTCAATTAAGTAAATTCTCAAGAATACAGAGTAGCAGACAACTAGGCAAATAGTCTATAAAAGCATGACATTTGTTAAGTTCAGTCTTATTTATTTTATTCTTATATGTGTGGTCTTCCCGTTAGAATGTGAGCTCTGTGACAACAAAGATTGTCACTTTTCTATCTGCAATCCCAGTGCTTGATAGATAGTAAGCACTTCAATGCTTTTTCATTCATTCAAATTGACATGTTTTTGTAATTTGCATCTCGGAATTATCATATGTGCCAAGTTCAAACGAGTTACAAATAACATAGGGAAAACATATTCAAGACTATCTTACTAGTCTTCTAACAATTTAACTATTGCCCCCAGAAGCATTTTTCTTTCCAAGAGAAAAAAAATGAACTTCAGGCAATTTTCCCAAATACTATCACTACTACTATCTCTACTTTATTCAAAATTAAAATTCTTGGACTAAGAATAAGTCCATCTCATTTTCATTATTATGTACAACCTATGCAAATTCTTCAAGACCAACATGGAAAGTGAGAAGTTAGGCCCCTTAATCATCATCGTCATCATCATCATGTCGACCCTGACTAGAACTTAACATTCTGGAATTTAGTAATGAAGCCAAAATTTTCAGCTGTAAAAGGGTCAGCTTTAGGGTTCTTTTTGTAATGTACCCCCGCCCCTCACACTGGACATCCTTTGCCCCACCCCTCACCCCCACGATGACCCAAGTCATTAGCTTTTTAAATGCTGGCACAATTAACTCTACATAAACCTTTTTCACTGACCACAGCTTCTAGATTTCATTCAAATTCCTGAACCTTCCTTCCCCTCAAACTTTGAGAAGCGGCAAGCGCCCTAGCAATCTAGCAGGAAGCAGAAAGGCTGCTGACGGCAGCCGGGAGGAGGAGGACCGATCCTCTGGAAATACGCGGACTGAGGGCACTGGTCTGAAGTCTTCGAGGAAATTGACGGGAAGAGAAACAGGTCCCTCGGTTCCGGGATCTCTCAGGGGCGTAGGAATCTCTCCTCGCACAGGGCTACGGGAGTCCCAGCCCAGAAAGGGGAAGAAGGTTGGGGATCCCTCGGTAACCCCCGAGGGCTGGGGAGGAGGAGGATGGGGACCTCAGGTCCCCTCCTCAAGGCACGCACGGGTCTCTATAAAGTCCCCCAAGCCGGGGAGGAGACAGGGCGAGAAGCCAAGGAGGTGACACGCTGAGGGGTCCCCATGTCCTGTCGGGGTCGGGGAGGGGACAGGACGGCGGGTCCCCATGATGTCCGCTCGGGGTCTAGGAGGGGACGGGGGTCAGGTCCCCACACTGTCCCCTCAGGTTGGCAGGTGGAGGGACGAGGACAACTCCCTCAGGACCAGGGAGGTGACGGACTGAGGGGTCCCCGCGTCCCCTCCGGGCCAGGCCAACAGGTGCTCGGGCCGCCGGCCCCCTGGGGCGGGGAGGGGAGGAGGATGCAGCCCCACCCCCATTTCCACTCCCCCCTGCCTTGGGGTCAGAGGGCGGCCCACACCGGGGTCCCGGGAGGGGCCGGGGCGCCGCGCTCTCCCCGCCCGGCCAGCGCCAGCCACTCACGGTCGGTGCGCCGGCTCCTCCACCCCGGACGGCCCGGGCTGCGGCGGCGGCGGCGGCGGCGGCTGCTGGGACTGCTGCTGCGGCGACTGCTGGGGCGGCTGCGCCTGAGGCTGCTGCGGAGGCTGCGCCGGCGGCGGCGGCTGCTGCTGCTGCTGTTGCTGCTGCTGCTGCTGCTGGAAGGACTTGAGGGACTCGAATGCCTTCATCAGCTTCTCCAGGGTGGCCATGGCGGCCTGTCAGCGGGAGGCCCCGCGGCTCCCGGCGCCAGCCCCGGGCCCGGCGTGGCCCCCTGCGCCCTCCCCGGCGGCCCCCGGCCTCTCCCGCGTTTCCGCGGCCCCACTCAGCAGCCGGGAAATGAATGGAACGTTTGGCAAAGACCCGGGACGGCGCGGAGCGTCGCCGCCATCTTGAAACTGTCCCGGCAGCCCCCGCGACGGGAAGCGGCCCTCGGCGCGGGGTTGAGCGGGGAGGAGGCACTGACACTAACGAGAGGGGGCGCCGCGGGGAGTGACAGCGAGGCAGAAACTGCGGCCGCCAATGGGAGACGAGAAGCAGGGGCCCCGCCCACCTCTACGGGGCGGGGCCCTGTTGTGGCACCGGCGGCTGCCACTGTAGGGTGAACTTGGTTCATTTAAGTCAAGACGAGTTACCCGGGGGAAGAGTGACTCTGAAAGGTCATTTTGTCCATTCCCCGGCCTCTTGGAAGAAACTAAACTAAACCTGTCCTGGAGTCTGCATCTCTAAAGAGCTTCGAGGCCACATAACAACCCGTGAATGAAAGAGTGCGGGGATTGGAGTTCTCGTTGTACATAAGGGGAAACTGAGGTTCAACAAGTTGAATTGGCCCTAGTCTAAGTGTAGAAGCCAGGGTTTGAACCCAGGTCTCCTGATTCGGGATAAATACGTCCCAGCCTACAACAGAGCCCTCCCGACCAGTCAAAAAGTTCCTCCCAGTATCTAACCTCCTTCCTTTTGGAGCGGCCCCATTCAGCTCAACCAGGAAAGCCTGCCTTCTTGCCAGGCCATGGATTGGGAGCCGAGAAGGTGGGAGCTGATCAGCACAGGTCCTTGTCCTCAAGAACCCCACTGTCCAGCCCGGGAGAGGAGCCATGGACACGAGCACCCTCGCCAAGTGGGACAGGATAATGTACAGGATAGCCTGCTTGGTGTGCAAAATATCCATATATCCATATAGTATATCTATGTATACTATCCTGTACATGGTTTGTTTGTACATATTTGGTTGCTTGTTGTCCCCACCACCACCACCATTAGATTGTAAGTTCCTTACAGGTAGAGACTGTCTTTGCCTTTTCTTGTATCCCCAGTGCCTAGCATGAAAAGGACACCTAATAATTTATTGAATGCTGCTTCATGTATTATTTTATTGGGGGAATGGGCATGTAAAAGGGTTAAAAGCTGCAAAAATAGAAATTCCTGTAGAGACTAGCAGCATGTGCTCTCCACCACCACCACCCCTCCATCTCTCTGTTCTGTTGCCTTCTTAATGGGGCAGGGCCACAGTTGGGAGGTACACAGGAAATGATAGGAGGGGTACACATGTTTATCCCAGCCTCAGAAAGATACAGCCTGTGAGGATGGATGGTGTGAGGATGCAGCTGATACCTTCCCTCCAAGGCAGGAAGGAGGTAAGCATTCACCATGACTGAGCTTGGCACAAGGAGGAGGGGACCATTTGTGGAGAAGGAGCTTGAAGGTAATTCACAGCTGACTCAGAAGCCCCTTGAAGCAGATCTCTGAGTCAATGAAAAGACGGACCAAAGAATTTGGCAAATAATCTGACTGTAACAGAATAATGACAGTAGATAGAGTGATCATCTCAGAATCCAATTGGGAAGACCTGGTTTTGACTCCTTCCTGAGTCATTTACTTGATGTGTGTCCATGGACAGGTCACTCAACCTTTCTGAGTCTGTTTCCTCTTTTTATGAAAAGAGAGCATGGTATCTGTAGTACCAAGCTTCCAGGACTGTTCCAAACCTCAGAGGACATGATAACATAAAAAGCAGTTTTCAAACTTTAAAGTATTATACAAATGTAATTTACCACAGTGATGATAAGGTTGCTGGGGCCAAGAAGAACTTGGGAACTTGGAGAGAAGTAAAGAGACAGCAGCAGCAGTGAAGCGTCTGTCACAGTGGTAAGGAGAAGCGGAGCTTCAGCAATGGCCGAGAGTGATACAAAGATTCAGGGCATGCTGTGAATGACAGTTTAAGAGGAGAGGCACTAACCCAAAACACCCAGACATAGTACAAGGCAACCTCTTTTTGCAGCCCATGGACCCCTTCTCAGAATCATGTTTTTAAATGTATAAAATAAAATACGTAGGATCGCCATGGAAACAAATTGTTCCCGAATCCCAGGTTAAGAACCCTGTCCCTGTCTTACATTTTAATTACATTGGCCCTCCCAATTACATTTCAGTCTGATTTGGGCTGCACTTAGGAGTGGGCCCAGTATTTGACACCTCTATCTTAGAGCGCTGGTGTCAGACTTCACTAGAAGGACCACATATTGACTTAGTTTTGAAATATAATATTGTCTTTGTTTTATTCTGTTTTCATTTATTTTGTTAAATATTTCCCAACTGCATTTTAATCTGCTTCATTCTGCACTCAGGAGTGGGTCCTGTGCTTGACACCTGTCATGAATCCCCTTAGGGAGAATGTTTTTCTTTTCCCCTCTGGCCCGTGAGCCGAGTCTTCTTGTCTGTTCATGGGGGACTCGCTGCATGGTTTTGCCTGATGTTTGTTTTGCGAGTGTGTTTTAGTTAAATACTTTACTATTGGACTTGTGCTTCCTGCCTGGACTCTGCACTGAATGAGGATTTGAGCTGTATTTTTTCTGCACAGTAACTGAAGGGATGGGTGTGTGGGTTCCAGAGTCCAGTAGGAAATCCATTAAAGTAGTCTAGCAGAAAAAGCTCTGGATTTCAATTCCCAGGACCTTTGTTTTAGACCACCGACTCGGATATTTTGCCGGCTTTGTCGCAACATCCCTGAGCCACCTCTTCTTCATCTATAAAAGGGAGATAATAATCCTTATACTTCTACCCAATAGGATTGTAGTGAGGAAAACAGTTTTTACACTTCAGATGCTTTTTAAAACCCTAAAGCACTGGATAAATGGCATTTATTATTTTTAAATGGTTATTGTAGTTGTTTGTCCATAGGGTCCTCATCACAGCATAGAGGGGACCCCAATGGAACACACCCTCTGGCAGACCCTACAGATATGGAAAGGATAAAAAGTACAGGCTCAGTGATGGAATGGATGTCTCATAACTGCAGGTTTAGCCACCTGGAGATTCTTTTTTCTAACCACAGTCACTCATGAAAAGTGTGGAGGAGTTTCGATCTTAATCAGTGGAGAGATAAAATTCTGGACCCCTAAAGTATTATTGTCTTCTCCCACTTCTAAATTCCAGTCCTACTATGCCTTTATATCTTCCCGTACATCTAACACAGGGCTCTGCACTTAGATTTAGACCTGGAAGGAACTTCGGAGGTAATCTAGTTCAACTCTCTCCTTTCACGGATAAGGAAAACGAGATTCAGAGAAGCAAGGAAATAAGCATTTATTAAACACCTACTATATGCCAGGCACTTCACAAATATTATCTCATTTGGTTCTCACAACGCTGGGAGGTAGGTGTTGTTATTATCCCCATTTTACAGATGAGAAAACTGAGGCAAGAGAGGTTAAGTGACTTGCCCAGAGTCACACAGCTACGAAGTGCCTAAGGCTGGACTTAAATTTAGATTGCTCTATCTGACTCCAAACCAAATGCTCTTTCCAGTAAAACCACCTAAGTTGCCAATAATAATAATAGTAACTAATATTTATAGAATGCTTTCTATGTGCCAAGAATTGTGCTGAGTGCTTTATAATTATTATCTCATTTGATCCCTACAACAACCCTGGGAGGTAGGTGCTGTTATTATCCCCATCATCCAGATGATAAAACTGAGGCAAACAGAGATGAAGGGCCTTGCCCAGGGTCAGACTAGTGAGTGTCTGAGGCCACATTTGAACTCAGGTCTTCCAGACACCAGGCCCAATGCTCTAACCACCACGCCATATAGGTAGTAATGGAAGAACTAGGATTTGAACCCAGATATCCTGACTCCAAATCTAGCACTTTTTTCACTGTAACCCTGTGTCCTTTCAGTGTACTTTCCATTAATAATTAGCTAGCATATACTATGAACTCTTAGCAAGGGCATTTGGTAAGTTAGATGGTAAAAACAGTAGCTGTGAAACATTGGCTCTCTAAACCTGAGGTGCCTTGTCCCACAAATAGCGTCCATGTGAAGAATGGATTCAAACTTAGAGAGCAATGGTAGTGAGGCCCACCTCTAGATACATGTGTAATCAAAGGCAGCTCACAACTCCTGGGACCAACAAAGGACGTGGAAGTCCCTTCTCTCTTCATGTAGTCCTCTTGTAGCCTTCCTTGTTTCTCAGGTGGGTTCCCACAGTCTTTGCCTCTTCATAAGTCACTTTTCATTTGCCAGAGCTAACTCTCTTGCTTCCAGAGCTGGCTCACTAGAGCAGGTATTTGATAAATTTTTGTTCACTGACTAACTGACTCACTGATTTCCTCAAAGCTGCTTACTCTCACAATTGACCATCTTTTGTGAATCCACAGAATGATTCTCTGTTCCCTCAATTTTGCCTCAAACTCTTTCAGACCAGTGAACTGTTGCTCCTTTGTTCTCGAAGAGGACCAGTGACCTCATAAGTGATGTCTTGACTTGCTCATGAATTATATTCAAGTGAGGAAAAGTTGTACAAAGTCGTCAGCTTTACTCTCCCAGAGTCATCAGAGTCCATTGGCAAGACAGAAGTCAAGATGACTGGTGATGGCCCACGATGTAGTGGGTGGCCTTGGTGTCTTTGATGTCTGACTTAGTTCTAAGCATTTTACTGCACCTACTTTAGCCGCCTGCGTGGCCATTGGAACAAATTGTTCTCATCCACCCAATCCACTGGGGGAAGTCTTCACATGTTTAGGGTAGACATCCTCCTAAATCACCAATGGGTTTGAGACCTGTGGGTTACCCTCAACCTGCTGGACTAAATAATAATTATTTAATATTAAATAATAATAGATTGATGAACTATTAAATTGCTAGATGTGATGTCTCTCTCTGGACAAGTTGCTACTAGACATCATAGCCAGTTATGGTGAGGGAGGGAAAAAAAAAAGGATGGAGGGAGAGAGGAAAGAGAAATTACATTCTCTTCCTCCCACTCCCCTTGGCCCAGAGGTCCTCTCCACAAAGCACTCGAGTCTCTATTCTTTAGAGCTTACAACTGACTGTCTTTCAGAGATTACCTGGCTGACTGCCCCCTTTCCATTATCCAAGGGATTACCCCTTGTACACTCAGAAAAATATTTATACCTCATAACATTGTATCTTTACAGTTATTTTAATATCTTACTAATAATCATTAGTCTGGGTTTTTTGACCTAGGAGGTTGGTCAAAAGTCAGCATACATATTATTTAATCTGATCCTTACATATAGTTATATTCTGGTGGTTCATTGTGGCATGGAGGTAACCCTGGATTCTCAAAAACTGGGTCAATAGAACACTAGCTCTGGCAGGTTCTGCCATGCTAGAAAAAAAGCTTCTCATATAGACCTAGTGACAAGCCTGATATTCAAGAACCAAATTATTTAAGAGAAACTTGTTACAAGAAAGCTGGCGACTGTGATGAGTTCTTTGGCCATGGCAACCCATTAAATAAAGAAAAATTAAACATGACTTTTACTCCTGTACAGATTTATCCTACATCCACAATCAATAAATTAACAAGCATTTATTAAGCATCTGTGCTGGCTAGACATTGGTGATATGAAGACAGAAATGAAATAATCCTTGCCTTCAATCATGAATCAATCAATCCATATTTATTAAGCACCTACTATGTGCCAGTGCTAAGCACTGGAGATACAAAAAGAGGCAAAAGAGAGTCCCTGCACCTCGAGCTCACAATCTAATCTGGGAAACAACAAGTAAACAAATATATACAAAGCAAGCTATGGACAGGATAAATTGGAAATAATTAACAGAGGGAAGGCACTGGAATTAAGATAATAAATTTACAGTCTAGTCAAAGGAGACGATATGTACACATATAGGACTGTACAAATAGATACATTTGGTGATTGGGATTAGGGGAGTCCCTAACGGGGGACTCACGTGACTCACCCCTGGAGGCTATTACCAACTGACAGCTAAGGGGATTAGGAAAGGTAGGAGGGGGCCCTTGAGTTGAACCCTAAAGGATACTAGGGATTGTAAGAAGCCGAAGGGAGGTATGAGTACATTCCACCCATCAGGGACAGAGTGCAATGAGCAGATATGAGATATGGAATGTACTGTATGAGAAACACTAAGAAAGTCATTTCTGTTCTGTGTGTGTGTGTGTGTGTGTGTGTGTGTGTGTGTGTGTGTGTGTGTGAAGGGGGTAAATGTGTAATAAGATTGGAAAAGTAAAGTGGAATCAGGTTGTAAAGGGCTTTAAAGAAGTTTCATTTTGAACCTAATGGTAATAGGGAGGCACTAGAACTCATTGGCCAGTGGAAGAGGGGCAGATGACATGTTCACACTTAAAGTTTAGGAAAATAATTTTGGCAGTTGTGTAGAGGATAGATGAAGGAAAGACTTGAAGAATACATGAGTGATGTTGAAAGGCAGAAACCACAAGATTTGATAACAGGTTTTATGCAAGCACACATATATACATGTATGTGTATGAGTGAGTGCATGTATGTGTATAAGTGATCAGTGAAGGATGACATCAAGGTTTTGAATCCAGGTGAGTAAAAGGGTGACCCTACCAGAGGTGGGGAACTTGTGGCTTGAGGCCACATGTGGCCCACCCCTGCCCTAGGTAGTAACAGAGAAGTTTGGAAGAAGGGTAGGATTTTGGAGAAAGGTAATAAGCAATAAATTCTGTTCCAGAAACATCAAAAATATCTCATAGGATGTTGGCAATATGAAAATAGACATTAAGAGAGAGACTAAGAATGGAACTATTTAGGAGTCATCAGCATAAAAATAATCATTGAACCCAAAAGAGCAGATGAGATCACAGAGGGAGTGAGTAGAGAAAGAAGAAGGCCCAGGGCAGAACCTAGGGGTAAATCCTCACTTAGGCATTGAGAATCCAACAAAGGACAGTGAGAACAAATGGTCAGCCATCTAGGAAGAACCAAAATGGAATAATGTCACAAAAACCCTGATAGAAGGGAACATCCAGGAGGTGAAAAGTAAGGTCAGAAACCTGGTCGCAAAAGGTTAAGGGAGTGAGGCAAGAGGAATTAGAGGCAATAACAGTGCATAGCTCTTTCCAGTGGAGTGGCAAAAAAGAGGTCTGAGAGTTAAAATTTTTTTTAAAAAAATCACAATTTTGGACTGCCTATAAACATTAATTTCGTTATAGGTTCCACAAATGTGAAATCTTAGTCTAGTGATAAGAATTGACATAATAATGGAAAAACTGAACCACATTAACATTGATATTCTCTCAATTAATGAAATTAAAAGGTATAAGGTTAATTGTAGCTAAATGAAGGATGGCTTGTAGGTTCTCCTTAGAGAAAAAAATATAAGAGTAGATGGAGTTTACTTTAGCTTGGGTCCAAAGACAGCAAGAAACCTCATTTCATGGAATATTTGGTCATCTTGGATTTCAGTGTTCATGATAAGTATTTCCAAAAAGACCACCAGGAAAATAATTGCAGCTTTGGCTCCAACATCTGTTGTGGAGGATGAAGTAAATATATATATGTATGTATATATATATATATATATATGTATATATATATATTGCAAAGAGGTAGGTAAAACCATCCAAATTAAATCACCATATACTTTGGCATATATATCTACATATCTATATATACATATATAGATATATGTATGTATGAAGTTATTGAGAAGAGAGGTGATGGGAGCTGGGATTTTCTGAAATTACCCAGATGATTAATAGAACATTTAGATAGCAGTTCTGAAAATTTTTACTTTAAACTCATGCATCAAACGTTATATATTTTGGTGCGGGTTTTTGACTCTCAAAGATTTATTGAATATCATACTTTTTTAAAAAAACATATTTCCACATTAGTCATGTTGTGAAAGAAGAATCAGAACAAAAGGGAAAAACCGCAAAAAAGAAAAAAAAGAGAAAATAGTATGCTTCAATCTGCATTCAGACTCCATAATTTTTTCTCTAGATGTGTATAACATTTTCCGTTATGAGACTTTTGGAATTGTGTTAGATCACTGTAGAAGAGCTAAGTCTATCAAAGTTGATCATCAAACAATGTTGCTATTACTGTGTACAATGTTCTCTTGGTTCTGCTCACTTCACTCTGCATCAGTTTCTATGTCTTTCCAGATTTTCTGAAATCTGCCTGCTCATCATTTCTTATAGTGCAATAGTATTCCCCTACTTTCATATGCCAAAGCCATTCCCCAATTGATAGGCATCCCTTCAATCTCCAATTCTTTGCCATCACAAAAAAGAGCTACTGTAAATATTTTTGTACTTGTGGTCCTTTTTCCTTTAAGGATCCTGTATTTTGAGCTGTGAAAACATCCTTCAAGTAAAAACCTTGCTATTGCATGCTACTGGGAGAAGGTTCACACCCAAGAATGCAGATTTGTGGAATTCCAGTTTGGAAGCTCTGGTCAGATAAAGCCTAATAGATTGGACTAAGTAACTAACAAAGTGCTTCCCACAATAAGACTGATGCCTACAGTGCCAAAGCACCCAAGTCCACTCAGTAAGGTTTTCCCCTGAATTGCCAAAAGATTTGAATCAATGCAGGTTTCTAGCTTCTCTTGTCCAGTATCTGAAGAAAATCTGGCATCCTGCACAATTTCAGGTCCTCTATATTCGACTAATTCGAAATCCTGAGCTTAGTGAAGGTCATGACTATTGTAATTTAGTTTTTCTTCCCTGTGTGGAAATAAATACTTTGCCCAATAGTAGTTTGTACTTCTGTTAGGCATGTATCATATTTTATTTTGCATCATAGTTATTTTTGTTCATGTCCAGCCTCCACCATCCGACTGAGCTCTGTGAGATCAAGGAGGTATTTATATCCATTGTTCATTCATCTTTCTAGCCATCACAGAGACTAATACAAGGCTCTACATATAGCTCAGTAACTCTTCCTTCTCCAGTATTGAACAAGTCTTGTTTTTTCTACGTTATATCTCTCTTGTATCCATCTCTGCCCTCAACCATCACTTTGGTTCAAAACCTCATTTCATCTTTTCAGAAAATTATTTCTCTGTGCAGAAGCACTGTGCTCATTGAGAGTTAGGGGGTAAAGATGGAAAGTAGTGTTAGTAAGTGTAGATAAATCACAACTTATATAAACAGTACCATGTAGGAGGGGCACAAATAGATATGTTTAATACAACATAGTCAATCAGTCCACAAGCATTTATTAATTGCCCATTATGTGCCAGACATTGTGCTAAGTACTGAGTTAAACAAAGAAAGGCAAAAAATAGTCCCTGATCTCAAGGAGCTCACTGGTTATGAGGGAGAAAACACACTAACAACTACGTACAAACAATATAGATACAGGATAAATTGGAGATAATGAAATAAGAAAGGGAAGGCACTATCATTGAGTGGTGCTAGGGAAGGTTTCTTGCAGAAGGTGGAATTTTGGTTGGGATTTGAAGGATGCCAGGGAAGTCAGGAGTCAGAGATGAGGTGGGACGGAATTCCAGAAATGGGGAACAGCCAGTAAAAATGCCCTGAGTCAACAGATGGATTGTCTTGTTCAAGGGACCACAGAAGTCAGTGTCACTAGATCAAAGAGTACATGTGAGGCTGTAAGGTGTAAGAAGACTGGAAAGGTAGCGGAAGGTGAGGTTATGAGGAGACCATACAGAGGATTTTAAATTTGATCCTGGAGGTCATAGGGAGCCAATGTTATGTGATAAATGCTTCAGACTCTACTAGAATCTATATTAGCCTCTTAACGTCTTGCTGTTCAGTCCTTTCAGTTGTGTTCAACTCTTCGTAACCTCATTTGGGGTTTTCTTGGCAAAGATACTGAAATGTTTGCCATTTCCTTCTCCAGCTCATTTTACAGATGAGGAAAATGAGGCAAACAGGGTAAAGTGACTTGCCCAGGGTCACACGGCTAGTAAATGTCTGAAGCCAAATTTGAACCCAGGAAAATGAGTCTTCCTGACTCCAGGCCTGGTGCTTTATCCACTGCATGCCTAGTGCCTAGCCTCCTATCTACTCTCTCTGAATTCCTTTCCTCAGTGTGTCCTTCACAAAGCTGCCCTTGCAATCTTCTCAGGGCACCTTTCTGATCACATCATTCACGAAAGACATTTAGTGAACTCTTACTGCCTACCTAATAAAGTGACATTCAATACCCTCCACAATTAGATTCCAATATAGCTTTCCAGCTTTATTTCTTGCTACTTCCCTCCACACACTCTATACTGCAGCCAATCGAAACCACTTTCCATTTTCCCCATTTTAATTCTGTCCTACCCTGTGTCTATATCTTTAAATCTTGTTTCTCAATCCTGAGGATAAAAGAAACCTGTTCCTCACACCTACCTGTGAAATAACATGCCGTCTCTCTATCATGTCTTCATATCAAACTCTTGAGGCAAATGAGCTACTGTTTATTGGTTAATGCTCCCTGATGTCAGACTCCTATGGGACCTTGTACCTGGAGATAGGGATTGTGCCTGTTGCACACTTGGAAGAGAAAGAATAAGACTGAGGAGGCATCATACAGAAAAGAAAGTCCTGGGCAGTTCCTGAGCATCTATGAAAACCAAACTTAGAGACAGAATTAAGAAAAAAAAAAACAGTAAATATTTTAAACCAATGTTACCTTCAGTTGCATTATCTCTGTAAGGAAATCAAGCATTTGCTTACTAGGATAATTTTGGGGGTTTCTTTGTTGTAGTGATTGATTTACATTGGTTAAACTTCCTTAGGAATCTTCTTTTATCTATTTCCTAATTCTCAGCATCTAGATGTTGTTTAAGGATGATTTCAGAAAACCTAGAATGACTTACATGAACTGATGCAGAGTGAAATGAGCAGAACCAGGAAGACATCGTACACAGTAACAGTAATATTTTTTGATGAACAACTATGAATGACTTAGCTATTCTCAGCAGTGTAATGATCCAAAACAATCCCAAAGGACTCGTGATGAAAAATGCTGTCTGCCTCCAGAGACAGAACTGATGGCATCTGAGTACAGACCCAAGCATAATCTTTTTCACTTTCTTTCTTTCTCTCTTTCTTTTAGTTCAAGTTTTCTTCCTCAAAATGACTAATATGGAATTGTTTTACATGATTACACATGTATAACCTATATCAGATTGCTTACCATCTCAGGGAGTGAGGTGAGGAGGGAGGGAGGAATAGAATTTGGAACTTAAAATTTAAAAAAAAGAATGTTAAAATTGTTTTAATATGTAATTAGGGAAAAATAAAATATTACTAACATTTTAAAAACAAAATTTAAAAAGAGGTTGTTCATATAGGTCATGTCAGAGTTGACTCAGTTGGATGCCATATAATCTAATTTTTATTCTTTCTTCTAATTTGGTGTTGATTTTTATGACACTTCCTCACTTTGGAACATCCTAACACCTCTTTGGCCTGCTCACCATGAAATATCCCTGCATGAGACCCTTCGCCACTACCCTCATTTTTTCTCGTTGAGGTATTCCTCCCAAATATTCTTACTTAGTGAAGAGACTGGGCCAATTTGCCTTCATTCTCCTCCTGGTCAAGTCCCTGACTTTCGGGACTTCAAAATCATGTCCCTGCACTGGGTAAGATCAATACCAATTGGAAATAGATTAAATATGGGGGTGAGGGCAGATCCATAACTATGGAAATAATAATAGCTGACGCTTATAGAGTGGTTTACTGTTTACAAAGTACCTTACATATGAAACCTTTCTCTGTTTATTCATCAATGAAGCCTCATACAAACTCAAGGTTAAATCTAAGGATATTGGTCTTAGGTTCCCTTTTGACCCTCCCTTCCTCGATCCTCTCCTTAATCCAAACATTGGCTCAGAATGTAACAAAAATTGGTTTATCTTTATCTGGAAACAAAACTCTATAAAAGTAAGAGAGAAAACAAGCAAATTGTAAACAGAACAGGAAACTCCTGAGGGTAGTAATTCCTGTTGGCCAGGCAATGGAGAGAGAGTGGGAAGGGGATAATTTCACCATATGCCTCACTGCATGGTAAGCAGGTATTTCCATGGAAATAGCAAATTCTGTACAGGCAGATCACTCCTTAAGGAGGTCAGTGAGACAGAGAAAGATGCAACCATTCATGGTTATTTGGTTTGGGGCAGCAAACTAAATATCCTTGCTATCAGCTTATTGCTAGTACATGTCTGCCCTGTACCCCTTTCTTCTCTGTAGAAAGCAGAAATTCCCCGGGGCTTCTCCTGTCATAGCCCGTGATCTTTCAGTCCCTCCTTCCAGCTTGGAAAAACTGCCCTTTGAATCATCCCTCCTGCCTATAAGGAGCTACAGATCCATTCTCTCAAGGTGACCGAATCTTTGCCCCAGAACACCAAAATGTAGGGGATTACTGACAGAACTTATACTATTTCAGCAGGTAGAAACAGCTGAGTTTAGCACTTAAGTAGCAAGAAGAATTTGTTAAAATAGGAAGTTACCAGATGGCTTGCTTCCTCCCATGGTGGCTGTTCCCTTGATGAGCTCTTTCCCAGCTTGATCCAGCCCCACTGTGTTCCCTTCCCAGCAGTGACCTCATAGTTTCCTGGAATATCTCTCCTCCCTACAGGGTGGTGTCCTAGAGTCTGAGGTCTCTTCTCTCAACTCCCATGCTAATGAATTTGCTTTTAAAAGTTTATTTGAGGTCATTTTTCTTGCTTCTTTCCTAAGAAACAAGATTTTCTAATTATGACTGTGAATAAGACAGACCGAAAGTATCAAACGTGGGGTCTGGGAGGATGATAGTGACCTCAACAGAAATAAGTTCAGAGGAGTTTGGGAGGAAAATTATGAGTTCATTCTGGACATGGTGAGTTTGAGGGGCATGTCTGCTTTTGCCCATTATGGAGGATCTGGATAACATAGGCCATAGAGGCCTATTGGACTTGCTTAAGACAAACAGTCTTTGTTTTCTGACTGCACATATCTCTACTGGACACATCAGCCCAGCTTTCTCATTGCTCTCCTGCCTTGATATACCCTGCCCCTACCCCCCACACTTAGACCTAGAAGTCTGACTTTCTATGTTGCATGTCACATCTGCTCCAGTAAGACCCCTGCCTTAAAACAGATGGTGTTTACCTTACCTCCTGTGGATGTGTGGTTGCTCATAATTCTGCAATCTAATTGGCTTTTTACTCTGTGCTCAACTGGTTTTTATTTATGCTCTGATTGTCTTTTAACATCGCTGAAAGCACCCTCCCCTCACCTGAGAGATTGCATCAGAACAGTCTGTAATGCTTGCCTAGGATTCTACTGCTCTTTGATGCTAAAAGCTGATTGAGTCAAGCCTGTGACTTTTCCTGGCTCAGGCTACAAAAATCAAAACTCACAGTCTCCTGTTGTATCACCTCATCTTAGATAGTAGGTTCCAAGCTGTGTCACAAGGTCAGATGAAAATCCCTAAGGAAAACAGATCTCAGACAAAGCCGGTAACACTTCCAAGAGCTATAATATCATGTATCTACCAGCTTTTTTCTATTTTTAATTTTATTTTTTATTTTTGTTATTTTCATGGAAGACCACAAGGTACCATCTGAAGTAGACAACATGCTGTAGTACTTCTCCTCTGAGAGTTCTGAGGGCCAGGGCCGAGGTGCATATAGGCTTATCGAGAACCTCTTGGGCAGCTAGGTGGAGCAATGGATAGAGTAGCAGTCCTGGAGTCAGGAGGACCTGAGTTCAAATGTGGTCTCAGACCAGACATTTGACACTTACTAGCTGTATGACCCTGGGCAAGTCACTTAACCCCGATTGCCTCACAGAGAAAGAGACAGAGACAGAGAGAGAGAGAGAGAGAGACAGAGACAGAGAAACTCTATCCAAAACAACCTCGATCTTCAGCAGGTCTACTTAACTGTTTTTATGTGTTCTGGGTGTCAGAATAATGGGGTTTTCAAAACATATTTCAGTGGATGTGGGCTGGGGGAGGACTGACCCAGAAATACCAGCTCAGTTATTGATTGCTCTGGATATTGAGCTATGATGGTAGTGGGTCCATGGAAGCAGCTAGGGTGAGTCTGGGAGGTTGAGGATAGATCTGTACCTTCAGACCCCAGATCATCAGGGAGGAAACACTAATTTTAAATCTGGTTCTGCTACATCCTTGCTATGTGACATTAGGAGGTCACTTTAACCCTCAATTTCCCCATTTGTACAACTTAATTGGAGTAGGTTGTCTCTCTGAAAGGTCTCTTCTGGCCCTGTTATTTTGTGCTCTTAAGTCCTTTCCATCCCTGAAACCTTTGATTTCCTTTCCATGCATTAGAATTCAAGCTGGAAATGGGGATGAGGAAACTTGGGTCCTCAGAGGGGTCTGTGGTTGGGAAGTCCCTGGAGGTGAGGGACAGGTAAACTGGGTTGATCAGAGAAATCAGAGGCTGGGGAAGTCAGAATGCTGGGACTCCTTTGTGGAGTGTGGGACTGGAGTTTCAGGCCACCTGTCTCTGAGGGAAGGACTGGGGACAGGTGAGACTAGGCAGCTTTTCCAAGGGTGAGAGGACGTGTGTCACTGCTTCTTCATTTCATTCTAGATCCAAGTGTGATAATGACTCAGGTAGGTATTGATACCTGGATATCTGGCCAGGGCACCGTGTTCCATGCCCCAAGAAATGAGACCCATTGATTATGTAGCAGGATACTCCCACAGTGAAATCTTCAGTAGATGAACAGTGTGGTCCGACAGGGTTGGGAGTGGGGAAATACAGGTGAGGCCACCCATAATTTTATTCTCATTCCTTTTTTTTTTTTTTTGGTGAGGCAATCAGGGTTAAGTGACTTGCCCAGGGTCGCACAGCTAGAACGTGTCAAGTGTCTGAGGTCAGATTTGAACTCAGGTCTTCCTGACTCCAAGGCTGGGGCTCTATCTACCGAGCCACCTAGCTGCCCGCATCTCATTTCTCTTGCTAACAATAGAAGCAGTGTTGTTATCAGGAGCAACGTAACTGAGGGAGTGGGAGGAGATGGGAAACTCTGAGCGAAACAAAAACAGAGTGGCAAAAAGAGAGGGATGCCCAGAGACAAAAGAAATAGAGATGCAGTAACTGATCGAATAAGACTGAGACAGGGAGAGTAGCAAAGGCAAAAAGACGGTGGAAAAAAAAACAGAAAATACAACCTGGGTAAAGACATAGAGAAAGGAGAGATAGAAAGCCTAGGACATGAAGCTAGACAAGTGTCCCCTCTAGTGGGGGTGTCCCCCAGGAACAATTTCGTACAAGTGGAGGTCTGTTTCTCTATCTCCAGAATAATGTTTTAAATTAAAAAAAAAAAAGACACATAGGATAACAAAAAAAAAAATCTATGAATCTTCTGAAAACTATCAACAAACCTGAGGTTAAGAGTCCCTGATCTCCAGGGAAGTGTATGAGGACTCTGGTTCAAATGAGAATAGAGAACGCTCACAGAACAACCTAGTACAAAAGATACCCAGAGCAGGCCCCTCCATTTGAGTTTCTTACCGTTAGAGGCAGGGAGTTCTGGTTCTAGGCCAGGGGTGAGCTTGCCTGGCCTTTATCCAAACAAATAAGGAATATGGAGGCCACTGCAGTCTGTCTTGGGCCTGAAGCCAATGGAAAGAAGGGGATTTGCCAGAGCCTGGAATCACAGAATCTTACAGTTCATAAGATCATTGGATTTAGAGTTGGTGGGGACTTTCCAACTCCTTCAATTTACATAAGCAGAGGGAAAGTAACTTGTCTAAGGTCACACAGTGGATAAATTGCAGACCTTGAATTTAATTTTAACCTGGGTCCTCTGACTCCAAATCCATTACTCTCTTCCCTGTTGGACCAGGAGAGTCTAGTCACCCCGGATCCCTAAACACTATGCAACCCAGGACCTGTGGGACTTTTTGTTTTTATTGTGTGAGCTTTGTTTTTGGAGAAGATCATTGATATCACAGTGTGATGTCTTGACTTGCACATGAATTGGATTTAAATGAGGCAGAGTTGCACAAAGTTTTCAGTCTCACTCTCTCTTCCAGAGTCATCAAAGTCCAATGGCAAGACAGAAGTCAACACAATTAGCAATGCCTCCAGGATGCAGTGAATGACTATATAATTACTATTTAGTCACCTTTACTCTCTCTCTCTCTCTCTTTTTTTTTTTGCTTAGGCAATTGGGGTTAAGTGACTTGCCCAGAGTCACACAGCTAGTAAGTAAGTGTCAAGTGTCTGAGGCCAGATTTGAACTCAAGTTCTCCTGACTCCAAGGCCAGACCTCTATTCACTGCGCCATCTAGCTGCCCCTTTTAGTCCCCTTTCCAACATGAGCTGTTGACCTTCCTCATCAGCTTAGCCCTGTATCATACAATCCTGAATGACTGAATAGAAGAGGACCACTCCAGCACCAGGTGCTGCCACAATCATGGTTGTGTTGTGCTCCCCAAGGAAGGCCAGCTCATTGTGCAGAACTTACAGGCTCATTTTCATTGGCCCTTACCCTGGATCTACATAGATAGTGACCCAGTAAAGGAAATCGAGAAGCAGTGGGCACACTAATAGGAAGAGAACCAAAAGAAAACATTCTCACACACAAAAAAAATTTTTTTTAACAGAAAGTAAAGAATATCCAGGAGAAAAGGGTGCTCAACAATGTCAAATGCTAAATAGAAGTCAAGAAGGATGAAAATGTCAAAAGGGCCATCAGATTTGGCAATTAGGAGATCATTAGTAACAATTTAGACAGGGAGGAATAAAAAACAATGGAACTCAATAACCCAGTGTTTGATATACCCCAAAACACAAATGACTATTTGACAAAAACTACTGAAAAAACTAGAAAGCAGTCTGGAAGAAATTAGGTTTAAGCCAACATCTTATGCCATATTCCACAATAAAAATAAAAATGAATATGTGTCCTAAATGTTAAAGATCATACCATGAAAAAGTTAAAAAGAGAAGCATGTCCGATGCCTTTCATAGCTGCAGGAAGAAGTTGTGTTTTTAACCAGAGGATAGAGATAATTAGGAAAGATAATATAGATAATTTTCCTTTCATTAAATTGAAAAACTTTTGTACAAACAAAATTAATACATCCAGGATAAGACAGTAACTTGGGGGGAGGGGACTTTGTATCAAATATCTCACATAAGGGTTTAACATCCAAGATAAATAGACAACTTAAATGTATGTGTGACATATCAATCAAGTGATCAATAATCATTTACTAAGTACCTCCTATATGCCAGCCATTTGCTACGTGTTGAGGATTTGAAAAAAGTAAAGACAAAAGACAGTCCTTGCCCTCAAGATGCTTGCAGTCTAATGAGGGATTTATATTTATATGTCACATATAAATATGTATATATACATATAAATATATACAAAGCAAGCTATATATAAAATAAATAGGAAATAATTTAACACTGGGAAGGCACTGGAATAAAGAGGGGTTGGGGAAGGCTTCCTCTAGAAGGTGGGATTTTAGTTGGGATTTAAAGGAAGCCGGGGAGATCAGTAGTCAGAGTGGAGGAGGGAGAGCATTCCAGGCATGGGGGACAGTTAAGAAGATGGAATGTTGTATTTATGGAACAATCAGAGGACTGAATCACTGGATTGAAGAGCACATGTTGGGGAGAAAGGTATAAGAAGACTGGAAAGGTGGGAGAGGGCTAGTTTGTAAAGGGCTTTAAATATCCAACAGAGCATTTTGTATTTACTCCTAGAGGCAATAGGGAGCCATTGGAGTTTCTTGAGTAGGGGAGTGATATGAGCAGACCTATGCATTAGGAAAATCATTTTAGTGTCTGATTGGAGGATAGATTGGAGTAGGGAGGGAATGTATATATATATTATATATATATACATGTATATGTGTATATATATATACACATACACACACATATATACATGTGTATATGTATACACACACATGTATATGTATGTATGTGTATATATATACATATATATAATTTTGGGGGGAGTAAGACAATTGGGGTTAAGTGACTCGCCCAGGATTACACAGCTAGTGTCAAGTGTCTGAGGCTGGATTTGAACTCAGGTCCTCCTGACTCCAGGGCTGGTGCTCTGTCCACTGTGCCACCTAACTGCTCTAAGAATATATATATTTTGAGGCAAGCAGACCTACCAACAGGCTATTGCAATAGTCTAGGCATGAGGTGATAAGGGCCTGCACCCAGTGGTAGCAGTGTCAGAGGAGAGAAGGTCAAGAAGATCAAGAGATATTGCAAAAGTGAAACAGACAGGCCTTGGCAACAGCTTGGATATGGTGGTGTGAGAGATAGTAAAGAGTCCAGGATGACTCTTAGGTTGCAAACCTGAGGGACTCAGAGGATGGTGGCACCCTCAAAAGTAATAGGGAAGATAAGAGTGGAAAAAGGTTTTGGGGTAAGATAAAGAGTTCCATTTTGGACATACTGAGTTTAAGATGTCTACTGGACATCCAATTTAAGATATCTGAAAGGCATTTGGAAATGTGAAATTAGAGGCCAGCAAAGAGATTAGGGCAAGATAAGTGGATTTTGATAATCATCAGGATAGAGACGGTAAATAAAGCCATAGAATAGGAATGACAAAGGGGACAGTCTTTTGGAGGAGATGAAATAGAATGGGATAGAATATGTGTGTGTATGTGTGTACACATAGATAGGTGTGTATAGACATATGTATATACGTATACACATGCCAAGAGCCATTCTCTAGTAGATAAGTAATCAAAGGATATGATCAATTCTCAAAAAATAATTGCAAACTATGAATAGCCATATGGAAAAAAAATGCTTCAAATCACTAAAAAGAAAAGAAATGCAAATCAAAGCAACCCTGAGGTTTTATCTTAATCCCAACAAATTGGGAAAGATGACCAAAAAAATGAAGACAGTCAATGTTGGAGAGGTTCAGAGAAGATAGGCTCACTAGTGCATTCTAGGTGGAACTGTGAATCAGTATAATCATTTTGGAAAGCTATTTGGAATTATTCAAATAAAGTGACTACAATTTCCATACTCTTGATTAGAGATTCTGCTACTAGATTTACACTCAAGTGATAAGAAGAAAGTCCTTATATACACCAAAATATGTATAGCAGCACTTTTTATGGTAGGAAAGAATTGGAAACAAAGTAGATGCCAGTCACTTGAGGAATGACTAAACAAATGGCATTCCATGAATAACAGAATATTTACTGCCCTACAAGAAATGATGCATATGATGAATGCAGAGAAGTATGATAAGACCTACATGAACTGATGCAGAATGAAGTAAGCAAAGTCAAGGAAACGATATTCACAATGACTGCAACAAAGTAAACGGAAAGAACAATTAAAAGTGAACATTGCAGCATTACAAAGAACAAGCATGGGAATAAAGAAATATGAGAAATTACCTCCTCCCCCTCCTTTGAAGAGGTGGAAAGGACATAAGTGTAGAACATTATGTGCACTTTCAGATTTTTTTGGATGTATTGATCATTTTTGTTTATTGTTTTTTCTCTTAAAAATATTCTTTGAAAATGAAATGGTTCCCTAGGAATGGGGGGGGGGGATATACAAGTGTGGATTTAAGTGATATATCAACAGAAGATTAATATTTTTTTTAAAGTAATTTTGAAGAGAACAGTTTCCGTTGAATGATGAAGTCAGGGACCAGATTCCGAGAGGTTGTCAGAGGCTTCCACAAACACAAAGAGCTAGGTCACTTTGATGATCTCTCTATAGCACATTTGCTCCAACCCAGGTGAACACCGGGATATTCAGTGTGTGATACTTCCCTCAAAAGTGGCCATTAGTTCCCTTAAAATCAGTCAGGGTAACATGGTATCAGAACAGATTTTATTTACAGAATAAACACAGTATAGATCCATACCTAGCTCAAAAAAAGTCAGTAGGACCCCAACCCTTCTAGGGTCCTGTACAGATCCCATGACCCACTACACTGCTCTGTGCAGGACCGCAGCAAAGACCAAAGTTGGAGTTTCTCTTCTAATAATTCTAGCTTTCCCGGATGCCTGTTTACTCTAGTCCCGAGTTCTATATGGCTCCCACTTTTTGCCCCACCAATCTCTTTGCCTTCTACTCAGCACTCCATCTTGTTACTTTCCTCCACCTATTCATCACCATGGCTCAGGATTGCTTAGCACCTGTAGCTCTTAACTTTGCATGACTCCTAGTTTCTCCCCTGTATCTCTCTCTAACTTTGATCCCACAGGGCCCTGGCTTCTCTCTAGCTCTGCATGGGTTCTACAATCTCCAGCCCACAGCACCTCTTTTTTTTTTTAAAAAACAATTTATTAATTTTTAGTTTTCAACATTCACTTCCATAAGATTTTGAGTTTTAAATTTTCTCCCCTCTCCTTCTCCTCCCCCCTCTCCAAGATGGCGTGCAATCTGATATAGGCTTTACTTATACATTCATATTAAGCGTATTTTCACATTAGTCATGATGTAAAGAAGAATTGGAACTAATGGGAGGAACCATGAGAAAGAAGAAAGGAAACAAAACAACAAAAGAGGAGAGCAAATAATATGCTTCCATCCCATGGCAGCTCTCTAGCCCCATGGGGCTACTGGTTTTCCTCCAGCCTTAGGCAATATGACCTGAAACAGAAGAACTCTTTTTCTAATGAATGTACCTAGGAACCCCTGCATATGGGGGTGGGTGGAAGAGGGGGATGGACAGGGTCAGCTTCTCTGGGGGAGGCAAGGATAATCCCTACCACAATCACCTCCAATTGATCTAGATCGAGGGGCATTTAGAACAAGCACAGAAACAAATGAGGTGGCTAGGTGAGCAGGAAACTATTTATGCTGCTTATTA
Organism: Vombatus ursinus; assembly: GCF_900497805.2. Lineage (NCBI taxonomy): Eukaryota > Metazoa > Chordata > Mammalia > Diprotodontia > Vombatidae > Vombatus > Vombatus ursinus. Next base: position 9,893,296 of record NW_020954596.1, on the reverse strand, counting down.
CAGTGTAGAAAGGAATCTTCTAGTTTCTACGTGAGTTTGTTCTAAGAAAGCCTGTTGATTTGCTTATTAATTGCTAACCAGTCAGCAACAACAAGTTAGCAGGGTAATAGGTAGGAGAAGGGCAGGATTAAACAGGTTCAAAAGTGGCCCTTCCCAAGACAAGCGTGAAAGTAAGCAGTTTTTGTCATTTAAATGGGTGAGAGCTTCTAGGAGGGAGCTAATCCAGAGGCCCTTGGGACTACGGAAACGAAAAGAATTGTAAAGAGACATGCAGAACATATACTATGGTTTTGTTTCTGCCTTAAGCAGTCATCAGTTATGGTGTATGCAACAGAAAAGTCTTGGGGAATCTGTTGGCACAGGTTCTTTCCTAGGATTCAAAGGTGGAAGGAACTTCAGATACCAAATGCACTCCATCTTTTCCTTTTCCTGATGAGAAAAATGAGGTCAGAAGTGAAGAACTCTGCTCAGGGTCACACAGCAACTTACTGGCAGAACTGAGGTTACACTTTGGGCAAGCCCCTTCCACTTTCTGGGCCTCATTCCTCATCTACAAAATGGCAGCATTGGACTGGATAATCTCTAAGGCCCAAGTCAGCTCTATGATGATTTACACCTGCTACATTTACAATCTGTTTTCCCTGCTAGAGGAGAAGTTGAAAGAGTTTGACGAACACCCGTCACAGTGCTGGACTTTGAGTCTGGAAGACTTGAGTTTGAATCCAGCCTTAGTCATTTAGTAGCTGTGTGACTTGGGCAAGTCACTTAGTCTCTGGCTGATTCAGTTTCCTCGGTTGTAAAATGGGAATAATAATAGCATCTACTTCTGATGGTTGTTGTGAAGATAAGATTGTATTTGTAAAGTGCTTTGTAAATTTATATAAATGCTAGCTACTGTTATGATTACTTTGTGGTTAATTAGAGAAGGGGAGGAGAGCCTAAATATGATGGAAGAAATTATTCAGGAAGGAAAATATTGAGAGAGCGGTTATTGGTTGTTCAGTTGTTTTTCAGTCAGGTCCAACTCTTCGTGACCCCATTTAGGGTTTTCTTGGCAAAGATACTAGAGTGGTTTGCTATTTCCTTCTCTAACTCATTTTACAGATGAGGAACTGAGGCAGAGTTAAGTGACTTGCCCAGGGTCACACAGCTAGGAAGCGTCTGAGACCAGATTTGAACTCAGGAAGATGAGTCTTTCCAATTCCAGGTCTGGCACTCTGTACTATGGCGCCACCTAGCTTCACCCATGGAGAGAGTAGAGGATAACATCATCCCTGAGAAAGAGGAGGAAAAAAAAATGCATAGGTATGATACCTATCCTACAGAAGGTTGTTCTGAATATCCTGGGTCACTGATCTTGAGGGCTCTACCTGACTGTCTGGCTCACTTGTCTGGAAAAAGCTTTCTTGGGAGGTAAAGAGTTCCCCTTCACTGGAGTGTGTGATGGTCCTCCAGCACAAGAGTCACTCCCCTATTCAAGGAATGTCCCGCTGTTCCATATTGCCTCTGGGATAAAATGTAAGCCCCATCCTGTTTGGCTTTTAGAGCTCTTTACAATCTGGCTCCAACCAGTCTTTCCAGACTGATTTCCCATTACAGCCACTTACATAGCCTCCATTCCAGCCATACTGGTCTCCTCACTGTTCACTCTGTTCATGACATTCTATCTTTTGCTTTGATCCCTTTGTTTGGGCTGGCTTTCATGGCTGATATGGTTTCTCCAACACTTCTGCCTCATAGAATCTCTAGTCCCATTCAGATTCTAACTCAGGTGCCACCTCCTCCATAAGTGAGATTTTAGCTGATCCTCCAATTGTTAGTGTGCTGCCACATCAAAATTACTTTTATTTATCTTGTGTATATTTGATGTACATGTGTATACATTTTGTATCCTCAGAATCTAGCATTTCACTAGTATACAGTAAGTGCTCAAGAAATGCTGATCAATGGATGTGGAGTGAAGTGAGCAGAACCAGGAGAACACTGTACACAGTAACAGCAACATTGTGTAATAATCAACTATATTGGACTTAGCTCTTCTCAGTAATACAATGATCCAAGACAACTCCAAAAGACTCATGATGGAAAATGCTATCCACATCTAGAGAAAGAACTATGGAGTCTGAATGCAGATCGAAGCATACTATTTTCACTTTTTTTTGTTTGTTCTTTCTCGTGGTTCTTCCCTTTTGTTCTGATTCTTCTTTCACAACATGACTAATGTGTAAATATGATCAATATGACTGTACATGTATAACCTATATCAGATTACTTGCTGTCTTGAGGAGTAGGGAGGGAGGGAAAAAATTTGGAACTCAAAATCTTATAAAAATGAATGTTGAAAACTGTCTTTACATGTAATTGGAAAAAAATAAAATATTATTCAATGGGGAAAAAAGAAAAAAGGTGAAAGAAGAATGTTACATGATAACTTTATTATATATTTAAAAGGAATAGCAAGTTGTACATAATAGATTTGCAGTTTCATGTACAATCATCTTTTTTTCTATTCTATGTTATGGACATGTTTGTTTTATTTCTTAAGTTCAGCATAAAAGAAATAAAATTAAAATAGCAACAACAACAAAGAAATGCTGATTGAATTTATGAGTTCAAACAAAGATTGGAAGAATACTTGTCAGGAATGTTGTGGAGGGGATTTCTACAATGGGCGAGAGAGTGAATAAATGACCTCTATAGGCTCCTCCAGCAAGGAAATTCTATGATTTCAGGTAGAAGAAACTTTTTTTAAAAACAAATTTCAGTCGGGAGTCACCGAGTTTCTAGCTGAACCACAGATGAAAATGGGTTCCAAGGCTGCTTCTGCCGAAGAATCATTATGTGCCCTTGAGAAAATTACTTTTCCACCCTGCATTTGTGTTTCTCTTTTTGCAATCTGCAGATATTAATATCCGTTCCAAATTACTCTTCCTGGTTGTTATTAAAATAAATAAAATATGGGAAAGTGCTTTCAGCTCTTCTAGACTAGCTAAATCTAGGATATTATAAATAATAACTTGACTGCAGCTATCATTTTCCATCCATTTACTTCAACAATATCCCTGAGATTATGAATGGTGGAAGTATTTCAGAAGCATAAACACTGAAATCTTTAGGTCTAATAGACTGATTCTTCCATGCAAGCTCTGGGGATCCAAATGGCCCTCTTAAGGGGAGGCTAAATATAGTTCATAAATTCATAGAATGTCAGAACTGGAAAGAATCCTGGGAGTTTTAGGGCCATCAAGCACATTAAGCCATAAGCTAGAACATATAGTCCAATCCCCCCATCTTACAGGGGAAGAAACAAATTCAGGGATGTGATTTATCCAAGGTCACACTGCTAGTTAAGGTTTAGAAATGTCTAGAGCCCAGTTCTCCTGACAATTTGGTTTAAACCATGCACTTTATATCACTATATTTAACTGCTTCCATCATTGTGCATCTATTTCTTGTTGAACTATTGGAGCTTGTTTTTCAGAGAGGGCTTTCCATATCATGGTAGAATTCATAGGGATGTCAGAAATCCCCTACTGGGTCTCTCATCCTCCTGTTCCGATGGATGGGGAGAATGAGAACAGAGAGTTTGCTGCCTGAGGCCCTGATAGGTTATTGGCTAGAACCAAGGCAGGTCTCAGGATTGCCACTTACTCCAGTGTTCTTTCTACCTCACTATGCTGCTTTCCTATTTTCTTTGCACGTAAATCTTGATAGCTCACTAGTCATCCCTAGGTACAAAATGGTGATACGATCCTGAAGAAGCGGCACTGCTAGGCAAAATGTCGGGGGTAGACTTCAGTTTCCACTAGGAGATGATCTTTTAAAAACAATTTGGGGGGGAGCGTATGTCAGTGGTTGTTTTGTTTTGTTTTGAAGTCTAGTTGACAAGTTCGAGCAGATGTTTGGTGGAAGACCTAAAACTAAGAGAGATGATAATGGCGATGCTCAAAGACATTTTCATATCCTTGGTGCTCACCTTCAGGAATGGAAATGAACAATCAGAGAAAAGGATCCAGATCTGTTGGTGAAATGGGAAGGTCACTTATTGGTGACTGACCCTGGACACTTTACGTGTTATTTTATTTGAGCCTTTCACTAGCCCTTTGAGGTAAGTGGTTGAGTCGTTCCTATTATTCCCATTTTACAAATGGCGATCATAAGCTATTAAGTCTGGTGCTCAAATGGACCTCAGAAGTCATCTAGTGCAACTACCTTATTTTACAGATGAGGACCTGAGGTCTAGAGAGATTAAGTGATTTGCCCACCATCACCAAGGCAGAAAGTGGGAGGAGTGGGGTTTGAACCCACGTCTTCTGACATTCAGAGCCACTGTACCGTATCGTCCACTGGACTGGTATGTGGCTTACTTAAATAGGAGGGGTGATAAAATAAGCTATAATCAGCCATCTATATCCAAGGTACCGTTAATAATAAAAGTAATAATAATAAATCTTTCTAGGAATTTGAACCCAGGACTTCTAACACTAATTAACTCGTTCCACTGTGTCACATTGCCTCAGTCAGTTAATAAATATTTATTAAATGCCTATTATGTGCCAGGCACTGGGCTAAGCACTATGTTAAAGCTTAGCTTCTTCCAAGGTAAAATAAGGGTATTGGACTAGATCTAAGGTCCCTCCCTAAGATAGCGAAGTTGGAGCTATAATACTTCTCCAAAAACAACCACGACAAATCAAGCTCAGAGGGAGTCTAATCCGTGTATGCGTACACACTCCAAAAACTATATAGCTCATAAGCTTTGTACTAGTGAGCCTACCTATGAGTCAGCCAGCAGATATAATTATCTCAGAGCACAGGCATTTCCTAAGACAGTATAGGAAGAACAGGAATTACGAAACATCTTTCTCCCTCCCTTAGACCTCAGGCACACGCTCAGAAATCCATGCAGTGTGTGCAGGAAGGATGGGCACAAAATCAGAGTACTCTAGTAATGAGGTACACAAATAGGGAAATTTGTGCTTTTGTCCAGACATGGACTGAGTTTTCTCCAAATAGAGTTCAATACAGTTCTCTCACACCACACAATTTGCATTAAAAATGTTATTGAAAATTCGTCTTGATGGTGAATTGGCATCAATTGGTTTTCAAACACAAATCCCTAACGGCAATTCCTATAATCTATTGTACACTTGTAACCCAGTGAACATCTTTAAGGATATAGAGGTAGATGGAGGGGTACAGTAGATAGAAATGTTAGGCCAGGAGTCTAGAAGACCTGAATTCAAATCCTGCCTCAGACATTTATTAGCTGTGTCACCTCGGGCAAGTCACTTAACCTCTGCCTCAGTTTCCTCATTCGTAAAACAAGGGAGTTGGACTCAGTGGTCTCTGAGTTTGTGTCAGTTTGTGTACTGCTTTTTGAAATTTTGAAATCACTTCATTAACTTGCAATATAAAATAGAAAGATTTTAGTTTCCCAACTGATTGCAGAGGTCTGCAGACATAAATAATTAAGTTTCCCTTTCACTGTATTATCTGCAAGTGGTAATAGTCAAAAATGCTTTGAATATTATTTGGCAAGTGTCATTTCAGCCACAGTAATAGCTGCAGGTAGCAATAACAATTTTACCAAATGAGGTACTTTACATTGACCAATTGGGCAACATTATATGATGTAAGCAATCCTTCTGATAACACAGACTTATAAAAAAAGTTTGTATTTTTTAAAAATAAAATTTTATTGCTATCTTTTCTTATGTCAGAATTTCTACCAATTTCCCTCTCTTTGCTCTTCCCAGACAGCCGTCACATATAACAAATATTTTTAAAGAAAAAAAAGAAAAACTTTAAAGTCAGCAAAAAACAATCTTTGAAAAAGTCTGAAAACATATGTAATGTTTTATGCCCATGGACCTCTGCAAAGGAGTGAGGTGGGGGTCAAACATGGTTGATTTATTTGTTTTTAAGTTTGGTTTTTGCTTATTAAAAACAAATTATCTTGCCAACATATTTGGTATGTTTATGTCCAAGAGATTTCAATTTATTAGGTGTCATGATATCTACAGCTAAAGCATTCGCACATAATAAACAAAGTAGTCTTTCCTTTCCATTAATAAAAATGCTTGTGAGTCCAAATATGGTAGATCATATTTTTTTGGAGATTTGGGCTTTTACTTTGTGTTTCTTTGTTTCTTAAGTTGTTTCTTTTGCATTTGCTTATACCAATTTTAGCAGTTCCAGTGGATATTCTCTTCAAACTGGTTATATATTTATTACAAAGGAATTAATTTTTTAAAAATTGATAAAATAGAAGACTAAATTTGTTTCAAATTTCAAAAAATTATTTGCAACTCTTATTAAGCTATTTCACTTTTTTTTTAAAGGTGCAATTTTGGGGGCAAACCAGTTATTGTATTTACTGAACCAAAGGATGTTAAGAAATGTAGTAGACATTAAAGAGCTTTTAATTTACTAAAAAAGATTAATTTTGAAGTTACACACCTCACAATCAAATACAGCAAGCAGCATGAAGAGGATCTGACTCATCTGTGTCAGAAATATACACCGACAGGGGCATATTGCATTAATGTTGACACATGCTGACTCAGATGTGACCTTGTTTGAATATACTGTATTAAATATTGTGTTGCATTTAGTGTAAATTGGAGCAAATTTGCTGCTAGTTTACCTTCTAGTGACTTTGATTTGATCCTTTTTTTTTGTGGGAAAAAAGTGGGAGTGTTTATGCAAGAGGCATACTTCAAAATATCTAGTAATTTTGGCCATTGCTCCAAGACCCCCAGGGTCTTGACCCATTTCCCTCTACCCCCCAGCTCTCATGGGAATAGACCCTACAGTTTGGAAACCTCTAGTGAATTCCCTTTCAACTTGGATTCTGCACAAGACACAACTATGGCAGCTATGTCCAGAGACAAGGCAAATGTGCAACACAGATATGTGGAACTCGTTTTTAATTCTACAGCACGAGCAAGTGGTGGTGCTTAGGGTAGCCAAATGATGGGAGGCACAGGCTTGCCAAACAAGTCCAGTTAGGGCAATCAGGCCTGCCAGAGGCTGAGTGGGATTTATGGAGGAAGCGATGGTGGTCAGAATAGCATGAGCAGATAAGGGAGCTAAGGAGCCACGAACAGCAGCTTCTACAGGAGCATAAGCTGGGCATCTTATGAGAGGGAACAGAATGGAAGGGACATCTGGCATGCACACACAGTATGAGTGGTGGATGAGGAATCCTGATCACTGACCGAGTCTCGGTCAACTTTAAGAAACACACCAAAACAAAGTTTAATGGTTTTGTAATACAAGCTTGTGATTTATGCTTACTGTAAGTTGAATCCAGATTGTTTTTAAAAGTTCAAGTTCAATATTGTTGAACTACAGAAAAACACTCATCTGGGATTTAATAACCAAGTTGAATAAGGACTTGAATTATTAAATTGCTTCAGTTTTCCTCAAGGTATTTGTCAGAGTGTACTTAAGCAGAAAGCATATTTAAGTTAAAGCATTTTCAATTATGTTAAATGTTGTCATATAGCACATTACATGGAACACTGAGATGTGTGTTGTGAGACATGTTTTCCGTAAAAGAAATTAGGAGCCTATGTCTATAACTCAAAAGTGAAACATTTGGCATGTTTTTTCCCCTAGTTTATTTTGTTTACCATCTTGTAAGGCACACACATTTAAGCTTTTTTTTAAGTTACTGGAGACAATTTTGAGCTGCAATGGGGTAATTTCAGGATTTTGGTCTCAGTATTTGTATTAAATTCAGAGTTCTTTATTTAGATCTTTCATAGTAATGTGATTTCCTTTTAGGTGTATTGCACTAAGTGACTTGTCAAATGAATCTTCCATTAAAAAACACACATTATGAAGACATTCAAATGAGTAAGTGCATTTCATTTGTGAAGTATCCCATTCTGAAATAGTCTGGTGTCTATTTCCTGCTGTTTTCCTACGATGTTGTTCTTACTGTTACCTTGAGAATAGCTTTCAAATTTTATCAGCCTATCTGTTCAACCAGAGGAAGCCAGCTCTTGTCTTCTGGAGTCAAATCCACTCTTTATTTCCCTGAATTATTTTGCTAGTTGCCTAAATGACCATCAACAACTGGAATGGGGAGATTCTACTAAAGTAATTAGCTTTATCTATTGCTGTGCCAAACACACTATGTCATTTTAGTCATTGCTTAACTCAGGGATAATTTAATCATAATATATCCCACAGGTGTAGCATTAGATAGATCTGCAGTTTTACTCAGTGCAAGAAGAATTGCAGATAGGAACACTGAGGCAGTGTTTTGCTTAGTTTTGTTTTGTATTTAATATGGAAAAAAATCAAATTTCAAGGGGGAAGTATTTGGCTCCCTACCTCCTTTCACTTCAAACAACATATGCTATGTACTAGGGAATTTTAAACAATTCACAATTAAGGTGAAGGGATAGATGAAAGATATCATGGAGGTCAACTCAACTGGACTTGGCAATTAATTGAATGCTTATGAAAAGTAAGAGAGAAGAGTTAAGATGTGAAAGTAAGTTAACTGCACAGGGTAGTGGTTTCATGAGAAGTAATGTAGAAATCAGGAGGACTGGTTTTCAAGTGTAGGGGGTGTGCCCTGGAGGAATTCCTGGACTCAGCAGGAGTCCATAAGCAGAAGTCGACAAGTATTTATTAAGTGTCCAAAATGTGCTGGGCAAAGAAAGGCAAAAAAACAGCTCACCATCTAAGAAGGGGGACAACATGGGCCTCACAAGAAATAGTTGGGGAAAGAGCCATAACATGCAGAAGCAAGCCCAGAACTATCAGAGATAAAACAGGCACCAATTAAGACTGTGCTTTAGGTCTGGAGGATTAGACCAGAGACTGTTAGTGAGAAAACTCCAAAGACTGAATCCAGCCGATATGAGCCCAGAGCTGCAGTTCCCGGCCACAGGTTCATGGAAGAAAAGATGGTTTTGGGGACATAGTAATTTTTGCCTGGTACATAGTAATAAATGCTTATTGACTTTTAGGAGAGAGTCAATTTGCTTGGAAAGGTAACAGCTTAGAAAAGAGAGGACAAAAAGGTTTGGTTAAATTGCTTTTTAGACTCTTAAAATGCTGTTGATGGTTGCCTTACCCTTTGGACATCACATAATGCTTTGTTTTGCACTTTTTTAATACATGTCACGTAATCTTAGACCAAACTTATACTTCCCAGGTGTAGTACAGAGGTCAGAACATAAAAGTATTTAATAAACGCTAGTTGAGCTGGGATAACAGAGGCTGAGATGTCAGGGATGATGCCTGGGCATGTGGGGTTGGCCAGAGGAAGGAGTGGCAGCAATAACCACAGCAGGGCATGGGGGGATATGGGGAAAAAGGACTTGGTGGACTGTTCTATGAGCACAGCATCAAAGACAATGAGTTCAAGAGCCTTCAAAGGCTGGTGCCCTTCAAGGATCCCAGAGATGTAGAAGATACTACTATGGAAAGAACGGTTATGAGTATGGCCAGTGTCAGCTTCCTCCAGAGTTATCAAGAGTGAGTACTGGGCCACCTTCAAGAACATCTGAATTTTAAGAACTCGTCTCAGGCCTTCCTCCCTCAGGCAAGCTGATTTGAAGTATCACATGGGAGAAATCAATCAATCAATAAACATTTATTAAGTCCCTACTATGTATCTGGCCCTGTACTAATACAAAGTAAGCTATATACAATAATAATTAACAGAGGGAAGGCACTGGAATTAAGAAGGGCCCTGGGGAAGGCTTCCTGTAGAAGATAGGATTTTAGTTGGGACTTAGAGGAAGCCAAGGAGGTCGGTATAGTCAGAGCAGGAGGATTTGATTATGCTTCCAAAACTAGAAAGGTAGGAGAACAGTCTGAAACAAGACAGCTTATAGTGATCCTTAAGAATTGCTCAGGGCATTACAGGCCCCAGGGTAGGAACTGCAGAGTCGAAAGGGCTCTCAAAGCTCTATGAGAGAAGATGGACCAGGCTTATTTAGAGTGTTGCAAGACTACAGCCATCCTAGATACAGCTAGATTAGGAACTCCCCAATCGAGGGAGCTTGGGCCCTAGAGTAGGAGTTTCATAGCTGAAGGAGTTATTCAGTGAACATTTTCTGAGTTTTTCCATTAGTTTAAGAGGGTTTAGACCTAGAAGAGACATTAGGCAGTACTTCCTTCAGACAGTATGATATTAAAAAAAAAATAACATACAGGGGCAAATATGATCTTAATTAAACAAATGTCATATCCAGTTGGGCCCACTGCTAGACCTATTCTGACCTTGGTTTAGGAAACATATGTGAAGGAACTTGCCCCAGGTCATGGTAAATAAAGCCTAGTTTTGACTGCAGGTTTGATGACCCCAAATCCAGGGTTCTAATTTTTCACATTACAAATCACCAAAAAAACAGTGTTGGGGATAACTCTGGCATTTGTACCCCAAGTTGCTTACCCTGGTCTAAAATTAAGCTCTGGAGGATTGTGATAGAGTCACCAAATCTTTGACATCTCATTCCTTGGTCCTTTTAAAGTACATTCTTCCCAAACCTGGGCCTGGCCTCCAAGTCTTGAGAATCCAGTGAACATTTGTGGAGAATCTATTTCCACTAAAGCAATGACGCACATTTTATTTCTAGAAGCACGGTTCAAAATCAACTTGATTTTAAAATAGAGCAACAAGAGCTGCTTGCTTAGTGAATTACTCATCCCTAAGAAGCCCAGAATGTGGAGACGTTTAAAAACAAAGGGCTCTTGTAAATTATCCCGAGTCTATCAGGCCTTATTCATTTCTCTCCATAAAAACAATTAACTAGGGACCATACATCACAAGCTTAATTCTTCTGCTTTTTCTGATATAACACATATGAAATCAGGACAGCTGAAAGATACAATACTCATTTTGACCATAAAAATTGGATTAAACATTCTACCTACTCTTGACTGACGGGCCCAGAGTTGAAAGTGCCTGGTAGCTGCACCTCCTAAAATTTCAATCTGACTTCATTTTTGGTCCAAAAACAATAATTCTGGATATTTGGGAGTAGAGTTCAGGGGCTCTCTCCTCTGACACTTTATTGTGATGTAAGGGTTGACTCTGGGCTCTGTTATATCAGCACAGTATAAACTCTGGCCATTCCCTATGTCACACTGAGAAAGGCTCTAGAAGGGTCTATGGCTGCATTGTTAAAGACCAGTGTAACTAAATGACAAGTGGAGAGGGCCATCTTCAGAAGCTCTGTTATCAAATGATGAATTCTTTGGGCCACTGCTACTCATGTACCAACAAAAAAGGGGAGAGGTGGGGAAGAAACAAGGAGAGTGCAGTCCTCATCAATGGAGGGAATATCCCATTGACAGATTAATACACACTTTGAAAAATATGAGATAGATTAGGTTACGGCTTAAAACCTTCCTGACACATCGCAAATAGTAGAAAGGCTTCTAGTACATTCAAGGGAGTACAGATTTAGGGAGAAAACAGTACCTTCTATTAATCAGGCACTTAACATTTGTTGAAATGAATTAAATAAAAAAGAGAGAACATGCTTGATAGAGCTGGGCTGGGTAGAATCTGTCCATTTTAATAGATCTTAGGCTGGGAAAAGTTTCAGTCAGATGATGTAAAAATATTAGTAGCCAGAATGAAAAGAATTTGATTGGGAAACCAAAAACTAATTTACTATTCTTTGGGTTCTAATGGAGCTTAGAAGGATTCAACTTGTTTTCCTTAACTACAGAAAAAAGAACTAAGGTCAATGGCTGAAATAAAAGGAAGATTTCACTTCAATGTAAGAAAAAAAACTTCCTAATTAGACCTTTGCAAAGAATAATAAGTTGCCTTCAGAAGCAGAGTTACCTATCACTGGCATTAGTGGGTTTGCTACTTGTTGGGATTGTTGTAGCAGGGATTCAAGCTTTGGAAAGTGTAAATTAGAACATTTTTGAGTCCTTTTCAGAAAACTTGTAAGATTCTATGAGAGGAGGCAGAACCAAGATGGTGAAGAAAAGTCAGGGACTTATCTCCCAAATCCCCCTCCAAAAAACTTTAAATTAAACAACTTAAAATTAATTCTGGAGCAGCAGAACCCACAAAAGGACAGGGTGAAATAATTTTTCAGCACAAGAGAACTTAGATCAGCAAGAAAGGTCTGTCACATGGGAGTTCAGCACATGCAACGCCCCAGCAAGCCAGCAGCAGGCCTTGGGGTCAACTGAATCTGCAGGAGTGGCTAACGGAACTCTCAGCCCCAAGACTGTAAGAGGGTTTGGTACTGGTTAGAAGGAAATTACAGGGTTTTGTTTCGTTTTTTGTTGGCACTGTTATAGGACTCTGTTGTGTTGCCCATATTCGGATCTGGGCTGCAGTCCTAAGGGTGAAAAGGAGCATTAGTACACTAGAGTTGTAAGGAAGTGGGACCCTGGTGACAGTTCCAGGGTGGAAAAGAGTGCTTGTAGTTACTCACAGACCAGAGTGCAGGCTAGAAGGGTAGTAAACATACCTCTCCTTAGATCATACCACCTTGGAAGAACTGAAAACTTACAGACCCATATAACTAGCTCTGAAAACATCTGAACAAAAAACCTGAAGCTTGGAACAGCGCCCCCAGCACCCTGGCAGATGAGCCCACCTTTAACATGAAGTTAAAAGTCTAGGCTGCAAAAATGAGCAAACCACAAAAACAGAACATGACCACAGAAAGATACTATGGTGACAAGGAAGACTAAAACACAAACTCAGAAGACAATAGAATCAAAACTTCTACATTCAAAACCTCAAAGAAAAATGTGAATTGGTCTTAGACCTAAAAAAGACTTCCTAGAAGAGCACAAAAAGGATTTTTAAAAATCAAATCAGAGAAGTAGAGGAAAAATTAAGAAAAGAAGTTAGATTGAAGCAAGAAAATCATGCGAAAAGAATCAACAGCTTGGGGCAGCTAGGTGCTATGGACACAGCATGGGCCCTGAAGTCAGGAGAACCTGAGTTCAAATATGGCCTCAGGCCAAACACTTGACACTAACTAGCTGTGTGACCCTGGGCAAGTCACTTAACCCCAACTGCCTAAGCAAAACAAAACAAAACAAAACATGGAAAAAAAAATCAACAGCTTGGTAAAGGAGGCACAGAAAAAAAAAAAAAACTCAAACCATTGAACAAAATAACACCTTAAAAAGCACAATAATCCAAATGGCAAAAGAGGCACAAAAATCCACTGAAGAGAAGAACTCCTTAAAAAGCAGAATTGGCCAAATGGAAAAGGAGGTACAAAAGCTTGCTGAAGAAAATAATTCCTTAAAAATTAGAATCGGGCAAGTGGAAGCTAAAGGCCCCATAAGACATAAAATAAAACATAATCAAAAGAATGAAAAAATAGAAGAAAATATCTCATTGGAAAAACTGATCTGGAAAACAGATTGAGGTGAGATCATCTGAGAATTATTGGACTACCTGAAAACCATAATCAAAAAAAGAGCCAAGACATCATATTTCTTTTCTTTTTCTCTTTTTAGGCAATTGGGGTTAAGTGACTTGCCCAGGGTCACACAGCTATTAAGTGTCAAGTGTTTGATCTGAGGCTTGATTTTAACTCAGGTCCTCCTGACTTCAGGGCCGGTGCTCTATCCACTGCATCACCGAGCTGACCCTAAGACATCATATTTCAAGAATTAGCAAGGAAAACTACCCCAATATCATAGATTCAGAGGATAAAAGAGAAATCAGAAGCATTCAATCACTTCCTGAGATCCCAAAATGAAAACTCCCAGGAATATTATAGCCAAATTCCAGAACTTGAGCTCCCAATAAGGAAATATTGCAAGCAGCCAGAAAGAAACAATTCAGATAATTGTGGAGCTACAGTGAGGATAACATAAGATTTAGTAGCTTCTACATTAAAGGATCAGAGGCCTTGGAAAATGATAGGATTACAACCAAGAATCACCTACCCAGTATAACTGAGTATTCAGTCTTCAGTGGGGAAAATGTTCATTTAATGAAATAGGACTTTTAAGTATTCCTGATGAAAAGACCCGAGCTGAATAGAAAAGTTGACTTTCAAATACAAGTCTCAAGAGAAGTATAAAAACATAAAAAGGAAAGAGAAATCATAAGGGATTCAGTAAGGTTAAACTGTTTAAATTCCTACATGGAAAGATGATATTTGTAACTCCTAAGAACTTTCTCATTAATAGGGCAGTGAGAAGGAATATACATAGACAGAGGGCGTGGGTATGAGCTGAATATAATGGGAGATCGGGGGAGGACTTGAACCTTCCTCTCACTGGAATTCAGCCAAAGAGGGAATAACATACACACTCAGTTGGGTATAGAAATCTACCTTACCCTATAGGAAAGTAGTAGGGGAAAGGGATAAAAGAAGGCGTGAGGGGCTGATAGAAGAGAGGGAGGATTAGGGGAGGCAGCAGTAGGAAGCAAAACATTTTTGAGAATGAACAGGGTGAAAAGAGTAGGATAAACGAGGGAAAATAAGATGGAGGAAAATACATAAGTAATCACAACTGTGAAAAAAATGTATACCAAGTTTCTCTGATAAAGGCCTTATTTCTCAAATATATAGAAAACTGAGTCAGATTTATAAGAATACAAGTCATTTCCCAATTGACAAATGGCCACAGGATATGAATAGGCAGTTTTCAGATGAAATGATAAAAGCTATCTATAGTCATTTATATATATATATATATATACACATATATATATATATACACACACATATATATATATATACACACCCATCACTACTAATTAGAGAAATACAAATTAAAACACACCTATAAGATTGGCTAATACGACAGAAAAGGAAAACGAACAATGTTGGAGGGAACGTGAGAAAATTGAAACACTAATGTACTGTTGGTCAAGTTGTAAACTGATTCAACCATTCAGGAGAGCAATTTGGAACTATGCCCAAAGGGCTATAAAGCTGTGCATACCCTTTGACCCAACAATGCTACTGCTAGGTTTGTATTCCAAAGAGATAAAACCAAAAAGGGAAGGGATCTATTTGTACAAAAATATTTACAGCAGCTCTTTGTGCAGTGGCAAAGAATTTGAAATTGATAGGATGCTCATCAATTGGGGAATGGATGAACAAGCTGTATATGATTGTAATGGAATACTATTATGCTATAAGAAATAACAAGCAAAATGCTCTCAGAAAAATAAGTAAAGACTTATATGAACTGATACAAAGTGAAGTGAGCAGGACCAGGAGAACAGTGTACACAGTAACAGCAATATTGTATGATGATCAATTGTGAACGACATAGCTATTCTTAGCAATACAATGATATAAGACAGTTCCAAAGGACTTCTGATGAAAAATGCTATCCAAGTCCAAAGAAAGAACTGATGGAGTCTGAATGCAGGATGAATCATACCTTTTAAAACTTTCTTTAATTTTTTAATTTTTAATTTTTGGTTTGTGTTTTCTTTCACAGTATAACTAATACAGAAAAATGTTTTGCATGACTGCACACGTATCACCTGTATTACACTTTTTGCTCTCTCAGTGAGGGAATAGGGGAAGGAGAAAAGGAGAGCATTTAGAACTCAAAATTTGAAAAAAGAATGCTAAAATTGTTTTTACATGAAATTGGGAAAAAATAAAATATAAAAAAAAATTCTATGAAAAGTCTTCCTGGCACAGTAGTCTTTCAAGTTTTATCCCAATTATATCATTAATTTGGGTATCACTTATCTTTCTGCAGTATTAATTTATGAAAAGCTGAGCTTCTTATTAGTAAAGTGAGTGTTGTAGCAAGCTGGAGCACCTTTATATGATGTTTATTTTACGTTTACAGTGGTAATTTTGGTTTCCATACAGGCTGCTATAACATACCTTTTCAGAACTACTGTTTTGGGATTCTCTCTCCCGTCACTTGGGTTTTTTTTTTACTTATGAAATATAAAAGCAAGTCTTTACATGGTTAAGAACTTTATATCCAGCTGCCAATCTGGTTTTGAGGCTGCAAACAGACTGAGGAACCAAAGTACCCACAATGCTACTTTAATAAAACAAATTTTTGAATAGTTCAGCACTTGGTTAGCACCTTCTTAATGGTTGCCAAGGCTGCGACTCCAGAGTCACAGGAAACCACACAATCTTTCAATAAGTAGATAAATATAGTCCAGCAGAAAGCCACAACCAGCCACACAAATATCAACATTATGAAGGTAAAATATATGGTATAAGAAAGGCAATAGAAATACTATACCTATCTGGGCAGATGTATACGTGAATTCACAACAGCATAGCTGAAGGAATAAAAACAAACCTCTGAAAGAACTGTACTACATTAATAAAAAAAAGATACTATACAACATTCATGGCTCCCCCTATAACTATAAAGTGATTTTTTTTTGTACTTTTGAATGCACCCTGAGAAGAGGGATAGTGAATCTTTTCCCCATGTCCTAGAGGTTAGCACAAATCTAGGAAGTTAATGCCATTTCCTGCTATTGCATATAAGCTCAATAAAGATTCTGAGCAATCATAAATAATAACTTGTGATTTAAGTTGATCCTCACACCAAATGCATATTTGTACTCATTTCCCAAGTCATTTCAGTCAACATACACATACCTCACATGTGCTCAGACACGGCTGTATCTATATACGTATTGGAATACATAACAATGAATGTATTACACCAAAATGGTATTTTATGGCTTTTTCTTCAATACAGCTTTAGTGAAAATATACATCTGAACATAATTTAAGTACAAATGTACAAAATCTGTAAGCTCATACAGAATGTTTTAAAATTTATAATAAAATTTTTATTACAGTTCACAGATACAATAAAATATTCAGAATTTACTCATTCTTTGCCTTTGGCTTCGTGGCTGCTATACAGTGGTTTAAAGTCTTGTTGGCACTTCTTCATCATCGCTATAACCTGATTTAAAACAGACCTGCAAAAAAAAAAAAAGCAGATCGGCTGTTTTAATTAATGTTTCAATGCCAACTAACTAGAACCTAAATTCTAACGCACACTGAGCAATTTTCCAATATGGCTTCAGGTTGAGACAATTTTCATCTTTACAATTTTAAGATGAAAAAACTAATTTTCTCTTAGTTTACATGACTTTGTCCATTATTCCCTGCACAATGAGCAGGTATATAAAATAAGCCATTCACAACAGAAAAGGCTCAGTTTCATTACATGTTTTTTAATTCCATTTACTTTTACAGGTTAGCCAAACTTACACATTTGATTGGTTAAAATCAATATACAACAATTACATTTTGGTGTAGATTTTTTTTTTTAACAATAGTAACATTTTTTTAAACATTCAGTTCTTCATGCGTGAGATATGGAAATGCTATACTTATTAAAATAGTCTAATTTAAACTTTGAAAAATACTTCATGTTAGGAGCATACCAGATCAAACAGCAGATTATGAATAATAATTTCTCCTGGTAAATATAATTTGGTATTCAAGCATGTAGCAATTTTAATCATGGAAAAATAAAGTTCATAAAAATTCCTAGGACCAAGTACTTTGTTTTTATCCTTATGTTGATTATAGTATTAATAATGACCTTTGGTTTCTTTCTACAATGAAGTTTGTGAGTCAAATTTAAATATAATAGATAATAAAAATAGTTTATCAGTTCTACACTGGTATTCATAATATATAATGAGGACCAGGCCTCTAACACATTGGATGGATTTTCAGGTTTACAGAAGGGCATGTTTAAAAATCACATTGTGAATAAAGAGTCTACACTGATGAAACAATGAATCCAAAGTTATTAAAACAAAATATTTTACATTGGTCCAAAGAGAAAAACCTTCACTTGGAAAAGACAATTTCTAAATTCAATACAACAACAGAAATTCTGTCTTACACATGACAATCAATAATTTCTTGTTTTCAAAAAAATCTTTCTTGTAGAAGTGACTTAAGGGGTCCAATAATACAGCCCTTCAGCAATTTTAAATGTTAGATAATTTGTAGGTATTACAAAAATGAGTAATTAAAAAAACAAACAACTTATTTTTAAAAATAATTGTATATTTAATGATTTCTGCTTTAGTTTTCCTTCTATAGGGTAAGAACATTTTAGGTAGGATGTCAGTAACCCTTAACTATTATGCAATGTCTAATTATAATACAGTGTTAGTCTACAGTCTTTATGCAAATCGTAACTGCAGACTTCAACTTGGCATAGTACTGATTATTTATTAAAATGAGGTTTGAACTTTGATTTTATTATAAAGGGTATATTTTTTTAAAAGTTCAAAGAAAAATAACCACTATTTCCAAATCCTTAGTAAGATACATTTTTGGTTTTAACACTTAAAGAAAAATATCCCAGGAGAAGATTTTTACCCCTCTTCTGAAGAGTCTATGGAAGAAGCCTCTCTTTGGTCTTGGAGTATGCTTATTAACATCTAGATCTGATGTCAGTTTGTCATTTTCATATGCATTGATGTCTTTGAAACACTCCGTTTCAATCATCTGTATCCAAAAGAGACGTAACAGAAAAAAATAATCATGATAAACCACAAAGCAAAAATTAGTTTTGTAGACATAAATCCCCCAGCCACTAAGATTCTGGCACTCTTAACTAAATACTGGGCCCACTCTCGTGAGGTTCTTGTTACTCTCCACTTGAACCATCCAAATTGCTTCTTAACTGGTCTCTCTGTCCCAATCCATCCTTTGTCTCACTACTTAATTAATTTTTATTAGGCACAGATGTAATCAGGTCACTCCAACCAACACTCTTCAATAATTCCTTAATGCACAATGAGTAACATTCAAACTTCCTGGTTTGACATTTAAGGTTCACTACCACCTGCCCTGATCAAACCTTTCCAACTATTTCTATTAATACTCCCTTCCACTGGTTACACTCAACCAAAGGGTATGTAACCTATAGTTCTCTTATCCAAAATTATCAAATAAATCTGAATCTATGTGCTTATCAATCTAGTTAATCTTCAAATGCCTTAAGAAATGATGTGAAAAATAAACTAAGGCTTACTCTCAAGCCCTGCTCTCTCTTCACACAGAACTAAGTGGAATAGTCCAATTTATAATTTAGCATTAATTTAAAATAAATTACAGAACACTCCCACTCCCCACCCTCAAATTAGAGTGCCTACTTCAGCCTCCTGCCTGCAGCGGTTGTCTCTATTCAGTAATTCCCATGATATTCTCTGGCTATGATTCCCTCCTCCTTTCATTCTTGTCCCATCCTTATTCTCTTAGGCTGAAGTGTCAAACATGCAGGCAACTCTGATTTACAGCTGAACCAGATTAAAATGAAATTGAGAAATCAAAATAAATATGAATACAATAAAAAATGACAACAATACGCTGCCTCAAGGGATCCTTATGTGTGAATTAGTGATCCTGGTTTCTATTTGAGTTTGACACTACTGCTCTTAGGGACAAGCTCTCTCTACCTTCTTTAATTATAATTAATTGATGAGAAACACCATAATGATGTGTAAATGAAAGAAGGCTATGGCAACTCTTAAGGGTCTTCTCACCACTTGTTCTAAACCACACTTGTTCTTTCTAACATGGACCCTTCCAGAAACAAATCATTATGTCTTTCTAGACCTTTTTTTTTTTTTTGGATCAAGCCTATAATTTCATTGGTATTGGATACTCCTGGTGAGGAACCACCTTCTACCAATATAGATCTTCAAGTGCTTTGCTGCTCGTTCATAGTCCTAGAGAGAAGCTGGGCCACCAAGACATTACATGACCTGCCACAGACTTAAGCGTACTAATAGTACAATAACAATAGTACACATCAGAAGCAAGACTTAAACCCAAGTCTTCCAGACTCTGAGGCAGGTTCTCTATTCACTATGCCATGCATGCTTCCTCTATTGTATTAATGTATTTATTGAAAAAAAGAAGTGTACCAGAAGTCTTAGTACAATTTAAAGCTATGAAAGCTCAGAACTTGTTTTCCCTTAAAAAAGGTTGCTGATCCCTGCTCTAGTCAAAACAGATTTCTCACTGTCCCTTATATGCATTCCACAATGTCACACTTTGAGGTCTCTGTTCAGACTAGTCTCTATTCCTGAAATAGCCTCTTCCTTCATCTTGACAGCTGGCTGAACTCTTACCCCACCCTTAAAGACCACAACAAACACCACCTCTTCCTGATTCTCCCAAATGGAAACAATCTTCACTGAAGGGGAACTAACAGTACCTCTCTTGTGGATTTATATTCCATTCTATTTTGCATTACAGTTACTGGTATATATGTAAGCATTCCCCTCTAACTGACTGAAAGCTCTGTAAGAATCACATAATCAAGGGCAGCTAGGTGGCGCAGTGGACAGAGCTCTGGCCTTGGAGTCAGGAGGACCTGAGTTCAAATCTGGCCTCAGACACTTGACACTTACTAGCTATGTTAACCTGGGCAAGTCGCTTAACCCTGACTGCCTCACCAAAAAGCAAAAAAAGAATCACACGATCATAGATTTCATCAAAGAAATGATGGGTCATCTAGTTTATCCTCATTTTATACATATGGAAACTAAGGTCAGGGAGCTTAAGTGACTTATCCAAAATCACACAGCTACTAAGTATCACAGCCACATTTAAACCCTTGCTGCCTCCCAAAGCATAGCTGCTGTCTTATTTAATGACTGTATTTCCCATTAATGTTTCTCATTAATTAATTATAATTAAGGAAGATATAGAGAGCTTGTCCCAAAGAACTTGGCATAGCTCTTTGCATATAGTATATCCTTAATAAATATTTGTGGAATTGAAGTACTTCCTTCAAATTTCTTCCTCTGTCATTTCCTATTTTCTATAGTTTCACAATGAGCATTTCCTTAACTGTATAAATAAAATAAAAATGTATTTACCAATACAGATAAGGTTGGTGTAGAATCTCTCTGGAATCATTTGAAAAACATTAATAAAAGATTATACTGTTTCCTCACAAATACATTAAATTATTTACCTAGATACAAATCTCTCTCTCTCTCTCCGTCTCACCAATAATGGTGCACTTTCAAACAGAGAACACATATACCCACGAAGAAGACAATGATATCACATGGATTCCTGGTCTTCACTGTAGAAATAAGCCTTAGAGAGGCTACAGGTTCTGTGGGCAATTCTCCATCATCCTGAGCTAAGCAAACAGATGGCCACCATCTGCTCCAATTTATATAAACTAGAGTAAATGAAGCTTTCATGTTTCTAGTCAATTGCTAACTGCGGCACTCTCATGGTTACAGATTTGGTATACCTCCTGCCCCTACCCCTCTGGTGATATGAGTTGGATAAAAGAAACTTTAAGATAAACTAACATTTTCCCTTCATTGATAGCTATTAAACTGACCTAATTAAGGGTACAGTACCTCATTCTGCCAGGGGATGGAGACACAACCTGTAACAAATTTGGAATAGAAATCATCATCTGTAGTATCCAGGTTCACTCCTTTTACCGTTGAGAACTGCTCAATATCCAAAACATCCTTACAATACACTGCACGTGGCTGTGTATAGAAAGAGAAGAAAGTCTTTAATATTTGCATAATTGCTTGCTTACCTTGAACTAAAATATTTTGGATATAAAATATATATGTGTTTTTAAAAAATTCACTTCAAAGCTGGAGCAAAATTTCACACAATTTACCTAATGCTCTTCTATAGTGATCTAAATGGTACAAAGAAATCAATTCTCTAATTAGACATGCTGGTTTTTCTCTGCATACCCTTTGATCCAGCAATACCACTACTAGGTCTGTATCCCAAACAGATCATAAACAATGGAAAAGGACCCACATGTACAAAAATATTTATAGTAGCTCTTTTTGGGGTTGCAAAGAATTAGAATTTGAGGGGATGTCCATTAATTGGGGAATGGATAAACAAGTTGTGGCATATGAATGATGAAATGAAATGATGAGCAGGCAGATTTCAGAAAAACCTCGAAAGACTTATATGAACTGATGCAGAGTGAAGTGAGAAGAACCAGGAGAACACTGTAAACAGTAAAAGTAACACTGTAAGATGATCGACTTTGGCAGACTTAGCTCTTCTCAGCAATACAATTATCTAAGACAATTACAAAAGGCTCATGATGGAAAATGCCATCCATATCCAGAGAAAGAATTATGGAGCCCGAATGCAGATCGATGCATACTATTTTTTTTTCTTTCTCATAGTTTTTCCCTTTTGTTCTGGTTCTTCTTTTGCAACATGACCAATATGGAAATATGTTTAATATGATTGTACATGTATAGCCTATATCAGATTGCTTGCTGTCTTGCAGAGAGGGGAGGGGAGGGAGGAAAAAATTTGGAACTCAAAATCTTATAAAAGTGAATGCTGAAAACTATCTTTACATGTAATTAGAAAAAATAAAATACTATTAAGTGGGGGGGAAAAAGAAATGCTGTTTTTTTTTCTCATTTCTCATTTTTAGTCTCTCTGAGACCTAGGACATTATCTCCCACCCACTTGCCACCACACATAAACCTCTTGTAGGGCATGGCCTCTGACACTGGCCATCAGACTCTCGACCTTTTTTTTTTCTCTCCTATAGATGGAAGAAAGGTAGGAAGGGTGGGTAAGGTGTAGAATAACTAAATAAAACTTCAGAAGTCCACTTGTAGTATTAACTGCTTCTATAACATCCCTATCTGATAATCATTTAGCTCTACTCTTAAGGAACTCACCATCTGCCTATATAGACCATTGCATTTTTGGACAGCTCTCATAGTTAGCAGGACTGTAGGTGGCAGAAGGTGAGATTTCCAATGTGGGGGAGAAGGGATCTCCATCCTGCTCACTCCTAAGTCCTTTCTTGATATGCTATGTCTCACTCTTTATACAAACTGTGACAGTGCTCTCAAGCTGTGTTTAACCTATGGCAAACAGTCTCCACTTTGACTGTTTTTCCTTGAACTAGCAGAGAATCCAGTGGCCACACCAACACATTCTCCTCTGGCATGAAGCAGCACCCTGCAGACCACATCTCGAGGGTCCTGGTACTGATGTTTAAGAAAGCTAACTTGGTGTTGTTTTGGTAAGAAACTGGGGTTTATCTTTCTTCAGTATATTTCAGCACTAGTAAGTAAGTGCATCTGGGGTAAAACTGAAGGCCCCTCTGTGGTAGTTTCTACCCATTAAGCAGAGGAGCTTTAGAATCATCCTCAGTAGCAAGCTGAGTCCTTTGATCTTCAGTAGGGAACTGATGAGTAGGCCCTGACAGTACCTGTTCTTCAGACCAACATCAGACAACCTCAAGCTGAGTAGGAGGAAATTCTGGAGCTGGAAGGGTGAGACCGTCCTCCCTGAAATGCCTTCTCCTGTCCATGCCTTTTCAGGCACCACCTATTCCTCTTTTTCAATATGCTCTGAATCTCTGCACAAGATGGCAAAACCTCCCACGGATGCATATGCAGAGCTTTGTGGGCCAGCATCCATCACATCGGGCACGCTGAGTGAACTCCCTGTTATACTGAGTGTAGACTGGCCATGTCCACAAAATGAAGTGAGGACTTTGTGTTCTACACTGCAATGCTGGGGAGGCTAACATAAGATTTTTCCATTAAAGGCTGGCTATCAGCAGCCATTGAGAGGTGAGGCTTCTGGAAAGTGTCTGAATCTGATTAGTGAAGGCACCAGGTATTAAGTGTTGAGCAACAGGTGTATTATTGGTAGCAAATTTAAAAATAGCAAGCTGGCCACTATTCCTGGATGAGATGACACTAATATCAGCTGGATTTTCAGTGGCAAACAATGGTATGAACAGAAGTGTTTCCCCTTGGCACTACCTTGTGGCTTCAGCCAAAGGCCCCCTCGAACTTTCCATCTGCCCCATTGATAAATCCTAGGCACCACTGGGCCTTTCCAAGCTCTCTTCAGATTTATGGTACGAATATCATCACTCTTTCTTCTGTAGATATATTATTCCATTTAGAAGTCCATAATGTGCCATTAGCATGGCTCCCTACAGCAAGGAATTTCAGGACAAGTCATCTAGGGCTCTAAACACTGTGAAATCTTCCCTTTAAAGTTGCAAAGGAAACTGAGTAAAATGCTGTATCAAGAAACCTAAGCTGTTCATGAAGATGAATGACTGTTTAAAAAATATGTTTATATAGCTATAAATATACATAAACAATAGTTTCCATATTCAGATATATTGTTGCCATGTGTTTTTTAGGTGGTCTAATCATCAACAACATGATGCTTATATGCCATTCATTTTTAAAATTTTATTGATGTCTTTTGATTTTTACACCACAGTTCCTTTCCCACTGTATTCCCCACACACTCACTGAATCCTCTCTTGTAACAAAGGAAAACAGCACAGCAAAACAAAACTATAAAGTGACCATGGATGAGACCAATGTCACATTATGCTCCTCTACTGAAAAGGACCAAAACTGAATGCTGAATTAATCTGAATTGGACTTCTTTTTTTTTGTGGTTTTAGTTTAAATCTTTCCATATGTTTATACATTCCTCATATTCATCATTTCTTACAGCACAATAATATTTTATTATATTATTATAACACAATTTGTTTAGTCATTCTCTAAATGTGGGCATCTGTGTTCATTCTTTTTCTTTTTTTTGATAAAAAGTACCTTTCCCTTTTCCCACTTCTGGCTGAATGTGAATGTTAAACACCCCCCTGCCCACTCAATGCCACTTCCACTGCGGGTGGAAGAGGTCTACTCGACTCGGATCCTTTTTCCATTTCCAAGTGATCATAGGCAAGGCAGATATAGCATTTATATAATTTTAAGAGCAAGGAATCTATTACCACTACCATGAATACCTAGGCATTATGTTATTATGGTTACTACGCTCTCTGAATTATCTAGTCTTACTATCTGCTCTACCACTGAGTACTCTGGGACTTGCCATGTGCCACACCTTAGGCGCTACTGTCTCTTCCATTAGCCTTACATTAGTTGAACCTTCCTGGGTGGCATCCATCTCCTCTCCCCTCCCCATTACAACATGAGCTTCTTAAGAGCACAGACTGTCTTGTTCCTCTAGCTGTATTCCTAGTATTTAGCACAATACCTGGCACAGAGTAGGTGCTTAGTAAAGGCTTTCCTCCCTATTCATTCATATGAGATTTCCCTTTCTGTTAATGATGCTATACGATCAAGGGATATAAAAAGTTGAGGGACTTCTCATTTAATTCCAAACTGCTTTCCAGAAAAGTCGCATGGATTTACAGACCCACCAAAAGAGTATCATTAGTGCTTCTGACTCCCCACAGGCCTTTCAGCACTGATTCCTGCAGTTCTTAATGTTTTTACCAATTTGTTGGGTGTGAAATAAAACTCAAGAGTTGTTTAGATTTGTTTACATTTGTCTTATTACTATTGGTCTGAAACATTTTTATATGATTATTAAACATCTGAATTTCTTCTTCTGAGAAGTTTGTTCAGACTCTTTTGCATGTGTGCAAGAGGACTACTACTTTATATGAGGCCCTCGAGGACTCTTTGTTGCTTTGATTACTGAAATAAATGGCTAACTCATTTCTGGACTTGTCTTCTCTCCTTTCCAATCCATCCTTCACAGAGTGACCCTAGTAATCTTTGTGCCACTCTGATCACGTCATTCTTCCTCACAAAAACATTCAGTGAGTCCCTAAAGCCTACTGAACAAAGTATAAATGGTTCTTCAAAACTTTTATAACTAGTCCCTACCTACTCTTCCTTTCACCTAACAGATGTACTTGTCAAACTAGACTATCATTCATTCAATAATCTCATTCTCTCCTTTCCTGCACCTTTTTACAGTGTCTAAAATGAACTCCAACCTCCGTCCCCATCTCTCTATTGTCCTTTCAGGGCCCAGCTCAGATTCTAATGACTCCAGGAAGCATGCCCAGTCTCCGCCAGCTGAAAGTGATCTTTTTCTTCAAATTTCTCCCAAAACTTTATCTAGACCTTTCTTCTGCACTTATTTCACTCTCCTTTACAACAGTTATTTGTGTACATTTCTTTGTCATATTAGGATAAAAGTGCCCTGAGAACTTTTGTGTTATATCTATTGTTACATCCCCAGCAACTGGTGGAGTGTCTTTCATGTTTAGGGAAAGGAAGGAAAGGGAAGGAAATAAGCATTAGCAAAGTTCCACTCTATGTGCCAGGCACTGTGGTAAGCACTTTCATGGAAACGATCTCATTTGATGCACACAACAACTGTAAAGTAGGTGATATAAAATTGTCCCTATTTTACAGCACAGGAAACTGAGATGAACAGAGGTCAAGTCATTTGCCCAGGGTCACAAAGCTACTGTCAGAGCCTGGATTTGAACTCAGGTCTTCCTGAGTTCAGGCCCAGTGCTCTATCCACTGTATCACCCTATGCTGAATTGAATGAAACTGGAAGACTCTTTAAGAGATCTGATCTAATGCTCTCATTTTATAAATAAAGAAAGTGAGGCTCAAATCGGAGGAAGAGATATTGCATTACTTTGTCTATGTTTCTGGGATTAGGCGGCATGGAAAATAAACCCAGGAATCAGAATCAAGAAATATCCAGAGCCACTGAAACAGATGTCCTCCATGGCAGAAATATATCTCCTACACTCACAAAATAGAGTATGAATTCAGATACAAATTCAACAAATATTTGGAATTTTTGGCTACATATTGTATTTTTAAAAAGAAAACTGTTAATAACAAAATGATATTCTGAAAGAAAATTCCACTGATGCTCATGATCCATGAGAGGAGGCTGTGATTCTTTCAGCTTAAGTAAAGCACACTTTCGATGCAAAGATAAAAGTGAAGTTGCCCCTGCCCTTAAGGCTCCTTACAAGACAAATGTAACACCAGACGTGGAGGAGGTGTTTGTGCAACTCAAAGATGTGTCTGTATGTCCAGCTTCAAAGTCTGCACATATGAAATTCAATGTTTACTAAAGAGGACTCAGAATGTTTGCCTAAACAATCTCTCTAGTTCCTAACTTCACTATTTCTGTGAAGGGCACCACGATCCTTCCACAAAACCAGAGTTTGATAGCTCAAAGAGGCCTTGGCATCATCCAGTCGGATCCAAACCCCGTTACAACACTCCCCACCCCCAGCCCCTGCCCGAGCCTCTGGAACCCAGCACACTTGAGGCAGCCCATGTCACTTCTGGGAAGCTCTAACTATACTGATCTCTACCTTAAATTGGCCTCCCTGCAACTTCCACCTATTATTTCTGTTTTCGTATAGAGGGCCAAACAGAACAAGTCAAACCTTGCTCTTCTTGAGGCTAAATACATCTAGTCACTTCATTTTGGAGCCTTGATGTCACCCTTAACTCTTTCTCTTCCTTCAGCAATCTGCCTCTACAACAACTCTTGCCTCTGGCCCCCATCAATAGGTCTCACGGCCACAGCCCTAGTCCTGGTGCTCATCACCTCTCCCATAGACCGATGCAGGAGCCTCCTAACAGATCCGAGGACCCCAGGCTCTCTCCCCTCTAAACAATCCTCCTCACAGCTGCCGGGCTGACATTCCTAAAACAAGGTCCGACCATGCCCCTCCCTGACACAGGAAGCTGCCTCTGACCTCTAGGACAAAACAAACTCTTCTGTTTGGAATTTAAAGCTGCTCTCAGTCTGGCTCCAACTTCTCTTCCCAGGCTTACTGCACGCTATTCCTGCACACACTTCACTTCCCAGCCAAACTCCCCTGGCTGTGCCTTAGGACAGGCTGCTCTCTTGGTCTGGAATACCCTTTCTTCTGACCTCCACCTCACGGAGCCCACAACTCAAGTGCCCCCTTCTACACAAGGCACATCCCCATCCACACTCTTCTCCTCAGTCCCGTTTCTAGGGCTGATCTGCAAATATGGTGCTCCCCCGTCCACTCTCCCTCAATAAAAGCCCCCTGAGGGCAGGGATTTTTGTGTCTTTCAAGGGAAGATGTGCAACTGACAGTGGAGAGAAAGGAATGGGCTTGTTTCTTCCTACTGGCTCAAGGTGTCTGTGGAGGGGGAGGGGTGGGGGAAGACAAGGAGGTGTGTGTCCTTTACACGGAAAGACAATCAGGGATGCTGGGGGAGCAAGACTTCTGGGACTGCAACAAGATGGAAGGAGTGCATGAGGAAGAGGGCTCATAAAGGAATCCTGAAAGACAAGATGAGCAGGTAGTGTATTTCAAGCACAGGGGGATGGCTTGTGAAAATGCACTTAAGGCAACACATGGCATTCTGAGGTTGGAGAACAATTAGTAAGGACATAATGAAGGAAGGATCTAAGGTTAGAAAGCTTGGCTGAAGTTTGGAATTTATCCTAAGGGAAATGGGGAGTCACTGGAGGCTTCTTTTTTTTTTTTTTTTTTGGCTAGGCAATGGGGTCAAGTGACTTGCTCTGGGTCACACAGCTAGTTAAGTGTCAAGTATCTGAGGCTGGATTTGAACTCAGGTCCTCCTTGCTCCAGGGCCATTGCTCTATCCACTATACCACCTAGCTGCCCCCACTGGAGGCTTTTGAGCAAGGGACTGACACAATCAGATCTATGCCTTAGCAAGATGATTCTGGCAGCTGTACAGAGCGTGAATTGGAGTAGGGAGAGCTTGGAGGCAGAGAGATCAATTAGGAGAATTGTCAAAACAAAAGGTGAGAAAGGTCTCACTAGGATAGTAGATGTATACTTGGAGAGAGAGGGGTAGACGTAAAGGATAGCATGAAGACAGATTAAGACTTGGCAAACTGATGACATCTGGTGGGTGAGGGCAATGGAAGGATCAAGGCTGACCCTGAAGTTATGAACACAGATGTCTAATGAGATGGTGGCATGCCTCCCATCCCCCAATAGAAATAGGGAAGTGTAGCGAGAGGACAGCTTGTGGAGGAAGATATTTTGGGCAGGAAATGTCCAAAGGACATTTGACATACAGGACATATATATAGGTGGAAATGTTCCACTTTTGATAATGAAGGGCTAGAACTCAGGAAACTAGGATTAGATTTGGGAGTCATCAATATAGATGTAACTGATGTCATCAACAGAAACTTCAACCATAACAAGTTTTTATTAAGCACATATATGTGCCAGATATTGCACTAGGTGCTGGGAATACATAGATAAAAAGGAAACAGTTTCTGTCCATAAGAGATCGTATGCTACTGGGGGAAAACAGCACATACACAAATAAGTAAATACAAAACAAATACAAAGTAAACAGTAATTTTTGGTGACGTGTAGGAAGTACTTATAGACTGGGCAGGTATACTTCCTTGTATGTGGCAGTGGCATGCACTGAGCTGTTAGAAGGGGAGCAATTCTAAAGGCGTGAAAGGAGGCAGGACACAGCAGGTACTGGGGAGAGCCTGTGCAACGACTCAGAGAGAGAAGATGGAACCTGCACACAGGGAAAGCAAACAAGATCAGCGGCTGGAGTGCACAGCCTCCAAGGGGCAGCAACATGGAATAAATCGGGGCTAGACTGAGAAGGGCTTTTTCAATGTCCAGCAGAAGAATTTGCATTTTATCCTAGAGGCAAGATGGAGTCACTGGTGTTTCTTACAAAAGGAATGATGCTGACAGACTTATCAGCCACCTAAGAAAGAAGCATCTGGGTTATAAAGCGGTACTTTTGTTTCATAGATTGGAGCCCACGGACTCTAATGAAATCACTGACAGTGAGAACAGAGCTCTACAATACAAACATACAGGGGACAGTACCTGGATGATGATCCAACAAAGGAAAATTGGGAAGGAGTAGAAAATTGAGTGAGGTAGGAGGCAAACCAGGAGAAAACACCATCAAGAACTGCAGGCAGGTGAGAGCATCCATGAAGAGGGAATTGTCAGTAATGTCAAAGGCCGTAAAGAGGTCAAGAAGGATGAGGGCTAAGAAGAGGCCGCTGGATTTAGCAACTAATAAATCATGAGTAATCTTGGAGAAAAGAGTTTCAGTTAAGAGGTGGAGATCTAAGCCAAAGGGCTAAAGGATGAGAAGCAAGTAGCAGTTGAGAAAGGGGCAGGGGGTAACATGCAGGTAAGAGGAATGGTGGTGGTTAGGTATCAGTGCAGCTTCTGATTCTTGGCTGCTGCTGCAGGTGGGGGTATCCAGAACTTAGGGGTGAGGAGGCTCTTTACTGGCCCTACCCTGCTTCCTGCTTTGTTAAGGGAGGAAGAGACAGAAGCGAGCATTATACTACAAGTACAGTGGGTGAGACCACCAATCCAGTGAGTCTGGGTCTTCCTGCTTTTATGTGCTGCCTAACAATGGAAGGGAGATTACAGCCCTTGTTAGGGAGACTGACAACAGCTGCTACCTTACCAAGCCACACACCAACTGCCATGCCTTCTTCCTCCTCAAATAAGGCACTTTGAAAGGTGATACGTTTATTCGTGACATTGTAGATTTAGAGTTGGAAGGGATTTTAGAGATCACTTAGTCCAATCTCCTCGTTTCACAAACGAGAAAATTATGGGCCAGAGATTCGCCTAAGGTCACATAACATAGTAGCCCAGATGGTAAGTGAACTTCAGGCCTCAGACTTAGCCTCTGTGCTCTCTCTCCTCCACTTTGCTAGCCAATGACACTACCTTTGTTGACATCAGTTTTAGAACTCTCTTTTGGGATTTAAGGTGAAAACAAATTTTTCTCTTCAAGGGAAATCACATCCCATAGTCAGCATTTAACCATTTAAGAAGCCCTCATTTTATCAAATAAAATAAGAGAAAAAAACTTAATCACCATAAAAGGACCAGAATTTAGGAATACCTAAAAGGACCAACCTGTGTCATTGATGCATCTGGTCTCATGCTTTATTTCTTTTGTTATATGAGAAGTCTTTAGAATGCTAAGGAACACTGATAACAAAGATACAGAAAAAGTCATGAAATATGAAGTAAAAATAGCTAAGCTTTATCTAGTTTAAAATGCCTAAAGATTGTTTTCACTTCAATTGATGCATGTGGTCCTACTACTGCTTTTTTCCTCCTCCTACTGTTAAAAAGGATTAAATTCTATTACAGTAATAATGAATGTAAATGCTTTATAAATTTTAAAGTACTATATGAATACTAGCTATTATTATTAATAGGGATAGGGCTTAGTCCAGTAGAGGGAAATTCCAGTTGAAGAAACCTCTCCCCCACAAATCAGGTCATCACTTTCTTCGCAACTTACAGTCATAGGGAATTGGCCAGGGTCACACAGGTAAGCACATGAACCCATGTGTTTCTGGCTCACGAGGAAAATAATGACAAGAGTGAGAAAGACAAGAAGCATGATAAGGATGAAGCAAATCTATCTGAATTAAAAAAAAATTAAACTTTCAAAGTAAATATATATGCATATTTATTTTTTAATACATCAATTTTGGGTATTTTTCAACGTAGGCTTTTTTCCCCTTGGAAAGAACTCATTTTAGGGGAGCAGTCTACATAAGAGGAGAGGTCTATTTTCAATGCAGTGCTGTATTTAGGTTCATGGATGAATGGTGGTTCTAAGCAAGGTTTTCAAGGTTTTATACTTACATCAGGGGAGAAAGGGGGTTCTAACATGTTTGCTTCCAGTCTCTTGAAGTTAATGTCCCGGAAAATAGGATGCAGTTTCACGCCAGCAGCTCCCTCTCCATTGCAGCCCAATCGTTTTCTTGGATCTTTCTCAAGTAACTGCATAAAACAGAAGTGAGGGGATCAATTTAATCCTTTAGGTTAAAACTAAAAGTATTTTGTCTTAGAAAACTCCTCTAGAATAAATAAATAGAATTGAATGATCCTTACAAAAAGAAGAGGAAAATTTCTAAGTGTATCTAACATTATTAATTCAGACTCTACTAATTTGGAATTTGTGATATTTCAGATAATAGCTGCTGAAGCATTACCTATAAAATAAGGGTTTGCTATTTAAGTAATGGGAGCTAAAATATGTGGGGGAATGTTAATACCACTAAATAGAAATAACTAAGTACTTCTGAGATACCATTGTAAACAAATTATAAACAAATATGCTTGTTTATAGACCTATTCAAACAGATCCTCTAAATATAAAATATGTTTTAGTTTTAAAATTTAGACTTGTGAACAATTGAAAGGCCTCCTTACCTTTACTATGAATTAGTTATGTTAGACTATATTTGAAGGTAACATTTTAAAGAACTAGAATGCTAAAATGCAGCCTGAATTATGAGAAGGCTAGACTGAAAAAAAAAAGTGAAAATGAAGAGAAAAAACTATTATACAAAAAGCTTACTTCTTATTCTTTACCTAAAAGTACTTTATATGTCAAAGACTAAGTCTGGATTAGAAGAATTTAGGTAAACTAAATTCACTAGTTTAACTTGTTGAATCCTAGGCAGCAACTTGGAGAGTACAGCCATCAGACTTCAGAAAACATCAGACTTCTGGAAATGGCCAAATACTATCTCTGAGTTTATCAGTTTGGTGACAGTTTTTGAACTTGGTTTTGGGATTTGTGTCATTCTTGTACACTGCAGACTTAGAAGGGTGACGGTCAGGGTTGAGTGTATCTTCTGATCTTTAGATACTAGCAACCTCAGGTAGAGGTTGCTACTCTGATAGACTCTGGTTATAGGAGGGTGGTAATCAGAACTTGAGGGATGTCTTTCTTGGCCCCAACCTGGTTTCCTTCTTGGTTAGAGGAAGAGACAGGAGGTAAAACCAATATCCCTCTCTCTAGTTAAAAGTAGCCAGTGTTTACTCATATTATTAACATCCTGAATGTATCCCCCTTGAATTCTATGTTGACCCATGTATCTGGTTAATGCAAAAAAAAAAAAAGAAAAAAAAAAGATGGGGAAACTGCCTACATCTTTGTATGACAATAACATCAAGGATAGAGATTTTGGGGCAAAGTTTTAACCCTTTTACAGGGAAGGAAATATTAACCCCTTTCCAAGTGTGATCTGAGAAATGGACCCAGAGCTTCTTTGGATTTCCCATTAGAGAGATGTATTAGAATCTAGAATCATACCCCTTGGGCAAATTCAAGTTTCCTGTTATAAGGAGGTGAACATATAAGCATATACAATAATTTATATATTGCTATACCTATGATAAATAAGTCCTTGAAGCCAACTGGAACCTGGGCAGAATTAACCTTGTGGGAGGATCTGCCTGAGCCAACCTCCTCTTGACTAGATTCAGTTTGGGTGGGCATTAGTGAATCTTGGTACTATCTATTGGGAGCTTTCCTCCTCCTATACCTCTATTACAAAAATTGCCCCTCACTTATTACATTGCCACTGCCAGTCTTCCTAATATAACTCCCTCCTCATTTTTTTCCCACTTTGCTCTGCCTAGAAATGATCTCCAATTTTTGTCTTGATTTTGAATATTCTTTGATTTCTTCATCTCAAACTGTTTCTCTCCCATTTGAGCTTCATTTTGTTTGATGAAACTTTGATCTCATGTTTGGATCATGCCTTTGGAGCATCATATCCACATGTCCACTTCCAGTCTGGAAAATGACGCGTTGAACTTGGACTGGTGTGTTTTGCCCTTTTAGAATGATGGTCCTCAAAAACACTGAGTTACAGAGGCAACACCCAGCCTACTTTGTGGTATAGGACAGGACAAAGAACAAGTAATAAATATTACTTTTTTCATTTATTACTCCTTGGGTATGCTCACTGGGAGACAGAGAAAAATCATAGTATTGCCAGTCTCTGTTAAATGTTTCACATTTAATTTCATGTGAATTATATTGTTTCTACAGGCAGTAACCAAAATTGTTAAAAATTTACTAAGAGAGAATGGCCAAACAAATTATGGTATATGAATATAATGGAATGTTATTACATGATAAGAGATGGGAAATGAATAATTTTAGAAGAAATTGGGAAGATCTCTAGGAAATAATGCAGAATGAAGCAAGCAGAAAAAGAACAAT
This sequence comes from Vombatus ursinus, assembly GCF_900497805.2. Lineage (NCBI taxonomy): Eukaryota > Metazoa > Chordata > Mammalia > Diprotodontia > Vombatidae > Vombatus > Vombatus ursinus. The sequence goes on along the minus strand of NW_020954596.1, from coordinate 9,859,458 downwards.
TGATACAAATAAATAACTTTGAAAGACTTTAGAACAATTCCACGATACATTATGAGCTCTTAGGACTGAAGATGAAATATTCTACCCACCTCTTACCAGAGAAGTGATGGACTTAAGAATGAAAAAATGATACAAATCTATTTGGACATGACTAATGTGGGAATCTGTTTTGCTGGACTGTGTATATTTGTTGAGGGTTTGCTGTTTTTTTTTTTAATTGTTTAATGGAGAAGAGATAGTAGTAAGCAGAGATAATAAATGCTTATAAAAATAAATTTATTTTCTTTGAAAAAATAAAGTTTGCTTAGAGAATTATACTTGTATTGCTTCTTTTAATTTTTAACAAACCTTTTTTTAACATGTTGTATTAGGAAGAACCTTAGCTATAGTGCCATGAAAGTCTGGCTTCATGTTCCAGCTCTGTCAATCACTACACGTGTGACTTGGGGCAAATATCTTACTTATCTTACCCTTAGTTTTCTCATCTATGAAATATAGGAGACCACATAACCTCTAAGACTCCTTCCAGCTCTGACAAGAATCATTCAGTCAAACCTCTTCATTTGACACTTTTTACTGTTTGAAATTCAGCTTACTGGTCTACAAAATGGCAATGATACCTATCTTTCACAACTCACAGGGTTGTTATGAGGACAGTATATATTAAGTAATTTAAACTATATGAATATACATGTAATTAGTGTTACCATTTTTAATCTGTTGGTATGTGAAGGTCTATCAGGCTAAGGCATTTGGTTACTTAAAACTTCTATACTTTTTGAATGTCTGTACTGAGCTACAGATTTTAAAGAAAACTCAAACTCCAGTAGAATGAGTTACTGATATTGAAGATGGTTTGGTTTTGACACTTGGCCTTTCTTCTAAAAGGTCAATTGTCTCAAGCATATTTTCCTTAGTCCCCAATTTTGGAGCTCCACATGCAGTGAAAATTTGAATGATTACTTATTTATATTTAAGTATTTACCCTGAAAATATATGTTAATGAAAACTTCTATATAAATAATAAGTATTGAGCTGTCTAAAACCAAGGGCCAGCATTATCTGTAGTAGGGACAAGCTAAAAGCCTTTCCAATAAGATAAGGAGTAAAGCAATAATGTCCATTATTATTTTTAGTATTCAATATTGAATTAGAAACACTTATAGAACAAGAAATAAAAGGAAAAAGCATAGGCAGAGAGGAAGCAAAACTATCACTTTCTGCAGGCGATATGATACTTTACTTAGAGTATCCAAGACAGTCAACTAAAAAAATAATCACAACAATTAGGCACTTCAGCAAAGTTGCAAGACATAAAATAAACCCACAAAAATCATCTGCATTTCTGTATATTATGAAGAAAACACAGTAGGAAGAGACAGAAAGAGAAATTCCATTTAAAATAACTACAGATAGTATAAAATACATGGGGTCTACCTGCCAAGACAAACACAGAAATTTTATGAATACAATTACAAAACAATATTTACACAAATAAAGGCAGACTTAAATAACTGGAGAAATATAATTGTTCATGGGTAGGCTAAGCCAATATATATATAAATGGCAAAACTAAATTAATTTACTTATTCAGTGCCATATCAAACTAACAAAGGACTACTTTATAGAGCTAGAAAAAACAATCAAATTCATCTGGAGGAACCAAAAGTAAAAAATATCAAGGGAATCAATGAAAAAAAATGTGTAGGAAGGAGGTCTACTAGCACCTGATCTCAAACTACACTATAAAATTCTAACTGTGAAAACAATTTGATACTGAGTAAGAAAGAGAGAAGTTTATCATTGGAAGAGATTAGGTATTAGGTACACAATATGGAGAAGCAAATGAGCACAGTAACCTAGCGTCTAATAAACCCAAAGAACCCAGCTACTGGAGCAAGAACTCATTATTTGACAAAACCTGTTGGGGAAACAAGAATACAGTTTCTGCCTAGAAACTAGGTGTAGACCAGTATCTCACACTGTATACCAAGATAAGTTCCAAATGGATACATGATTTAGACATAAAGGATGACATAATAAGCAAACTAAAGGAAAATGAAAGAAATTACTTGTCGGCTCTATGGACAGGGGAAGAGTTTATGTCCAAACAAAAAGACAGAAAGGTTCATAGGAGGTTAAATGGGTGATTTTGATTACAAAAAATTTTTCAAAGTTTCTGCACAAACAAAACCAATGCAGCAAAAATTAGAAGGGAAAAGGAAATTGAGGGGGAAAGTCTTTGCAGCAAGTTTCTCTGATAAAGGTTTCCTTTTTAAGATATAAAAATATGTTTGAGTCAAAATTATAAGAAGAGCCATTCTCTAATTGATAGATGGTAAAGAATAAGAACAGGCAGCTTTAAGAAAAAAATCCAGGCTATCAATAGTCAAATAAAAAAATACTCTAAATCAGTAGTAATTAGAGAAATGCAAACTAAAACAACTCTGAGGTACCACCTCACACTCTTGAGATTGGATAAGGTGATAAAAAAGTGAAATGATGAATGCTAGAGGAGCTGTGGGAAAACAGATTCTAATGCATTGTTACTGGAGTTATGAACTAGTCCAACCATTCAGGAGGGCAATTTGGAACTATGGCCAAAAAAATTATTAAACTGTACATACTCTCTGGCCCAGCAATATTATTACTGGATTGATACCCCAAAAGATCAAAGAAAGAGGAAAGGGACACATTTGTACAAAAATATGTATACCAGCGGTTTTTGTGGTGGCAAAGAATTGGAAACTGAGGGAATGTCCATCAAATGGAGAATGGCTGCACAAATTACAGTACATGAATGTAATAGAAAACTATTGTGTTACAAGAATGAAGGGGATGGTTAAAGACCTGGGAAGACTTGTAAGAACTGATGCAGAGTGAAGTGAAGTGAGGAGAAGCAGGAAAGCAGTTTGGACAATAATAACAATACTGTAAGGACAATTAACTCTAAAAGACTTTGAAACTCTGATCTACACAATGACCAACCACAGTTCCAAAGGACTCAAGATGAGACATGCTATCCATCCTCATATAGAGAGGTACAGATCAGAGCACATTTTCTTTTCCTTCTTTTCTTTTCTTCTTTCTTTTTTTTTTTGACATGGCTAATGCGGGAATTATTGTGCATGCCTACATAAATTTGCAATGGGCTTTGTTTTTCTTGCCTTCTCAATGAGTGGAGAAGGGGGAGGGGGAGAGAATTTGGAACTGAAAAAGTACAACTGAATTTTAAAAAAGAAAAGTACTATAATTACAGTGCTTTAAAACGTATTAGAAATTTATTTTCCAAACCTCTATACATCTCCACCCACCATCCTGCAGATAGACTGCGCCTCCTCTGAAAACTTCTCGGAGTACACCTCTTGGTCTTCCTTCACTCTGCGGTCTACCTCCTCACGTTTGACCTTCTCTTTGCGTTTTCTGAATGGTGACTGTCCCTGAATCATTTCGTAAATTAGGCAGCCAAGTCCCCACCAATCAGGACTAAATGTATAGTTTTCATTATTGATAACTTCTGGAGCTACATAAAAGAAACAGAAAAAAGTGTTTTAATTAAAATAACACATAACTTAAGATTATCTTATAACTAACTCAAAATATTTCACTATTTAACAGGATCTGTGTTTTCTTCTGTGTGGATGGACGGTCTCAGGAAGTTCCAGGGAATCGCAAATTCGTCACCGCGCAGCTAACTTGGATAATGAGCCTTTCCGGACTTAACTAAGCTTGTCTTTAAATGACACCCATAGAATCTATCACTAAAACTGTTCCTGAAAACTTTCCAGGTTGATAGGATAAACATACCAAAAGCTTACCCCCAAGCACCAAAGGTTATACCTCCAAGCCACAGTGAAGCGTTGTAGAATGTCATTCAAGGAATTCCAAATAAAAAAATAGAACTTTACATTTTTAATATTCCAAGAACATGAAACCAACCTGGAATGACTAAACATCTGATACTAGGATATTCCCAGGTAAAATGTAGGATTGCGCATGTGTATCTCCTTCTCTGATTCTGACTCTTAATTATGTCCCATTTTTTCAGACTTAGCACAATGCTGGGCACCCAAGTGTTTTATAAATGCTTGTTAAATGACTATCAGCTTGCTCACCATCATCCAGCCCAGTCAAAACTACTGATAGATAGCCAGCAGAAGCAGCAGAATGCAAAGCACACTCTCCTGATGACAGTGGGACTTTTGGCCCTCATTCACAGGGCTTTGTGACACTCAAATTTTTCATGCACTGAAAACTCCTATTGATTAACTCTAGTGATCTAACATGTACCTAATACAGACATAAGGTAATTTTTACTTTCTGTTGGATTTAAAAAATTATCACTTCCAAATTCATGAAACTTTAAAGTGGTTAGAAGGCTGCATATAGTGAGGGCCTCTGGAGGACTTAAAACATAATCTTTATTCTACTCTAACTGTAAATATCTCCATTTCCTTGTGTGAGGACTCAAAACTATAGATCCTATATATCAAGGGAACAACAGGGATATAGTTCACCTAAATTTTAGCAAAGCTTCTGAAAAAGAAAAAAAAACCCAACAATCCATCTCATTTGATTCTTCTGGAGAAGATGGAGAGATGGGGATTAGAGGAGAATACAGTGAGATGGGCTCAGAACTGGTTGGACTCAAAGAGGGGATGCAAACAGTTCAGTGTTGATGGGGCTAGGGATCTCCAGTGGACCACCCTAGGGGGAACTGTTTTAACATTTTTTTTTTAATTTTTGGTGAGGCAATTGGGGTTAAGTGACTTGCCCAGAGTCACACAGCTAGTAAGTGTCAGGTGTCTGAGGTCAAATTTGAACTCAAGGTCCTCCTGACTCCAAGGCTGGAGCTCTATCCACTGCGCCATCTAGCTTTCTCTGTTTTAACATTTTTATCAACTACTTGGAAAGAAGCACAGATGATCATCAAATCAGCAAATGACATCAAGTTGTGGGAGATAGTTAACACACTGGATAACACATTCAGGATCTAAAAGGGCTGAATTTCATAAGATAACATTAAAAAGAGATATATGTAAACACAAAAAATCAACTTCACAAACAGGGAGACACGGCTAGATATAGTTGTAGTGAACTGTAAACTAAATCTTAGTCAGCTATGTGAGGGGATAACTAAAAAAGCTAATGGGATCTTGGGTTGCATTAAGAGAAAGTGTAATTCCCAGGAATAGTGAAGTGATAGTTGCATTATGTTGAATTTTGGCCCCATCAGACCTTATCTGTGTTACTATGTTTAGTCTGGGAACCACAGTTTAAAAAGTCAACAAGTCAACAAGCACTTAAGCCAGCAAGCATTTATTCAGCACTCACTACGTGCTAAGTACTGGGCATACAAATATCATCATAAAGAAAAACAGTCCTTACTGTCAAGGAGCTCACATTTAAAAGGGAGAAGGAACACAAAAGAAAGTTGAGGGTAGGGGGAGAATAAGCCATTTGGAGGGGATGTGAAAAGAAGCCCAGGGAGTCATGAGCAAGGCCTGGAAAGGAATGAAGTCACGGCTGGCTTGGACATCTTCCTTAAAATGGAGGTTCTGGAAGGAACCAGCTAACCAAAGGAAGAAGAGGCAAGCTGGAAGACACCTCCAGTGTAAGAGGTCTAGGGGTGCAGTGGACTTCCAGGGTGAAAATGTTTCTCTAGCTGGACAGTATTCAAAGGACAATCAGGACGCAGAAACACACTGAGTCCACATCATATAATAATCCGTTGAATGAACTGGGCATGTGTCGCCTGCAGAAGAGAAGACTCGTGGCAGGGGGAACAAGACAGCTGACTTCACGTATTTGAAGGCCTGTCCCATAGAAGGATTAGAGTTGTTCTCTTCGGTCCCAGGGGCAGAACCAAGAGCAACGGGCAGCAGCTGAACAGTACCTCACTTAGGACAGAGGTCAGGAACAACTTCCTAACAATGAAAAGTGTCCGAAAGTGACCTGGACTGCTTTGACTGGTGGTAGATGCTTTCTTCTTTGAGGTCTTCAGGCAGGGTTTGGATGAGCACTTGCTAGTATGCTATAATGAGGATTCTTATCACGTAGGGACCAGATGGCTGCTAAGTTCCCTTCCAACAGTCAAATCTGGTAATTCTGCCTTTTGAAACTCTTCTGAAGCTATCAATGAATGAATGAATGAAAAAAGCATTTAAGGTACTTACTCTGTGCAAAACAATGTGCTAAATTGCGTGGATGTAACAGAACATTAGGGTTAGCCCCTGCTTTCAGGGAGGGCACATTCACATATAGGAGGAGACTACACTTACAGGAAGTTTTGGCTGTATGTATAATGGAAAGGTACCTTGGTGTTTAGCATATGGTGTCAAAGCAGATAATAATTGATCTTCTTTAACACTATTTACACTGACAAAACTACATCCATTTCTGATGGTGAAATATTTGACAAGGCCAAGGATTCTGGTCCATCAAGAACATTTCTTTCTGTGTCTTCAACACTAGGGCGCACTGAGGAGGTGGTCCCTGCCTGTTGGTGGCAGCTGTTCAGCAGGTGATTTTGGTGGTGGTGAGGACAGCAAGGCCCCTTCTTCACAGGGCTTGCTCCTCTCAGTGATGGCTGTGAGGCCTAGAAGCAGGGTTGCTGGTCTAGCACGCAATGCTATTCCCGGGGCTCTTAGACTCAAGGCCCTGTGGCTATCTACATCATAGTCTGAGGAGAAGTGATGGTCAAGGTGGTATCAGTGGTTTGACTAGCCTTGCACATACTATTTACTGTCTCTCCCCCTACTCTGCCAATCAATCAATTAACAAGCATTTACTATGTGCTGGGCACTTCGTTCACACAGAATGTTATGTGAAAGCAATTTAAAGAATTACAAACATATCACGTACCCATATAGCCAACTGTTCCAACTCTTCCTCGGATTGTTTCTCCTTCTGGGATCTGCATAGCTAGCCCAAGATCTGAGATCCGGATATGTCCTATTTATGTTAAAAAAACAAAACAAAAATGTAAAAGCAAACGAAACCAAAACATCAACACTGAAAATAAGAATCATGAATCAAAGCTTTGTCTTAAAAATGTTGAAACTGACTCACATTCTGAAACATTTACAATAAATAATCACATTACTATCTTGACATTTACCAAAAATATCATCAATTCATTTTCATTACCACCAAGAAATGAAATTATGGCTGGCCATTCATCCATCCTGACCCAGGTATACAAACACTTCAAGAAACCAAAACATAGTGTTTATTTTCTCACTGACAGAAGATGAATAGGTTACATGGGAGTGAACAACATGGTTGGCAAATAAGCACAAATGGATAACATACAATACAGAAATATGAAAGTAATTATGACAGAGGGTTATCTTTTGAAGGATGAGTGAAAAGGAAACCTGGAATGGTGTTTTATTTATTTATATTACATATGACTAAGACTACACCAGTGGCCAATTTGTGAAGTTAGAGTAAGAGATTTCTATGGTATATCTCTTTCTTATTATTATCAGTTTCTAATTGGCAATAGGCTGCTGCATTTTGAAACTCTGTCAAGTTTTCTTAAGTCCTTCCATAGATATCCTAATTGATAGTTTAATGTATTAGAGAGAATGGATTTTTGACCCTTAAGTAAACCTTTCTATATCACCTAGCCATGGTTCCTATGAAAGGAAATAAATTCTACAATTTATTGGCATCTGCACATACAAACTAAGAAGATTAACTCTTTAGCAAAGAAAATGAAGTGATCTGCCCAGTGTTCCCTGTGTAGTTCAGCAGAGGTGGGATCTGAAATAACAAAAGGAAGAGATGGAATGTTTATCAATTGTGCAGATGATACACAGCTAGGAAGAAGAACTAAGAGAACATAACAGAGTCAGGAGGCTACAATACTGGGCGGAATCCAGTAAGATGTCTTTACAGTCTTAAAAGTCTTACACTTGGGCTAAAATCACTTTCACAAGTACAAGGTAGGGGAGACATGGCCAGACAGAAATTAGCTTTAGAACAATCTGAAGTTTTTGGTGGATAGTGAGCTCAGTGAGACAAGAGTCTGCTATGGTAGCCAAGAAAGCAGAGGAGAACTCACATTGCATTGAGAGAGGTCTAACTTCCAGGAATTAGCAAGTGACAATCCCATTGTATTTTGTCCTGGTCTGATAACTGAAATATGAGCCCTGTATCACAGGATCATATCAGTCCAGAGCTGGAAGGGATCTTAGAGGCAGGCTATACGTCTAGCCCAGCCTCCCTATTTCACAGAGGAGGAAGCTGGGGGCCAGAGAGCTTGAGTGTCTTGTCCAAGGACACATAGATAATAAGCATCAGAGAAAGGATTTTAAGATAGGTCCTCTGGCTCTGGAGTCTGTGCTTTTGTTCAGTTCTGTGTGTCACGTTTTAGGAAGAACACTCTCTCAGGCCTCCACTGCCCTCTGGTTGCATGGGTGACTATGAAGGACCCTCCACTCAGGCTGGGCTTATCTACCCAACATAGAGGAGGACCCACGTTCCATTGAGGGTACATCCCCTAAAAGCTATCTGTACTGGTTGATGAACCATGCTCTATAGGCAAGGGCCCAGGCCAACACCACAGTAGAAACATCAGGAAAGAGCCTTAATAACCCCATCTGTACAGCTCAGGCAAATGCGGGATACTGGTCAGTGTTAGAAGGGTGGGGGACAGGGGAGGAGACAGGACATAACAAAGCAAGAGGCTTCAGAGATACCATGATTGTGTAGCAACAGTTAATATTTGTCCCCTTCTCCAGCTGTGATCTTTAATTACTTCTCTTTTTTGTCCTTTTCATAGTGGGATGGGGAGGGAGTGTGTGATTAATTTTCGAATCACTGAAAGGATTCTGGCAGACCTAATGTTCTAATTAGAAGTTGCATCTAATCTTTACCTTTCCCCCAACTTTTATACACAAAGATTTTCATACACAAAGAACAATAGAAAAAGAAATTGGTATATGAAACCATGAATCTCTATTATGTATAGATGGTTTCCTCTCAAAAAGTATATATTAAATTTAATATTTATTCTTACTATTATTATACTAACATTGCCCTATTTGTATGTGCCTCTTTCTGATCTCTCTTGTGTTTCATTTCATTTTTTTCTTTTTTCATCTGTATCACTAATCCCCAATCCCCCCATAACACTACATCCAAAAAACAAAAGCTCTTCCTTGCCACAAGCACAGTCAAATAAAACAAATTCACAATTGGTGGTGTCTGAAAATATATGTCTCATTCTACACCTCTAGTCCATCATCTCTCTAAAGCATGCTTCATCACCACAGAGCTGGAGCAGTGATTGGTCACTACACTCACCACATCTATTACTTTTTAATTGTCTAAAAAGAAGTGAATCAGGATCCTGTTAATAAATGTAATTGTTTATAGGTTGAAGGCACGCCATCACTTACCACGATCATCTAAGAGAATGTTTTCAGGCTTCAAATCCCTATAAAATAAATAACAAAAACAAAAGCAAAATTGTAACCTCTAGCTGTAAAACAGTAATTATCATATTTGCTTCAAAGGCTCTAAGACAAAAAAAAAGTACAAGTAAAAAGAAAAGAAACTATCCAACTCACAACTACTTAATGTTGTTAGAATATTCTAATTTTCACAATCTAAACTAAATAAAACAAGGATGACAATCTGAAGACTGGATGACACTGTAAAAGGAAAAAAAAATGTTAATTTTTTTTTTTTTTAGCCCAAGGAAACAGATACGTTACTCAAAAGGATTTCATCTAGTTTGAAATGTTAAATGTTTGACTTCAAATTTGGTGTCTCATATTACATAAATCAGCCTAATATTCTCCTATCAGACATAATTAAATAGTTCTCAATGACATTTCTAAACCATAAACAAAAACTTATTTGAAGTGAGGGCCACTGAATTAATCAATCAGCAAGTATTTATTAAGTGCCTACTATAGTCCAGATATCGTGCTAGGTGCTAGGGATAGAAAAGTAAAAACGAAAAGTACCTCTTCCAAAAGAGTTTATATGATATAAGGTGAAAACAGGGTTGAAGTCACACTTCTGACATGATCTAGCTACATGACTGTGCAAATCATTTGACCTCTCTGATTCTCATGTGTAAGAGAGGGTAATAATGCTAGCATTAATCTCACAGGGTTGTTGTGAGGTTCAAATGAGATGATGCTGCTAAGTTCTTTGCCTTAAAGTGTTCTCTAAATGCCAGGTAATTATTGTTGTTGTTATGGAGACATGCATATAAAAGTATATACAAAACATACAAATACAGGGTAATTTTTGTAGGGAGGCTGATCAGGACTGGAATTTAAATTGAGTTCTGAAGAAAACAGAGGATTCTCAGAGGTGATGAAATGGGAGGGCATCTCAGACATGGGAGTTAGCTTATGTCAAGGCCCTAAAGTGCTGTAAGGACCAAGAAGTCCAGCTGGGCAGAACCAAAGCATGAATGAAGGAGAGAGAATACATCATCAGCCTTAGAAGGTAGGTTGGTTCCAGATTGTGAGGTCCTTTCAGTGCCAAACAGAGGAGCTTGTATATCTGCTCCTAAAGGCAAAATAGCATCACACTACAATTTATTGAGCAGGAGACTGACATCTCAGATCTGTGCTTGAAGAAAATCATTTTGGCAAGTGTGTAGAAGATGGATTGTGACAGTCAGTCAATAAACATTCATTAAGAGTCTACTTTGTGCCAGGCACTAAGCTTAAGTGCTGGGAATGCAAAAAGAAACCAAAGAGAGTTCCTACCCTCAAGGAACTTACAATCTAATGGGGAAGACAACTTGCAAATAAATATATACAGATCAAGTTATATAATGAATAAAAAATAATCAAAAGAGGGAAGAATTAAGAGGGGTTGGGAAAGGTTTCCTGTAGAAGACAGGATTTGGTTGGGACTTAAAGAACGCAGTAGGTAGAGATAAGGTGGGAGAGTGTATCAGGCATGGGGGACAGCCAGAACAATGTGGAGATCTGCAAGATGGAGTGTCCTTTTTGTCTAAAAGCAAGGAGGCCCTTGTCACTGGATCAAAAAGCATGTCGTGATGAGTAAGGTTGAAGGAGACTGGAAAAATGGGAGGGGCTCAGTTTTTAAAAGGCTTTGAATACCAAATAGAGGATTTTGTATTTGATTCTGGAGGCAATACAGAAGATACTGGAGTCTACTGAGGGGTGGAAGGGTTGTATGTGTGTGTGTGTGGGTGGGTGTGTGACATAACAAAACCTGAACTTTAGGAAAACCACTTCAGTGGCTGAATGGAGAATGGTTGGAGGAGGGGTCAGGTAGACCCACCAGCAGGCTAGAGCAAAAGTCCAGGCATGAGGTGACGAAGGACTGCATCACAGTGGTGGCAGTGTCAGAAGTGAGAAGGGGGTATATTTGAGAGATATTACAAAGATAAAAGGCCTTGGAAACAGACTTGATCTGGTAACAGTGAGAGATAGTGAAGAATCTAGGATGACATTTAGATTGTGAGCCTGACGGACTGATGGATGGTGTTGACCTTGAATGTAATAGGGAAGTTAGGATATGGGGAAGGTTTAGGGGGAAAGATAATGAGTTCTGTTTGGGATTTATTGAGTTTAAGATGTCTACTGGACATATACTTCAAGATGTCTGAAAGGGAAGCAGCTAGGTGGCACAGTGGATACAGCAATGGCCCTGAGCTCAGGATGACCTGAGTTCAAATCCGACCTCAGACATGTAACACTTACTAGCTGTGTGCCTCTGGGCAAGTCACTTAACCCCAATTGCCCCCCCCCCCAAAAAAGATGTCTGAAAGGCAGTTGGAGATGTAAAGTCCAGATAAGTAAAACAACTTGTCTAAGACCACACGGCTAGTGGAAGGGGCAAAAATGAGATTTAAACTCAGGGTCTGCCAACTCCAAATCCAGCTATTTCCACTACATTGCAGATGTCTCTGTTGCTCAACAACCCACTGCTTCTTCCACAGTGAGGAAGATGTCATCTGTTTTTCATTCTACAATCCAACTCACTCAATAGATATAACAGGCCCAATGAATATTAATTTCTGGGTTAGATGGCAAAAATCAATATAAAATATTTCTCTTCAATCATTCTAAATGAAATCTGTCAGGTTTTTTCATGACAAACTATATTTCACCACATACAAGTATTAGGGTCTTTTTGAAAGACAAAAATACCACACTGCCACCAAGAGTTTATCATTTAGATTTATCATATCATTCTGACCAAATCTTAAACAAGCTTTAGTTACTTATTATAACGAGTAGTTTTCCTATAAACAGGATGACAAATGGAAACAGAGCTGTGCCACAAGTTTACATTTGTTAATTTTTATGAAATCAAACCCTAGCAAGAATCATTCAAAATTCACATGAGGTTCTTGGATCTAGCTGTTTAGTTTTAGGTTGCTGACATTGACAAATATTTGTATAAACACATGTTGGCAGATGCAATTTTCTCAGCATCAGAGAAAAAAACTGAGGCTGGGTTTATTTGGCTCATGGTGAATTAATGACCATAGCAGCTCTATGTTACAATTGCATTACTTGAACATGCAATTGAACATTCTCTTTTTGCCTCTTTATACCATTATTTCCCTTTTTTTGTAGGGTTAAAGAAGAATAAGAGGCAAGCAGATTTGAATTTAATAATAGAGATTTTTATTCATTAGTCAACCTATTCTTTGGCTCAAAAAACCCAGTGCAAACTACCATTTTTTTTTCTCAGGCAAAAAGTTGCTTCCCTCTCCCCTCCCCCATCCTTTCCTGCTTTCCTGATCCTTCAAAAGTCTCCTGTCTCATTCTTCCTTTCTTCATAATATAAACATTATCAACAAACATTCAAATAAATTATTAGTGATGAAAGATATATTTTGATGTATTTAGTTTCAAAAGCGATCAAGTCCATCACAGAAATATTCAAATGTCTTTCATATTTAATAAATCCATATAAGATCAACCTGAGTTTCTCAATTACTTCTAATCTTGAAATTTTGTGAATGATCATGCAAATAAAGTGGACTCTACACAGTTATGGGCCTCTTAAAGTTCGAGATAAAAACAAACTTTTTCAAGTAAAGCAGAGGAAAAAGTGGTTGATTTAATAGATGTTAACTAGTTAGGATCACAGAAATTTTAGAAGCAACCTCGTCTAACAACATTAGAAACTGATAATTGTAGGATTATAGATTTCACTTTATTTTTTTCCTTAATAGTATTTTATTTTTTCCAATTACATGTAAAGATAGTTTTCAACATTCGTTTTTGTAAAATTTTGAGCTCCAAATTTTTCCCCCTCCCTCCTCACCCTCCTCCCCAAGACAGCAAGCAATCTGCTATAGGTTATACATGTACAATCACGTTAAACATATTTCCGTATTAGTCATGTTGTGAAAGAAGAATTAGAACAAAAGGGAAAAACGAGAAAGAAAAACACAACAAAAAAAGTGAAAATAGTATGTTTCAATCTGCATTCAGACTTCATAGTTCTTTTTCTGGATGTAGTTAGCATTTTCCATCATGATCCTTTTGGAATTGTCTTAGATCATTGTGTTGCTCAGAAGAGCTAAGTCTATCATAGTTAATCTAGTTAAGCTGTTGCTGTTCTCCTGGTTCTATTCACTTCACTTAACATCAGTTCATGTAAGTCTTTCCAAGTTTTTCTGAAATCTGCCTGCTCATCATTTCTTATAGCACGATAGTATTCCACTACATTGATATGCCACAACTTGTTCAGTCATTTCCCAATTGATGGGCATCCCCTCAATTTCCAATTCTTTGTCACCACAAAAAGAGCTGATACAAATATTTTTTGTACATGTAGGTCCTTTTCCCCTTTTTATGATCTCTTTGGGATACAGGCCAATACAGTGGTATTGCTGGATCTAAGGGTATACACAGTTTGATAGTCCTTTGGACAGAATTCCAAATTGCTCTCCAGAATGGTTGGATCAGTTCACAACTCCACCAACAATGCATTAGTGTTTCAATTTTCCCCACATCTTCTCCAACATTTATTATTTTCCTATTTTGTCATGTTAACCAATCTGATAGGTATGATGTCTTATCTCAAGAGTCATTTTAATTTGCATTTCCCTAATTAATAGCAGTTTAGAGCATTTTTATCACATGACTATAGATGGCTTTAATTTCCTTATCTGAAAACTGCCTGTTCATATCCTTTGACCACTTATCAGTTGGGGAACGATTTGTATTCTTATCAATTTGACTCAGTTCTCTATGTATTTTAGAAATGAAGTCTTTATCAGAGACACTGGTTGTAAAAATTGTTTCCCAGCTTTCTGCTTTCCTTCCAATCTTGGTTGCACTGGTTTTATGTGTGCAAAAACTTTTTAATTTAAAGTAATCAAAATTATCAATTTTGCATTTCATAATGTTCTCTATCTCTAACAGGTAAAATATTCACTAATCTCCTAATTTGTTTATGGTATCATCCCTTATGTCTAAATCATGTACCCATTTCAACCTTACCTTTTGAGATGTTGGTCTATGCCTAGTTTCTGCCATACTATTTTACAGTTCTCCCAGCAGTTTTTGTCAAATAGTGAGTTCTTATCCCAGAAGTTGGAGTCTTTGGGTTTATCAAACAGTAGCTTATTATAGTCATTTACTACTATGACTTCTATGCCTAACCTATTCCACTGATCCACCACTCTATTTCTTAGCCAGTACCAAATAGTTTTGATGATTACGGCTTTATAATACAGTTTTAGATCTGGTATGGCTAGGTCACCTTCTTTTGCACTTTTTTTCCATTAATTTCCCTGATATTCTTGACCTTTTTTCTTCCAGATGAATTTTATTATTTTTTCTAGCTCTATAAAACAATTTTTGGTAGCTGGATTGGTATGGCACTGAATAAGTAAATTGATTTAGGCAGAATTGTCATTTTTATTATATTAGCTAGGCCCACCCTTTAGCAAATGATATTTTCCCAAATGTTTAGACCTGACTTTATTTGTGTGAAGCGTTTTGTAATTGTGTTCATATAGTTCCTAGATTTGTCTTGGCAGGTAGATTCTCAGATATTTTATATTGTCTACAGTTATTGTAAGTGGAATATCTCTTTCTATCTCTTGTTGCTGGGCTTTGCCGGTAATATATAGAAATACTGATGATTTATGTGGATTGATTATATATTGCAACTTTGCTAAAGTTAATTATTTCAAGCAGGTTTTTATTTATTTTTTTGGGGGGGGGTTGAGGTAATTGGGGTTAAATGACTTTTGCCCAGAATCAGACAGCTAGTAAGTGTTATGTATCTGAGGCCAGATCTGAACTGGTCCTCCTGACTCCAGGGCCAGTACTCTATCCACTGCGCCACCCAGTTGCCCCCAAGTAGTTTTTCAGTTGATTTTCTAGGGTTCTTTAAGTATACCATCATATCATCTGCAAGGAGTAGTACTTTTGTTTCCTCTTTGCCTATTTTAATTCCTTCAATTTTTTTCTTCTCTTATTGCTAAAGCTGATATTTCTAGTACAATATTGAATAACAGTGGTGATAATGGGCATCCTTGTTTTACCCCTGATCTTTTTGGGAATGCTTCTAGTTTATTCCCATTACATATAATGCTTGCTGATGGTTTTAGATAGATACTGCTTATCATTTTAAGGAAAACTCCGTTTATTCCTATGCTCTCCCGTGTTTTTTAAATAGGAATGAGTGCCGTATTTTTTTAAAAGCTTTTTCTACATCTACTGAGATAATCATATGATTTCTGTTAGTTTTGTTATGGATATGGTCAATTATGTAGATAGTTTTCCTAATATTGAACTAGCCCCTGCACTCTTGGTACAAATCCCACCTGGTCATAGTGTATTATCATCATGATAAACTACCATAATCTCTTTGCTAATATTTTATTTAAAAATTTTGCATCAATATTCATTAGGGAAATTATCTATAATTTTCTTTGTTTTGGCTCTTCCTGGTTTAGGTATCAGCACCATTTTTGTGTCATAAAAAGAATTTGATAGGACTCCTTCTTCACCTATTTTTCCAAATAGATTCTACAGCATTGGAATTAGTTGTTCTTTAAATGTCTGGTAGAATGCACTTGTAAATTCATCTAACCCTGGAGATTTTTTCTTAGGAAGTTCATTGATGGCTTCTTCAATTTCTTTTTCTAAAATGGGATTATTTAAGTATTTTATTTCCTCTTCTGTTAATCTGGGCAATTTATATTTTTGTAAATATTCATCCATTTCACTTAGATTGTCAGATTTATTGGCATACAGTTGCACAAAATTGCTCCACATTTTTGCTTATTTTCTTCTTTTTTAAAAAAATTAACCAAGGGTTTATCTATTTTATTTTTTTTCATAAAACCAGTTCTTAGTTTTATTTATTAGTTCAATGGTTTACTTACTTTCAATTTTATTAATTTTTTTGATTTTCAGAAATTCTAATTTGATATTTAATTGGAGATTTTTAATTTGTTCTTTTTCTAGCTTTTTTAATTGCATGCCCAATTCATTGATCTCCTCTTTCTCTGTTTTATTCAGGTGAGCATTAAGAGATATAAAATTTACCCTAGGAACTGCTTTGGCTGCATTCCATAAGTTTTGGTATGCTGTTTCATTATGGTCATTCTCTTTGATGAAATTATTGTTTCTAAGATTTGTTATTTGACCCACCCATTCTTTAGGATTAGATTATTTAGTTTCCAATTAATTTTTAGTCTATCTTTCCTTGGCCCTTTATTACATATAATTTTTATTGCATCATGATGTAAAAATAACGCATTTAATATTTCCGCCTTTCATTCTGAGGTTTTTATGAGGATTATAGATTTTAAGCTGAAAGGGCCTTCAGAAGTCACTTAATTCAATCTTATCATTTTATAGATGAGGTGACTGAAGTCTAGTAAAGTTACAGGACTTGCCCAAGTTACAAAGGATGTACAAGCAGGGGAGGGATTTGAACCCAAGTTGTGCAAGTCAGAATCTGGAGTTATTCTCGCTGTTGCACAGGTAGATTTTGCAAATTTTGCTATGAATTGTGATCTTATTATGAAGCGAAGTTGTATAAAGTAGTAAAAAGCAAATGTGGCAGAGGTTAAACCAAAGTAGATCAATGGATTTATTTCTACTAATTGCATGAAATTAGCAGCTGATAGAAACCGTTTAAGGATAAAACAACAACAATCATCCCTACTCCTACTATTGATAATTTGGGACAAATTCAATGATTTAATTATGGATCCAATGGGCAGTTTAGAGGTGGGCAAAGCTATATTCTATGATGCCCTACCCAGTTTGGTCTACTTATGCATATACATTTGGATACATAAAATGACCTTCATTCATCCTTCTTACATGCTTCATGTCTATAAATTTTGGTGACTTTTTCTTTTACAAAGAAATATTACAATAAAAAAAATTTGCATCCTTGGAAACATCTGACATAAGGTAGGCCACAGGAACCTTAAAGTAACCGACATGAGTTGGTAAAGTTGATTTTAGTATGACTGGTAGGTGATTATAACCATCCAATTTTTATCCTCTTTGCAGTATCAAAAGATTTCTTTCAACTACACCTAAGAATGTAAGAGAAACAAAGAATTCAAAGTATACTCAGCAAGTATATTCATTTTAATCAGACTTTTAATATTATGCTTTAAATTTTTTTCTTTTAAGTCAGCATGAATTTAGAGCTAAAGTTTAATTCACATGAGCCAGGGTATGCATAAAAAATTCACAAAATGAGATTGGGACATCTTCTGCCTCTTTACTGGAGGACAGAAACCAAATACATGTTTTTGTGTTTGCCTACTAAAATCTGAAAAATCAGGGTGCTATTGGAAATGTGTAAAGTTTTGGAATTCTGAGATATTAAATATGACTTTTCTCTTTATATTTATAAATTTCTCCTAAGGAGTAGAATTGTTTATTATTTCATGCCCCTGATGGGACTACATAAACTTTAAGGCTGTTTATAACCAAAATTATTTTTCCTTGGAATTACCCTTTGAGCGCACTAAGTAATGTCAGTGCAGAACATTGAGGTTCAATTATTGATAGATACAACCCACATGGAGGACATTAGACTCTGTTATGGAATCTCTGGTTCCCAAATGCAATTAAAGGAGCTGATTTAAGTTACTGAAAGCATGATTTAGGAAATGATTGTCTTTTCCTATAAACACTTTAAGCCTCATCAGCTAATGGTTACAAAATCCACATTTCTTCTAACTGAAAACAGGAGATGGCATGTTAATTGTTCTCATCCTTTAGACCTGCTTACACACTCTGGTATAGCATGAGCCAAGAATCAAAACCTATTTCTTTAGATTTGAAAGTGGAGATAGGAATATATTTGATATATTTTTAATTCCTGTATATACATACACGCAGTTTCTGTGCTAAAATGTTAAAGCTAAAAACAGTTGTAATTTCTGTAATTCTTTACATTTATATAGTGCTTTAAGAGTTACACAGCACTTTATGTACAACTACTCAGTGATTATCTCCATTTGATCTTCTTACCTGACTCTACTTCTACCTGAACTTTTCTATCACAGTCCTAACTGCTTTCTCATCCTAGGGATTTTTCTGCTCCTGTTGCTGGCTCCTTCCTCCCATCCATGAGTTCTAGCCCAGAACTTCCATTTGAGGAAGAGCCTGGGGCCAACCACTGCTCACTTTCTTGAGTCAGCTCCTGAATCTCTGGAGATGGGCTCTTCTACCTTGCCTGGAGAGGATACCTTCTCTATCTCCCTTTCACCCTTGCACTTTTTAGTACCCTTTTATGTGATGCCTCCCCAATTAGAATGTAAGCCCCTCAGGTTTGAAACCTAGGTATCATCCTTAACCCCTGACTCACCTAAGCCTGTTGACTTCACCTTTGCAACATATCTAATATGCCCCCTTCTATCCTCTGATATTGCCACCACTCTAGTGCAGGCCTGGACTACTGCAATGTTCTGCTAGTTGGTCTATGGGACCCACGTTTCTCCTACTCTAGTCAATCCCCAAATGATTTTCCTAAAGTGCAGGTCCTACCACGTCAAGCCCCAACCTGATAAACTCCTGTGTCTCCCTATCATCTTCAGGATGAAATACAAAATCCACTGGCAATCAAAAACCTAGCATCCTCTTACTTATCCAATTTTCTTACATCTTACACAACCCCAAACCCTGTGACAACCATGTTCTCTCCAATCCAGCAACATTGGCTTTCTGGCTGTTCCTTGAACAAGACACTCCATCTCTCAGCGCCAGGCATTATCACTGGCCCTCTCCCATGCCTGGAATGTTACCTCTCCTCATCTTTGTCTCCTGGCTTCCTTCCTTCAAGTTCCAGTGTAAAGGCCATCTTCTACAGGAAGCCTTTTCCAGACCCTTCTAGTTCTAATTCGCTCTGCTGATTATTCCTCATTTATTTTGTACGTAGATTGTTTGTACACAGATGTTTGCATGTTGTCTTCCTCGTTAGATTGTGAGCGCCTAGAGGAAAGGACCTGTCTCTACATATCCTTGTATCCCCAGTACTTAGTACAGTGCTTGGCATACAGAAGGTGCTTAATAAATGCTTGCTGACCATGGAATGACCACTCTTATCAATTCTCCCCCATCCCTATTTAGTTTTCTTGGTTTCCTTCCCTTGTTCTTCTAATCCCCAAGTTTGAGGGTTACCACTCTGCTTCCTCTCCTCTGCATTTTCTTTTCTTCCTAGGTGACATTTTATCATTTGTAAATCTTCAAAGACTGTCTCTCATTAGATTTTTGAACTCTGTGAGAATAGTGACTATTTTTGCCTCCCTTTTTCTGTATTTCTAATGTTTAGCACATAGTAGGTGCTTAATAGTTTCTTGTTGATTGACCTCTACGCAGATAACTCTCAAATCTTAATCTCCAGCCCCAACCTCTCTCTCTCCGAACTTTTAAATATTTCCCACTGCCTACTTAAAATCTCCAAATAAATGTTTCTAGCACTCCAAAATCAGCACCCTAAGTTGAATCCATCATTTCCCACTCAAAATCCAACTTACTGCCTAATTTATTTCTCTTGATAGCATCACCATGTTTTACCAGTGATACACTCTTGAGACTTGATGATTATTTTTGACCTTACCTTTTCTTAATCAATTGTCAAATGTGGTACTATCATATCTATCATTTTTCTCCCCCTTCAATTGTAAACATCCAACTTCAGATTCTTATCACTTCAGTCTTTGATTATTGTAATAGTTTCCTAACTAGTTTCATGTCCTACATACTCAATGTCAATCCATCCTTTACACTGTAGTGCAACTAATATTCTTAATGTACATGCGTGATTAAGTCATTCTCTTGCTTTGATGAATGGCTTCCTCACTGGTACATCAAGTAAAATGCACACTTGATAGCCAAACATTCAAGGCCCCACACAGCCTGGTTCCAGCCCACCCTTCCAGTCCTATTTCACATTACTTCCTTCATGTATTCTATGCTCCAAATTTGATAATTCATAATTCTGACCTCTTCATGCTCTCTTTTACCTCAATACAATTATTTGGACACACTCCATATACCCTAACTCTAGCTTCAAAGCCCAGTCCAAGTGATACCTCTCCTCCATTAAGCTTCCCCAACTAGAAGCAGTTCCTTCTTCTAAAAATCTCATAAAAGTATGTTTGGTGCAGGGTGTGTCCAGGGGAGACCAGTATCTCTGGTGTGAGGGCTTTTCAGGGCTGCTTTCCACCTTTGGTGTCCATCTGATCCATTTAACTCTCACCTGTGGTTCCAAGAAGCTGTAGCATGCACAGTGGCCATATCTCAGCAAACCATTTAGGCAGATGGGCTAAACCAGGTTGAGGTTAATTAACAGGCCTCAAATCCATCAGTGACTAGGGGGGTGTCTACTCCAAGCAAGTGAAGTCTTCCCCCGGTGGAACAGGCTGATGAGAATAATTTGTTCCAATGGCCATGAAGATAGCTGAAGCAGGCACTATGTTTACAGCTTGGTTAGACAACAAAGACGCTAAGGTCATCCACTGCATCTTGTACCATTATCAGTCATCTTGACTCTGTCCTGACAATGGACTGTGATGACTCTGGACCACAGTGAGGCCAACAATTTTGTGTAACTGTTCCTCACTTAAATCCAATTTACACATGAATCAAAAGACATCACCCATACCATTTTGTCATCTTTACCTATTTCAAAGTTCTGTGATGACAGGCAAGTGACAAAGCAGTAGGTGCAGATACACTGGGAGCTGTAGTCACAATCCTGAACACAGGCGGCCCAGGCTACAGGGTCATCTTCTCACTGATGCAGCAGTGGGATTCGGCAGCCCCCTGGGTGTCTGAGCAGCCTGAAGGTGGGGTGGTCCATTGCTCATACAAAAGCTGACTGAAATTTTCTGGGTTATATGGCAAGAGGAGGTCATCCCCAGGAGTTCAAGGACACCTCCACTGTCACCTCTATAAAGGTAAAAGAAATAGACTGTGCCTTGACAATCACAAGGGAGTCTCTCTGTTAGGCACTGCTGGCAAAATTCTTTCTAGAGTCCTCCTTAATAGGCTGATCCTTCACCTGGAAGATGGTCATCTATCTGGGAGCCAGTGTGGCTTCAGAAAGGGCTGAGGAACGATCATGGTGTTTGCTGCCCAACAACTCAAGGAGAAATACCAATAGCAGAACAGAGGTCTGTATACAACATTTATAGATCTGACCAAGGCCTTTGATGCTGTCAGTTGTGAGGGTTTATGGAAAATTATGTCAAAATTTGGTTGCCCAGAGAAGTTCATCAGTATGTATATCAATCTCAGGATGGCATGCTTGCCAGGGTTCTGGATAATCGACGATGCTCTCATGCTTTACCAGTCACCAATGGAGTGAAACAAGGTATGCTTGCTCCCATGCTTTTTAGCATGATGTTTTTAGCCATGTTATTAAATGCCTTCAATGAGGATGAACATGAGATCAAGGTCAGCTACTGCACTGATGGTAAATTCTTCAACTTGAAAAGGCTACATGCCAAGACCAAAGTAGAAGGAGTGATGGTGCATGATTTTTTGTTTGCAGATGATTCTGCATTCAATGCAGCCTCTGAAGCTGAGACACAAAGTATGGATCGATTCTCTGTTGCTTGTGCTAATTTTGGCCTAACAATTAACACCAAGAAAACACAGGTGGCTCCATCAGCCAGCATTACACCATCCATGTGGAACCATTGGTTACAGCAAATGGAGAAATTTTGAATGCTGTGGATAAGTTCATTTACCTTGTAGTATACTTTCCAGGGAAGTACACATTGATAATGAGGTTGACACATGCATTGCCAGAGCTAGCTCAGTGTTTGGGAGGCTCTGAAGGAAAGTGTGGGAGAGAAGAGTAATACTAGATTGACTACCAAATTGAAGGTCTACAGAGCTGTTGTGCTGACCTCATTTTGTACACTTGTGAAACCTGGACTACAGTATACCAATGCCATGCCAGGAAACTGAAACCCTTCTATTTGCATCATCTTAGGAAGATTCTGAAGATCACCTGGCAGGATAAGATACCAGACACTGGGATCCCTTCTCGAACTAAACTGCCAAGCATTCAAACTCTGCTGCAGAGAGAACAGCTACAATAGGCTGGCTACATTGTTTGAATATCAAACATACACTTGCCAAAAAAGACTATTTTATGGAGAACTCACACAGGGCAAGAGTTTAAGAGTGAGTCAAAACAGCATATTTCTTTTAATAATTTTATTATTTTACTAGCAATTATACTTTATGAACATTTTGATTCATTTAAATACTTGAAGTTAATATTACTAAATAAAGTTCATTTCTAATCTTTTAAAAATTATGTTCAGGTTAAAAAAACACATCATAACACAAACTGTTGCTTTTTAGATTTTCCTTGGGTATTTTTTCTGTTGAGTCCATGCTAATTTATGTAACAGAATTAAATGAATTATCTGTAAGATCAGAAAAATGTTCTCTTTTCATACCTATTTGAAGAGCATGTAGATTATTTAATCAAATTACTGTCAATTTCTAACCTAAAAACTTTAAGCTCACTTTTACTACTATATTCAGTAGAGATCACACAGACAGGTATATTATAAAAATGAACCTCAATGAAAACGAAAAAGAAATGTGCTCATCTTTATAAACTACATTTCAATAGCATAAGAGATCTCCCTAACATGACACAGCTTTTCTAAAAGCACAGGATGGGCCTCCTCAGCAGCTGGTCTCCTCCATGCTCAAGTTTCTATGCTGAATGAGAAGAGACCTTTGCAGCGGCCTGCCATTACTGCCATTAACTCTTACCTGTAAACAATTCTTTCCCTTTGTAAATCTTCCAAGCCACAGCACAGCTCTGCAGCATAGAAAATAGCCCGCTCTTCATCCAAGCCGGGGTTTCCCATATTGTATATGTGGAACTTCAAATCTCCTCCATTCATGATGGTCAGCACCAAGCATAGGGCATCTTTTGTTTCATATGTATAGGATAAACTAACCTAAAAACAAAAAAGACCTGCTGATACAGTTACCATTCATTCCCCCTACTTTCTCTAATTCTGTCTAAAAACAAAACAAAATGGTAAGAGAGGATGAAATGCAAAGACTACAATTAAGCAAACACAATCAGGAAGATTTTATCAGGCAAGAAAGAACAAATGTGATACAAGGACACATAAAATTAACATGACAACAATCTAAGAATCATCCAAGTTATAATTGCTTTGAATTTTAACAGGTCCAACTTGATGTACAAATAAAAATAGAGCCCTATGACTACTAAGACAAATAAGATCACACTCAGATCAAAATAATATCCTCCATCTCTGTCAAATTAGTGAAAATTCAATGGACACTTATTGTTTGAACTACTTACAATACCTGCATTAAATATTATTTTTCTTAAGTATCCTGAAATTTATTATATATTTCATATATAATGATGGATGATTTATTGCTGTACTACTGGAACATTTAATTTATGCTTAGTTATAAACAGCATTCAAATACTGTATTATAAAGGGGTGCTAAAAACAAACATTGGGTCCTTTCCCAGTTATTGGATTGTTATTTTTATTATTTTATGACTATTCCATGAAGAGACACAAGTGTCTATATAATATTTTTGGAAAGAAAAATTAGGAGATATTCAATAGCTAAGGGGAGATGTAATTAGGGCTTTTAATGAAGGTGGAAGCCATAAGAGTAATAAGAAGAGGAAAAGATATGTTGTAGAGGCAGAAGTGACAAGACCTGGAAATTGTCTGGACGTTGGGGTGAAGGGGGAGGGAAAGAGAAAAGTCAAAGATGACTTCAAGCTTGCAAACATGATGACTGGAAGACTGATAGTGCTCCTGAAAAAAAAAACAGGCAAGTTAGAAGAATTGTGGGTTTTAGGGAAAAAGATTGTAAGTTCCATTTTCGATAGGATGAATTTGAGTTGCCTATGGGACATACAAGTAGAGATGTACAGACAAGTAGTTGGTAGAGATGAGAGCTAGACATAAAGATCTGGCAGTCATCTGCACAGAGGCATCCAGGACTACAGAAGGGAAGGATCACGAATGATGCTCTTGGTGAGGGATACTGAAAAAGTAGTCAGACAAGGAGAAGAACCACCAAGAGAGAAGAGTGTTATGAGGAGGGAAATTAATAGTCATACATTTAGGCTGAACTTCTGGAGAGCAGGGAGTGGTTTGTTTGTTTGTTCTGCTAAGCACCGTGTCTAGCACATAGTAGGCATTTAATCAATATTAGTTAATTAACTGTCAGTGTTCTTTGAAAGACTCTGGAGAATGAGAGAGGTACAGAAGCATTGAGGAAGTACAAATATCACCATTTCTAAAAAAGGAAAGGGAACAGAGACCACAAAACATAGACCAAAAAGCTTCACTTTAATTCCTGGCAAAATTAGAGAACATATTAGTCATTAACCTATATTTTAGCACCACATTCGGCAAGATCTCTCTAGTTCACCGCATCTTCCACTCACTCAAAAAAGGGACCTCAAAGGTTATCTTGTCCAATTGCCTATTTGAAAAGGAATCTGCTATCTGACAAGTGGTCATCACCCTTTGTTTGAAGACCACAAATGAGGGGAAACAAGATTGAAGGGTTTTGCACTGAAGGGTTTCAGTATGAAGCAGATGTGGTTTAAACTTGGCTTACATCAGCCTTGAACCCCGGACACTTAAAAGGGACAAGCCAAAATGTGTGGTAAATGACCACCCACCTTTGAAGAGTGTAACTGCCATCATACAGTGGGAGAAGTAGAAAAGACTTTAGGTATCAATCAAACCTTAGCATATATCAATAATATAACCAAACTTCCACATTTACAGATAAGGAAACTGAGGTGCAAAGAGGGAAAGTGACTTGGAAAGTGACTTGGATAGTGACAAAACAAGTTAGTCATAGACCTGACTTTGGCATATCTAGGCCTGACTCCTAATCTTCTCACTATTTCAATTACATGCACTAGGGCACTGTGGATTTTGATTCTGACCTTGTCTGAGTGATCTTGAGAAAATTTTTCAACCTTTCTCTGTGTGTCTCAATTTTCTCATCTGTAAAACGTGAATAATTATACTGAACTAACTTAGGAGTTTTGTTATCAGGAATAATCAAGTATAACCAAAAGATATTTAAGTACAAAATACTATACAGATATTAAATATGTAGAATAACTG
This sequence comes from Vombatus ursinus, assembly GCF_900497805.2. NCBI lineage: Eukaryota > Metazoa > Chordata > Mammalia > Diprotodontia > Vombatidae > Vombatus > Vombatus ursinus. The sequence goes on along the minus strand of NW_020954596.1, from coordinate 9,833,816 downwards.
GAAAGAAAAAAAGTAAAATGAAACACAATGAAAAAGGACAATTGGAAACACAGCATTTCCTTCAATGTAAATAAGCAAATCAGTATACAATATTTCAATGTAATTATTTTCATAATTTAATCATCTGTAATTTCATCTGTGTGGGAACTCCTGGTGCAGGTTGCAACCATTGCTCTCAGCCTTAGTGAACACTTTCATAAATTTCTATAGCCAAAAATACTTGTTATTTGGTTGCCAATCTTCTGGTTAAAAGCGTATCTGAACTCTGACATAGTCAATGGGAAAGAGACACACAGTCTGCTGCCTGCCTTATATCTGATACTTTCTAGTTTGAAAATATCTACAATCTCGTGCCCTGCTAGCACAGCCTTCAAGAATCAAATATCAGCTACAAAACCCCATATCAGAGAAGGGCTTTAAACAGAAAAATTTACTCCAAACCAATTTTTCAAAGATTAAGAAACCCAGACATCTATGTATATCTAAGATACTAGATATATATATATATGTGTGTGTGTGTATATATATATAAATATATACATATGCCCTATTATTTATTAAGTGACTGAATCAAAATAGTTATTAATAAAAATTTTTAAATAGCCACACACAGCTAGGAAAGAGCAGCAACTTTTTTTTTACCTGAGATTTCAAAAGTAATAAAAGGATAAGATTCCTCTACCAACCAAAAACGATGAGATTTTTTCATGAATGACAAACCATACATACATGCACTTATCTACCTTTGCTAGAGAGGAGTAAGGGAAATATTCTAGTCAAAAGAAAGGTTAGATTAAAAATCAATAGTTTTTAAAATTCAGAAAGTTTTTTTTGTTTCATTTTTGCTGAATCTTAATGTGAATAGCCAAGGACAGTTTAAGAATAAAAGAGATTACTTCCTAGTATTGTACACAACTAAATCTACTATCAGTTCCTTATCTTTGATTTAAGATTCAAAGGAATTAAACTTTAACTTTTTTAACTTAAAGTCAACTAAAATTTATGTATTTTTAGGCTTTATTATCCAAAATGACATGGTGCCCAAAGAGACTCCTAGAGAGTGCTACTAGAATTCAAATTTCCTTTCAATTCAATCTTTTTGGTTTACTAAGGTAATTCTTATTAGTTACCTTTACCCATAACCTCATCAGGGTGGAACCTCCTTACAAAATAACTTGCAAGGATAATCTTAAAGAAGAATATATTTTTCATGCTCTTGAAATTCATTATTCAACATTTATCCATGCAATTGGGCCTAAAAAGCTAAAAGACTGAGTCAAAAAGATTAAGATGAACTGTCAAGGAAGCTATTCAATTAAAAAAGAAGACAATTCTAACTTTTCAAGAAGCATTTGAAAAAGAAAAAATGTACTCAGTACTTAGCATCCATAAGTCCTTTTAAGTACTTTTATCAATCATTAACATGTACAGAGAGCACTGTGCAAAATAATTACCTAGACCTGCACCCTGTTCTAGTAATGACTATATTTAAGTCTTAGAAACTTGAAAATAGATGAGAAATAAAGACTTCAGAATGAAACCAATACATGAATAAATAGTAAGGTATTTACCAAACACACAGGCGAAAGGCAAGTTTATTTCTGAGGCAAAATACAAAAATAAATTTGGATGGACGTGACAGAGAATGAAAAGCTGTGGAAGTTTAACATCTACAGCACAGACTTCAGCAGGCGTCTAAAGAGGGTGAAGTTTCATGGAGGATCTGAGTGGACAGCATCAAGAAGCCGGAGAAGAAAAAACAAAAGGGCATCCCAGTTACTGCTTCAGAGAAGAATCAGGTAGGAACAAAATGAACATATGGAGGTGGCACTGGGCACTCACGCACGAGATGTTCAACAGACTAGATAAAATGAGGGAGGAAAATAATTTGGGCACTTTGATGTGCACTCAGTACACAGTGAGCATTTATTTAGTTAAGTGACAATGATTGATGAGAACCTCTAATGTGAATGTGCAGAGCAACAGGCAGTCACCACAGCACAGAGGAAGGGGGCACCATGAAAAACCACGCTCAGTAGCAGTATAAGAAGAGATTCTAGGGGGTAGTGCTGGTAGGAGAAAAATAAAGTAAGACGGCTGTGAGATAGCAGGGGAGAGAGGACCACAGCTCAGTTCAAGGAAGGGATACACACAGATGATGCATGAAAGGATAGTAGGAATTGGCATCTGTTCCAAAGTCTGCAGGTAAATTCAAAATAACCCTGAGGTTTCTGGCATTGGATACCTAGATGGGTAGTGCTAATGTCTACTATCAAAGAGGATTGCGGAGTAAATATGATAATTTATCAGTTACACCTTATCAATTAATGGTTTCACATCTATTATATCCCATTTAATCCATGTAACAATCCATCTGTATCTCAGGATACTGGACACCTGGGAAGATATCTTGTTTAAAATGTCTCATAGGAAAGAATACTGATATATAAGATTAAACTAATTGATGAGAAAAAAAGAACTTGTCCACAGAGTTAATTAAATTCATGAAAGTGAGTATTTCTTAAGTTCTGTAAAATAAGAAGTCTAAGTGATCAAGGACTGTGCTCTGAGGGACTCTTACTATGAAAGTGAAGAAGTTTGGGGCAGAGCTGCTGAAAAGACATAGCACAGAGAAACACTGAGAGGCAGGGCTCTGCTACAGAAGTCCAGGACATCACCAGAAGGTGATGAACAGTGTTACCTGAAAGTATCAAATGCTTTAGAGAGGTAAAATAGGTTAAGTCACTAAGTATCTATTGTATCTGTCAGGTAGGAGGTAGGTTTTTTAAGTGCAGATCTCTGCTTCATTACTGGGTAAGCAACCAAATTAAAGGACTTAGGAGCTCAGATGAAGGAAAGAAGTGGAAAAATATAGAACAAAAAAAAAGGGTTTTCGTGTTGATTTCTTAAGGATGGACATTATCTATAGGCTGAAAAGAAGACACTATAGATCACAAGTGCTAAAAAGTGACTGAAAAGATAAATGAAGATGCATCCACTGATCTGGTCAATGGGGATATTCCTTGTAATGATGTAGACAGACATTCATGCCTTCTCATCTAGTGCGATTCTTATCCATGTCCTGTAAATTATCCATTAATGTCTTTTGGACCTTCTCCTGGGGCTTCTGGTATTACTTAACACGAATTGATGAAATGGTTGTCTATTGGTAATTGCTTACTTTCACTATGTTGCAGACTTAACTTCACTTTCAGAGAGAGAGTCCCAAAATTACTAGTCCTATTAAAGCTATTTAATCCATTGAAGCTTAAAACTGTACTACGGTTTTTGAGACCTTTGTGTATCTCTTTGATCATATATTTTAGGCACCTTTTAACGTGCAATTCTTTGCCTATTCACGGTAACCACGCACGTCTCTACTGACTTTTTGTTGTTGCTCAGTTGTTTTCAGTTGTGTGACCCCATTTGGGATTTTCTTGGCAAAGATACTAGAGTGGTTTGCCATTTCCTTCTCTAGCTCATTTTACAGATGAAGAAACTGAGGCAGATAGGGTTAGGTGACTTGCCCAGGGACACACAGCTAGTAAGTATCTGAGGCCAGATTCAAACTCAGGAAGATGAGTCTTAGCTTAGTCTTGAAAGAAGCTAAATTCCTCCAATTGGTTCTAATTCTTACTTACAACATCACTAATGTGAAAATATGTTTAATAGAAATATATATGTATAGCCTATTTTGTGCGCTGTCTTGGGCAGGTTGGTGGAGAAGGAGGGGGAGGAAAATTTTAAACTCAAAAGCATATGAAAGTGATTGTTGAAAAATCAAAATAAATTAATTTAAAAAAAAAAAGAAGCTAAGAAAACTACCAGTGGGCTGAGCATTCCAGACTTGGGGCCAATAAGAGCGAAGGAATGGAGGTGGGAGATAGGGTATGGGAGAAACAGCAGTTAGGCTAGCATGGTAGATGGTAGAGTGCACTGAGGGGAGTAAAGTGTAAGAAGACTGGAAAAGTAGGAGGTTCTACAATGTTCTAAAACCTAATACAAGCAATACATTATCAGCATGTGGAAGATTGATCACCAAGAGGGAATTGTTCAAATACCTATTTTACGGACTGAATGATGTTAATAATCAGCTGTCAAACAAAGTTACATAGGTTGTTGCATCTTTCAAGGAATCTACGATTTTAACATCTGCATGCAAGGGGAGCTTTTACAGCAGCATTTTGTTTTGAATCAAATACTTTTCATAGCCAACAAACAATAAGCATAGTGGGAGCTAGTATACTCCACACCTTCTAGGCAATAGTGTGACGATAAACCTGTAGTTTGCTATAGAATACCATTTACAAAGAACTTTTCCTCTCAGATCTTTATTAAGTATGCACTTAATATACATGAAGCTTATTCTTGTAGATTTACAGAGATGAGAAACTAGGGATATGAGTCAGTAGTTAAAAACATTTTCATTGTTATTTTTCCTAATAATAATGTCCATAATTTTTTCTAAACATGTGCTACCCTCTCTCTTTCAGATATGTCATATTTATATTCCTGTTTGACATTTAAATCCCTTTAAAACCAGGCATTGACCTACCTTTCCAACCTTAATATACATACTCCCCTACAAGCACTCCTTGGTTCAGCCAAACCAGTCTTCTTACAGTTCCCATAAGACTCCCATCTTGGGACAGCTAGGTGGTGCAGTGGATAGAGCACCAGCCCTGGAGTCAGGAGGACCTGAGTTCAAATCTGGCCTCAGACACATAATACTCACTAGCTGTGTGTGACTCTGGGCAAGTCACTTAACCCCAACTGCTTCACCAAAAAACAAAACAAAAAAATAAACCAAAGACTCCCATCTCTGTGAGTTTGTTCAGGCTGTCCCCAATGCTTGGAATATGATCCCTTCTCACCTAGGTCTCTTAGAATCCTTAATTTCCTTCAAAGCTCAGTTCATATATCAACTATATGAGGCCTTTCCTAATTCCCTCAGCTGCTGGCACTTCTCCCCAACCAATTTACCTTGTACTTTTTATGTACTTCCATGTCTCCTCCAATAAAAATATAAGTTTCTTGAGGGCAGCCCCTGTTTCATTTTTTATCTTTGTATTCTAAGACCTAGTATAGTAACCAGCGTATACAAGGTACCTAATAAATCCTTGATGATTGTTATGTTGAGAACTGATTTCTCAACACCCTCAAAATCGTTTTGCTTCCAGGACGGATCTCCACTGAGTAGACATGGTCTGGTCTACTGTACCACCTAGTCTTGTTTTCTTTAGAACCATTTCTATTTCCTTGCAATGTATAACCAGGACTATGATGATGGGGACAAGTTTCTCACAAGGCAGATCTTTTATGTTTTCCTCCCATTTGTTGGTTTTTTCCCTACTTCCATCTTATAGAACATAAGATTCTTTAGGAGAGAAACTATTTTATTTTGTTAATGTATCTTCAACATTTATCACAATGCCTTGCACAGTGTAGGCATTTAATAAATACTTAATAAATTGAGTCCTTAAAGACTTTAGGGATGGTCTGGCTTAAGCATTTTAATTGAGATTCCTATAAACTTGCTTTTCCTGACACTGCTTTTAACAATTTTATGAAGTGATATTGCTCATAGTTTTCCTGTCTTCCATAGCACAATTTAATAAACATAATCTAAACCATCGCTGCTGTTGCTACCAAATTTCTTTGTTTGTCAAGTAGATCCAATATTTTGTAGCTGAGGTGTTTCTAGGCTTGTTTGGCCTCCTTATTATAGCCAATGACTTACTACAACTCAACATCCTAAAGAAATGGTGATACTCTCCACAAGTGTTCTTCTGTCATTTCTTATTTTTTGTGGTCAATATATATTTTTAAAATTTAGGCTGGGATTGTTTTTAATTGCACATAAGCTTGTTTCCATTTTTATTCTTTCTTATAATTTGGTAATGATTTTGATTTTGGTTTTAAACAACCTGATGGTCTGACTGCATACAGACAAATGATTCTGAAATTCTTCCTATACTGGTAACAGGTCTGTTTCTGGCAAGGTAAAGTCTATACTTCATTTTACTTAGATTAGTTGGTGCTCACCATGCCCAGCACTTCCACACTCCTCTTGAAGAAAGTATTAACACTATATAGGCATGATATTTTTGTGTAATCTAAAGCATATATTGCCTTAAGTCTCTTTATTAATCTGGAATCAAACTACCCACCATTGCATTCAAATCATTGAAAATTAAATTACATGTCAACTTATGTGGAGAGTCTTACAAAATTCTCCACAGATTTTCTCTACTTCCTTGTACATGAAAACAACTGTTGGGAATGTAATCTACAATATTTTCATGGTGGCTTTTTTGTAAATATTTATTAAGATCCCTGCAACATGAAACGACTACGTGTCCCATGAAATGATGTCTTTTGCTGCCTTTAGATACGTAGGAAAACCAACTTCAACTCCAAGGAGAGCCTGTAAGGTAGCCTTTCCTTTAGTTACAACTTACTTTTGTCTTCTGGTTTTATATATGGTGAGAAATCAATATTGACACAGGTTCCTCTAGAAGTATACTGATTCAATAAATCTCACATTTTGAGAATACCAATACCTACTAGTCAGTCAACAATATTCACTCATGTGCCTATCGTGTGCCAGGCACTGTGCTAAGAGCTGGGGATAAAAGAAAGGCAGAAGATGGTCCCCGTCCTCTAGGAGCTCACTTCTAATGGAGGAGACAACATGCAAATCGAGACATATAAACAAGCTATATACAGGATAAACTGGGGATAATCCAAAGAGAAGAGGCACTGGGATGAAGGAAATACTTAATCCTTTGACTCTCAGTCCATCTTTCTGGGTCACCCTGCCACCAAAACTGAAGAGAACCTTTATAAGACTGATGGACATTTTATACTTTTATTTTTTGAGTTACCCTAATTTTGAAAGACAGGAGGAAAAAGTATACTAGTTTCTTATCAAAGGGAACTGGTTTTGTTGCAGAAACAAGAAGGGAAAGATAGGGAAGAATTACAAGTAGTGATAGCCCTCATTTACTTTAATTTACAAACACTTTAAGGTTTGCAAAGCACTTTCTCTATATTATCTCATTTGAGCCTCAAAACAGCTGTAATTATCCCCGTTTAATAAGTGGGGTCTTGTCCAGGGTCACACAGACACTAGATGTCTGAGGCAGGATTTGAACTCAGGTGGTTTTGACTGCAAGTATAGCACTCTACCTGTGGTGGCCTATAGACTTTTATAAGAATCCTTCCAATGTATAATGTGGATGCTAGTAATCGGTAGGAAAAATCTTATCGAGCTTTGCCAGAAAGAACCAGCCAACAGTATTTTTATTCCTAAACTCCTAAACTGGGTGACTAGGATTTCCAGCATAATTTACAAATAAGCTCTACAAGTTTTGCTGCGTTGAATACTGAATGATAAATACCACCATTGTTATTCATACTGACAAGCATGATGAATTCAGCAGAAAGGAGAAATTTCTAGGCTGAACGGTAGTGGCAAATACAAAGCAAATTAAGTCATCCGGTTTTAAGTAGAGAAAATAAATTTAATCAAACAAAATTACTTGATTGTTGTAAAAAAAAAATTCAACTTAAATTACACTCTTATTTAACAAGTTATATTTTCCATCAACCAATTTCTATTAAAGTAATGACTGTAGAAAAAGCAAATTAAGATATATGAATGTTCAGAAAAATTTCTAAGAGAATATCTTATCACTAATAGCATAGTTATACAGCATTATAAGCTTGATAAGGCATTTTACATACAGTTAATCATCTCTACTACTCTATGTGGTAATGTAATTCAGGTATAATATGAGTGCCCTCATTTTACAAAGGCTCAGAGAGGTTAAGCAAATTTTTGGCCAAGGTCACAGGGCCAGGTTTTGACCTAGGTCTTCTGACTTCAAGTATAGTATTTACAACACCATGTTGACTCCAACAACTTAATTAAAAATAAGATAACTGCATGAGATTGGAATGTTAAATCTTAAATGACATTTTAGGTCATTTATATTTAGGTAATATCTGAAAGAAAGAAAATCATACATATCTTGTGTTTCTGGATTCTCTCCAACCAACACTCCTCAACAAAATCTATGTTAAAATGAAAATAAGGTATATGGTTTTATTTTTAGGAAGTATTTTTAAGGTTCTGGAATCCATGTCATCTATCTTTTACAGTGCCAAACCATTTCTTAATGGCAGGATTAGGCACAGTATTGGAAATATCTCAATGTGATATATATATATATTTTTTTGGGGGGGGGGGCTAGGCAATGGGGTTAAGTGACTTGCCCAGGGTCATATAGCTAGTAAGTGTTATGTGTCTGAGGCTGGATTTAAACTCAGGACCTCCTGAATCCAGGGCAGGTGCTCTATCCACTGCACCATCTAGCTGCCCCACAATGTGATATTTTTAACCACATATACAAATTCACAAATTACAAAAGCAACATCAATATAGTAATAGGGCATCGAGTAAAAAAACCTAGAGTAAATGCTGTCCCTAAAAACCAAAATAATGATATTAAAAAAAGAAAACAAAACATTCAACCCTATTATTGTAATGAAAAAGAACTATGATGACTATCTAACTTTACCCATATAAACATGTAGTAGATTCTAAATAAAAATTTCTAAATAGAATCTTTCACCTTGGAAAAAAATGTGTAATTATTAAAGAATGATATTCCTAGTTAGCATTAAAAATGACACATAAAGACCAAAAGGTCAGTGGGTTTATCTGTGCAATTTTTTTTGTTAAAAGGAAATCTAAAGATGTTTGAGCAAGTATAAAATGGATGAACTGTTTATACAAATAAAAAATGAAATATAAAAGTATATCACTGTTATTGACATGTTGATAATACAAGCTGCTAAAAATGAACGTGAGCTCACAAAAATACCGTGATTTTCAAAGACAGAGCTACGACTGAAGAAACTGAACTAGTCAGTTCAGAAGTAGGTTTCTGATGGAAATAATGTAGAGTCAGATATGTCAAAAATGCCGCATGCAGCCTGCAAGTGAGGCCCAAACCAGATAAAAATATATCTGGGAGATAATTAACAAAGTAAATAAAAATACAATAAAATATGGGGCAAGTAGGTAGCACAGCAGATAGAGTGCCAGGCCTAGAGCCTGGAAGACTCATTTTCCTTAGTTCAAATCTGGCCTCAGCCACTTACTACCTGTGTCACCCTGAGCAAGTCACTTAACCCTATCTGCTTTAATTTCTTCATCTATAAAACGAGCTGGAGAAGGAAATGGCAAACTGCTCCAGTATCGTTGGCAAGAAAACCCCAAATGGGGTCACGAAGAGTCAGACACAACTGAAACAAATAAACAACAACAATAAAAAACATAGATAACATTACATTTTAAAGCAAGGTAATTTGCGGCGTCTGGGGTTCTTTATATATGGCTTAGTGGTTCCTGTTTTCCATTGGAATTTGACATCACTGCTGTAGATAAAGCAAAACAATTAACATTATTTATACTTTATAAGATCGAAAAAAGAGATACTTACTACAAACCTACTATGTACTTTTTCTAAAATTCTCTTTTCATTTAATGCCATAGATTCTCCTTTCCTCTTCTTAATTCTCTTTTTTTCCAACTTTTTACAAGCATACATTTTTCCTGTTGCCCGTACTTGGCAGGCACATACCTAAAGGGAAAAAAAAGAACTTCATATACTTCTGATGTTTTCTAGTCTAAAATGACCTTTTATTCTGTTAATTTTATTTTTAAAATTTTATTTAAAAATTTCTTCTCTCTTCTAAATCCATCTATAGCAACGAAGAACTGAAAAATCCATTCAAGATCATTAGAAACCTGCAAGCAGGCTAGAAAGACATATTAAAATTTTAAAATGGCATATTTTTTGAACTCATTATACTTTCCAAGACGCTAAGCTGGTGACTAGGTCTGAAGTCAAAAGACTAGCATTTGAGCCCCATCTCTGATACTTCTTAGAGTACACCTGTAGGTAAATGACAACCTCCTTAAACCACAATTTTCTCACTAATAAAATGGGGATGAAGTTTGAATTCTCTCCCTCAAAGGGTAACTGAAGAAATATGCTATATAAATGTGAATTATTATTTTAAATTTAAGTTACATTAACTGAAAAAGCAAAAATGTCAAGATACAAAAGTCAATATATTTTTACTTTAGTAATTTTCTACTGCCTCTAGGATTAAACACAAATGACTCATCAAAAGTCTTTCAGTCTGGCTAGCTAATCTCCTGTTCTGGACATTTCACAGTACACTTCCTTCCCTCCAGACTGCCCATCATACACTCTGTGCTTCAATCAAATTGGTCTCTTTCTTCACACTCCACCTCCATCCATATTGTCTTGGCACAGGCTGGCTTGAATACCAGGAATTCACCACCATCATACATAGCTCTGGTGCACTGAACAGAAAGAGCCTTTCCTGACCCCCTAGTTATTTGTGCTTTCATCAAATTCTGTTTCTTTCTGTGCAAACGTACCTGATTCCCTCTAACTCACAGAATATAACCCTTTAGACCAAAGGTTGTTTTTTCTTGCCTTTATCCCTAGAGCCCTGCAGCGTAGTAGCTGCTAAATAAATGTTTATTGAATTTAATATTAAGGCAAAGAAAGAACTTCAATAATATTGAAAGAATTATTTGGAAATCTATTTTTCAGGAACTGATTCCATTTAAGTCTTATGACCTTTTAAAACCAGATAATTTAGATCTGTCTTTTGGAAGGTAACAAGAATAAGGTAGAATCTATGAGGACAATAACATACTAGAAGGTTTCCAAGTTTGAAAATAGATTGTTAGGCATTATATATGGACAATCAATGCATATATTATAGCCTACATTCAGAAATCTGACCAGTTACAAGAAAAGTACCCATCTTTTGATGCTCAAATATAGACACTGATTTGGGGCCATTTAAATGCAAATATAACATCATTCTGTTAGTCAATAACATTAAGTGCTTACAATATGCTAGGCACTGTGCTAAGTGTGAAGGACACAGATAAGAAAAAAAGAAAGTTCCTGCCCTCCAGGAGCTTACAATCCAAAGGGCAAAGATAACACACATAGAAAGCTAAAAGGGGGCACAAGGGAAAAGGGAAGGCACCCAGTGAAGGGGCATGGTTGTAGATAGCCAAATTAGTCCAAAATGAGAGCAGCTGAGTGGGACATGAATCGATGTCTAACTTGTCCTTATTCCTTAAATGGAGTTTATGACTCTATTCTCCAATCAGAGGGGTAGAAGGGGCAGATGAGGTTTAAGTAGCAAGGTTGATTGGATCTTGCATGATTATAAGACTTCCTAGTGACAAGTTTTTTAAAGGGCATGGTGGAGAAGTCAAATTAGTCAAAGATCTTTGAGAAGTAATCAATGAACTTATTTAATGGTATGTATGAGGTCTTGATAACTTCAGAGATAAGCTTGAAAGAAAAAAAAAAGGAAATTAATTCTCATTTGGGCAGGGGCTTATTTGTTCCATTTAGCTCTAGTCAAATTTAACACCACTTTTATTAGCTCTCTTTCTAATGTGAAGGGTACTTGGGTTTTCAATGTCCTAAATATTTCTTTGCACTGGATGGGTTCCACATAATTTTTACAGGAATTCCTTGTTTCAAATAGATAAATTTCCATAACCATACTGATAACACAGTAAAAAAAGCTACAAGTAGAAAAATCACACCAAGTTGGAAGAGACTTCAGAAGTCACTTTTAATCTAATCTAATCCCCATCTAATCATAATAGTTTATTATTTATTTCAAGTAAAAACTGAATGTGTTCAATTTAATCTGCAATTTAAGTCTTGACCCTGGTGACTTTAAAATGTTTCTCCTTTCCTCATGACAATTACAACTTGCTAAAATATTCATGTCAACCTTCAATAAATTTAGTTTGGGAGAGGCAGGAAAAAGGAGTGTTGTTCCTAGAACATTTTTATTGGGATTCATAAAACCTACATTAAGTCCTAGAATCAGAGTTGTAACGAATCCCATAGAGATAATTTATTTAACACCTACCTCATTTTATAAATAAGGAAACTGAAATCCAGGGAGGGAAATAGGGGAAGAACGTGATTTCCTAAGCAAGAAACAATAATTAATACTGACTGGCATCCCTATTGCAGAGAATGGTTGTGTAAGAGAAAGTATATACACACACACACACACACACACACACACACACACACACACACACACATATATGTAAGGGGAAACCAGATTAGAGGCATGGTGGTGGGGGATAACATCTAATGTCTGCCCTGAAAAGATCTTTGCTCCATCTCTTTCTCTTTCGCCTTCAAACAGGCCCAACAGCAGCCCCCTGGCATCAGTGATGGATTTGTGATGATACTGATGGTTGATCTAAGGGGAGAGTACCCACACCTATATATAGTTGCTCCCAACCTTGTGTTTCTGGCTGGTCAGATGGGAATCTTCTTGAGGGCAGGGGTCTTCTTCTTCTGGGAACTCCAGCCACTATAGTTTCTCTGGCACAAGACTACTGAGAGTCAAAGAAATCCACCAGTTTCAAAAGTGTGCCAACCTCCTCAAGTCAAAATTCCCCTTCAAAGCTCTCTTTCTAGGGAGAACAAGTGTGTCACAGGTCTACCAGAGAACTAAACCATCTGTGGCAAGGCTAAGGATGGAGAGAATAGTTATGACCCATACATCAGACAATCCCTAGCTCCTCCTCCATAGCTATTCAAAGAAGGGAACCAACCTCTTCATGCTAGAAAATCCCCTTCACTCCTCATTCCTGGCCTCCCTTTCTCATCCTGAAACATATCTCAAGTATATCAAAGGAGGAGACTAGCAGAGTCAAAGGCAAGGATTCTACTCCACTTATGAGAGAAATGTGCTTCAGGGATACCAAAGAACTAGATTGCTAATGGCAAGATCAGGATTTGAACAAATTGCTAAACAAAGGAGAAACATTTATATTTGAAAAAACCTACCTCCCTCCTCCATCAAGGCTAAAAAGGAAGCATTCCAAACTCTTCATCTAGAAAAGTGCCCTACACAGCCCTCCCTTCCTGGAAAAAAAAAATATACCTCAAGGATGCCAGAACAAGAGACTAATGGAAGCACAGTCAAGTCCTTTTTGAAAAGCTCTGTCTTCCCTAGGGAGAAACATGTTTCAGGTATAATAGACAAGTAGATGATCAAAGGTACACATTAATACAAATTGTATGTAATCTGTCCATTAGAATATAGCTTCCTTGGGAGTAGGGGCTGTTTTCATTTTTATCTTTATTTCCTTATGACCTAAGCTCAGTGTCTGGCACATTCTTATCAAATTGAATTAAGAGTCTTTTACTCATGAATTAGAAAATGTGAGGTGAGGTTTCTGGCCAAGATGGATGCCTAAACAGGAGGCCCACAAACAGAAAAATCAGAAAATTTCACCAAACCAAATAATGATCAAGAAATCCAAATGAATCATAAAACCAGCCAGAAGGCCATGGGCAATAAGAAAACGGCTAGTCAGCAAAGTTATTGCCAGCCTAGGCAAACAGACCCAGCCTCCCCATACTACTGGTGGACCAGAGATATATGTAACCTGCAACACTCTGTGTGTCTAGAGACAGAAAGTGCAGAAGGCTCCTCTTGGAAAATCCCACAGTAGTCAGAAAGCCCTGAAAATCCAATACTCTGAACCTCAAAGATCCAGGGGGTCCTAACCACAGAAAGTGGAGGGAAGCCAAGCATTCAGGGGACCCCAGATGAAAGCAATCAGGGCCAACGACCCCACCCAAAAGTGGTAGAGTCTGGCTCTGAAAGAAACTGGGAGTTGTAATTCAGGAACAAAAGCTGGAGAGATGAGTAAATTAAAGAAAACATCAACCAGTATAAAAAATTATATTCTGTAACAATTACAAGCAAAGCCTCAAAGAAAACAATAGATTTTCCACAAGGAGTACAAGAATGCATAGAAGAAATGAAGCAAGAAATAAATGAAATAAAAGCTTGGGAGCAAAGAACCAAAAGGAGAATAAATAGCTTAGAAGGGAAAGAGCCAAACCTTACTTAACAAATGGAATCTTGGAAAATCTAAATAGAATAGAAATGAATTGACTCCATGAGAGAGTAAGAAATATTAAAACAAAATTTAAAATAAAAGAAAATGTAAGATATTTCACATAAAAAAAAGAAATGACCTGAAAAAAAGTCAGGGAGAGATAATTTAAGACTTCATGGATTCCCTGAAAACTACAATTAAAAAAACAAACAGAAAGCCTAGACATTATATTTTAAAAAATCACAAATGAAAACACCCAGACTTATTAGAATCAGAAAACAAAGACAGAAAGAATCCACTGATCACTTCCTGAAAGAAATCCCAAAAGGAAAAGTCTCAGGAATGTGTTATCCAAAATTCAGAGCTCCCCCATCAAAGGAAATATGCTATGAGATTCCAAAAAGTTGTCTACAGGCAGGATCACACAGGACTACTTTAGATAAGAGAAAATCTTGGGAGAAAATATTCCAAAAAGCAAATGATACATAGGCTCAACAAAGAATAACTTACCCTGCAAAGATTAGTATTAGCTGAAAGGGAAAAAAATAGATCTTTAAGGGATGAAGGATGTTCAATTATTTCTGATGAAAAGACCAGAGAAAATTTAGAAACTCTAAAATGCAAAAACAAGAGTCCAAAGAAATTTTAAAACATAAATTTGAGTAACTAGAAGGAGTTGTAGGATGATACAGTATAAACATGCTAACGAGGAAGAGAAATCAGTGTCCCTTCAGAACCTTAACGTCTTCAAAGAATATTGAGGGAGTTAAATAAGAAACATAGAGGTACTAGACTATAGATTGGTTCTGCTGGGAGGTTTGAAAAGGGGAAAAAGAAGAGAGGGTAAAGGGAGGAATACACTGGTGTAGAAAAGAGGAGGAAGGGTGTGTGTGGGGGGGATGAGCTTGCTATTTCTCATAACTGGGTATATGAGAAGACTACAAACATGGCAAAGAGATCAGTAAAGTGGGCAGAACTCCACTCATTTGTGATAGACAAAAAAGGAGGAGGGTTGAACACATTTTGTAGAAATACACTAAACCCAACAAGGAAACAAGTTTGGATGTGGGGGAGGTTTTAAAATGAAGGATAAAGCTGGGGAGGAAGCCCACAAACAAAACAGACTCCTTGAATCTGAAGGGGAAATTTAAAAAAGAAAAGGAGAAAAGCAAAGAACTAGAGTCTAAGGGGGTACCGTAGCTTGCTTCTTAGGACAACTGGCTGAACAAACCATGACGCATGAATGAAATAGAATGAAATACTGAACCATGAGAAATGACAAAAGAGTTCACAGAATCCTGAATTGTATGAACTGACATTGAATAAGGACAACAATATTGTAAAGAAAAATAACTTTGATTCTTTGAAAACTCTGATGAAAGCAATAGCCAATTCTATTTCTACTAAATTTATGATGAAGCATTTTACCTATCCCTGAAAAGACTATGTTTAAAGACTATGTTTATTTGTTATAAGGATTTCCCTCCCCCAATTCTTTCTCAAGGATAACTGGGGAGAGGGTGCTAGAGATAAGGATGGAATTAGTAATTGTAATGACAAAAAAAGAGGGGGTCATAAAAAATTTTTTGAATGCACTAAAGAGAAAAGAAGGACATTCAGAAAGAAACACAAATAAGCAGGACAGTTTGGGAAAAAGCAAGCAGTATGAAAGAGAAATTCATATTTTCATATGGAATCCTCTTAATGTTCTGCTTTGTATATGGAAATGATCTTCTGTTGTTTAAGTTCAAAATGAAAAGTTTTAATAAAAAAAGAGCTAACTTTGGAAATACCACAGGAATAACAGGAAAATACTGCAAAGAAGACTACAGAAAAATAAAGAGTCCTAGATGCTATACTTTATGCTGATCAGGCTGCTTCTACTTCTGTACTTAATGAGATGGTGTATACATTTAAGTATATGACTTCATGAGGTTTATCCATTTGAAAGTTATCAAAGATAAGTTTCTTGAAGACCAAAGAAATCAAGTTTAAGGAGATCTGCTGATGTACAGGCACGGAACCACACAAATTAGCTTTGTACAGGTCCACATATTTTTAAGAGAGTAAGTCAAGACCACAAGTAATAAAGAAAGCAAGAATTTTAATAAAAATGGAATACACAAGCCACCATACTGACTGAACAGTTTTTCAGGTTACAAGGCCTCATTTCACTAAGATAACAGTATCATCATTATACTACAGAAAGCAATAATGACAATTCAGGTAACTGGTAAAAACTTCTATAGAGAATCTTTTTTTTTTTTTTTTTTTTGCTTAGGCAGTTGGGGTTAAGTGACTTGCTCATGGTCACACTGTTAGTAAAGTGTCGAGTGTTTGGTCTGAGGCAGGATTTGAACTCAAGTCCTCCTGACTTCAGGGCTGGTGCTCTATCCAGGCACCACCTAGCTGCCCCTATAGAGAATCTTATTTCATATGCACTGTCCACATATATAAAACTCTTGTGAAATATTCCCCATGAATCAATCCCACTAGCTTATATATCTCTTTTTCCTCCCAGAATTTGCTTTAATTTTTCTTAAAATGAGGTGAGGTCAGAATTTACATAGACTATCACATCATTCTTGAAAAGGAATATATAGGAAAAATTATTACTGTTATCTTACTTTTTTTTTTTTTAATATGAGGGGACTAACCCATAACGGCCCAGCCTCGGGATCACACACAGGAGACTGTGCCTGCCACCAAGCCCTAGTGAGGTTTGGGGGAGCCTGCTTCTGGAACTCCACGATAGCATGTAATGAATGAAATGGCCCTTTTTTTGGGTTAGAGTACATGTAGGTGTTACGTGACTGCTTCCTGTCACAGAAGATTTCTTGTTTATAGTCCAATCCTTTATATATAACTGTATCTTTCTATTCTTCTTTAGTACCACCACCATGAGTGGTACAAAGGGGCTGCTAGATTTCTGGAAAGATATCCTTAAAACAGCATTTTTTTGGGATAGTTTCTGGGGTCTTCCAATACAGATCTTCCTAGATCTTTCTGTGAATGGTCAAGAACTGGTGATCTGGACTCTGTGTACTGGATCTTGAACATATCTCACATATTCAGTAAGAACACATCTGTGCTCCTGTTACTCTTTCCTGGTTCTCCACCTACTTGTCAGACCACTCTCCGTTTTCCTTTGCTATCTCATTATCCATATCACACTTCCTATTTCCACAAAGTTCTGTCCTAGGCCCTCTTCTCTTCTCCATTTATATTCTATCAATAATTTTATCAGTTCCCATGGGGTTAGTTATCATCTCTATGTAGATAACGCAATCTCAACCAATCTTTCCATTCTTCTGGTAATGAGGAGTCATGCTAGTCAAATACCTCAGGAAACTGTGCAGAGATTAAAAAGTCAGAGCTCCAAGAATATTCACTGACACCTGTTATCTTGTTCCTGTTGTAAACCTCGGTCAACTTTCAAGCACAGTCAAAGTGCATGGATATTCAGTCCTGCTTTATTTGCAGTATTGTGCTAAAATTTTGAGATGGCTGGAATCTGTATCAATAAATGTTGACCTTACATAGTGACTCCATGTTTAAAGAATACAACTGTTTTTCTCTCCTCCCCTCCCTTTCCCCTTTCCCCATCCTCATCTTTCCTTCCATCCTTTCCCTTTTTTCCCTTCCCTGGCCTAGACGATGCCGTGGTGGAGACGGCCGAGGAGGCCACGGAACCTGCCAAGGCAGACATCACAGGGCTGTGCCAGGATATGTTCTCCAAAATGGCCACATACCTAACAGGCAAGCTGACAGCCACCAATGAAGACTATAAAGTTCTGGAAAATATGAACAAACTAACTAGCTTAAAGTATCCAGAAATGAAAGATATTGCAGTAAACATAAGTAGAAACTTAAAGGACTTAAAACCAGAAATCTGCAGCACTTCAGCCTTATCTGGATCAGATCACTTTAACTGAGGAACAAGTAGCAGCTCTGGAGCAGGCAGCCTACATGTTGGATGTGTATTCAAAGAAAGTAAAAGCAAAGTACAAGAAGTCAGAAAGGCGATGAAAGAATGCTTTAGCACAAAGACTTTAACTACAAGAATGGTTCATAAGAGCTGAAATATGTGGGATAGAACTTATCACTATGCTTCGATTCCTACAAAGAAGTGGTGCTGCTGATCCAAGGAGAATCCCAGCCCCCACCTCTGCTTAGATGTGTAACTCTGGCCACCCCTTGGTGTTGCCTAAACCTGTCGCCCCTGGAACCTCATCTTACCTTGTGCTTCATTGTGTGCCCTGGACCAAGGCTCAGAAATCAGGATCAACCCTGCCTGGAGCAGACACAGAGGAGAGGCCCTCCTCTCCATGTCTTCTCCCTTCTTCCCTCTCCCCTAGGGTTCCACCTTGGACTTTGTTATGAATGTGCCCCCCACCCCCTTCATAACCTGTTCTTCAACTTAATAAATGCCAACTTATGACCCTCAAAAAAAAAGAATAAACTATAATGTTCCATTTCTTAGCACATCAAAACACATTCCTGACAAATTCAGCAAAGAATCATGAAATTATAATGCCAGACAGGATCTTAAGCTGCTCATTTTATAAATGAGGAAACTGAGGCCTGGAGGAGTAAAGTTTCTCAGTCAAGGGCATGTGATGGAGCCACTATTATTATCTGAGGTTCTCATGGAATGAGTGTTTTTTACTTGGATTACTGAGAGTATATCTGTGGAGTCCTCTGGGGCATATGAGAAAAAAGACGGAAGACTAGATATTTCCTCCGATTCCCTTGACCTCTCAAACCTCTCCAAGACAGAAACTATGTACCAAATATAAAGCAATTTCAGCTGTCCGCATGGTTTGTGACACAAAGAATCCAAAAGGAGGTTAAATAAAAATAACATAAAAATTCATGAACTGACCATCACTGACCCTGAACTCATTCAGCCCCTGTCCCCTGCTTCCCACAGTACAGACAGCCAAGGTTGCACTAGAAGAACCAAGGATCCAACAAAGGCTTACCAAACAAATAAAAAAATAAAAAACAAAAGTATAAAAAACTCAACCAAACAAAAAACAAAACAAAACAACCCAAACTATAGTCTCCCTTCCTCTTTCTAGTGCCATGGCAAAACCAGAAGAAATTAAAATAATAATCAGAACACATTATGCACAGTTATAAGTTAACAAAAGAAATATGGGAATATCTTCAAAAATACAAACTATTAGAAGACCAGATAGAGATCTGATATAGTCCAGTCTCAGAAAAGTTAATAGATCTGGCCATAAAGGAACTTAGGCAGCAAAGTGGTACAGGGGATAGAGTGGCAGGGCCTGGAGTCTGAAAGACTCATCTTCCTGAGTTCAAATCTGGCCTCAAACATTTACTTAGCTGTGTGACCCAGGGCAAGTCACTTAATCCTGTTTGCCAAAGTTTCCTTACCTGTAAAATGAGCTAAAGAAGGAAATGGCAAACCATTCCAGTATCTTTGTCAAGAAAACCCCAAATGGGGTCATGAAGTTAGACACAACTGAAATGACTGAACAAGAACAACATAAAAGAACTACCAAAGTAAAAAACTCCCTGTCCTGATGGATTAAAACTTTTAAAGAATAATTAGCACCAATAATTTATGAATTATTCTCAAAAATTGAAAAAGAAAGCATACTACCAGAATCCTGTTATGACACAGATATATTCCTAATACCTAAAACAGGGAAAGATAAACTCAGAAAGAAAACTATAGGCCAATATCATTAACACTGGCCTTAAAATTTTAAACAAAATCCTCTCAGATTACAATGATTTATCCAAGAAATCATTCATTACGACCAAGTGGGATTTATAACTGGGATGCAAGGATAAATCAACATTGGTAAAACAATCAACATAATTAACCATATAAACATCCAAAACCACGTGATCATCTCAACAGATGCTGAAAAAGTCTCTGACAAACTACAACACTCTTTTATGCTGCTAAAAAAAAAACCAACCCAACAAAAAAACCCTACAAAGCATAGGCATAGAAGGACTTTTTTTTAATAGCATAAAAAAGCATCTATTTAAATCCAAAAGCAAGCATCATATGTAATGAAGATAAACTAGAACTTTTTCCAATAAACAGGGGAGTGAAGTAAGGATGTTCACTCTCTCCACTATTATTTGATTTAGCTCTGGAAATGTAGGCAATAGCAGTAAGATAAGAGAAAGGAATTGAAAGAATAAAGATAAGTAAAGAAGAGATAAAATTGTCCTTGTTTGCTTATGATATGATGTTTTACTTGGAAAATCCTAGGGAATCAGCAAAGGTACTAATTGAGAAAATAGTGTCAACAAAGTTGCAGGTTACAAAATAAATTCTGAAAAATCAATAGCACTTCTATGCAACAATAACAAAACACAAGAAGTAATAATATCTAGTGATAGCTATTATTAATTATATGTATTATTAATATCAACATCTAAATTTTTTTATAGCATTTACTATGTGGCAGGCACTCTGTAGGTGCTTTTATGATTGTCTCATTTGATCTTCACAATAATCCTTAAAGGTAGGTGCTATTATTATCATCCTCATTTTGATGAGGAAACCGAGGCAAACAGAGGTTAAGAGACTGGCTCAGTTCACAAAGCTAGTAATTGTCTGAGGCTAATTTGAACTCAACACTTCCTGACTCGAGGTCCTGTGTTCTATCTACTACCTAGCTGCCCCAACAGAAAGGAAAATCACGTTCCAAATAATTATAAAATGCATAAAATATCTGGGGATTGACCTACAAAAGCATACAAAATACTTGTACATATTCAATTAAAAAAGTGTTCCTTAAAAAAATAAGGGACAATTTAAATAGTTTAGTGGAATAGTGGGTAGGCCATGCTGATATAATAAAAATTACAATACTACCGAAACTATTGTACACTTTTAATGCATATCAATCAAATTACCAAGGAGACACTTTACAGAGCTTGACAAAATAATAACAAAATTCATTAGAAAAGCAACAGAAAAAAATCAAGGGAAATAATGAAAAGAATGAAAAGAGTGAAAAGAAGTAGGGAAAGAAGAATAGGACTTCCAGATCTCAAACTTGTGTTATAAAGCAGAAGTCATCAAAACCATCTGGTATTGATTAAAAAATATAAAGATCAATGGAACATACTAGACCAGGTAGAATCAGAAACAACAGAACTCAATAACTCAGTATTTGATAAAGTAGAAACATATATTACCTAGGGAAAAACTCCTTATTTGATAAAACAACAATACCAGGGAACTGCTAAGAAAACTGGAAAGCAGTCTGGCAGAAATTTGGCTTAGACCAACACCTTACACCATATTCTACAACACATTCAAAATAGATATGTGACCTTAGTATTTAACATCATACTTTAAAAAAAAAATCAGAACAGATCATATACCTCTCACAGCTATAGGCAGGAGATGTATTCTTAACTAAACAGGAGATAGAGGCAATTACAAAAGATAAAATCAATAAATTAGACTATATGAAACTGAAAACCTTCTGCACAGTCAATATTAATGCATCTAAGACAAGATGGGAAGTAGTCACATGTGAAAAAAATCTTTGTACCAAATTTCTCTGATAAGGGTTTGGTATCAAGATATATCAACTATATATATGTGCATGTGCATGACATATTTCTTTCTCTGCGTGTGTGTGTGCGTGTGTGTGTGCGTGCGTATGTGTAAAACTAATAGCTTTTCCCCAATAGATAAGTGGTCAAAGTATATGAATAAATAATTCTCAAAAGACGAACTGCTAAATATTCACAACTACATGTTGTGAATCACTAATAAATCACTAATAAAAAGAGAAATGCAAATAAAAACAACATTGAGGATTTACCTCATGGCCTGCAAATTGGCAAAAATGATAAAAATGGCAATAGTCAATGTTAGAAGGGTTATGGAAAGACAGGCACACTAATGCACTGTTGGTAGAGTGGTAAAATGGCACAACCATTTTAGAAAATAATTTGGAATTATGCAAATCCATATCTTTTGAACCAGAGACTACATTACAGATTTAAATCCCAAGGAAGCTATCAATAAAAAAGTAATCTCCCTATATTCCAAAGTACTTACAGCCGTACTTTTTGTGATAACTAAGAATTAGAACTAAAGTAGCTGCCCATCAACTGGGGAATGGCTAAACAAACTGTGGTATATGAATGTAATGGAATATTGCTGGCTATAAGAAATGATGCATGTGATGAAAACCAATGCACAGAAAGATCTATCTGAACTGATGCAGACAAAAGTAAGCAGAGTCAAGAAAATAATATACATAGTTATACAACAATGTAAATGGAAAGAATTACAATACCACAAAAAATCAAAAGTAAATATAACAAAATTATAAAGAACAAGCAGGATTCTATTGAAGAGCGATGAAGGGACACTCTCAATCTACTCCTTTGTGGAGATAGGTCCACAGGTATCACATACCATAATTGTTTTTAGGTATTATTTGTATTATGATTTGTCATCCAGCACAGTGTAATGAACATAACCCTGGTCTTGGAGTCAGAGGACCTGAGGTTCAAGTCTCTGCCCTGATACTTAACATGCATCAAATTCTGGGCCTCAGTTTTCTCAAATGTAAAATGATAACTGACCTACCAATGTTACAAAGTTGTTGTGAGGAAAGCACTTTCCAAATCATAACATACATTGCTGTCAAGGTATATATTTCTAAATAGATTATAATTATTTGTTGTACATATGTTATTCTCCCTTGCTAGACTGTAATTTACTAGACTGTAAATTCTATGAGGGATGGGACCTTAAATTTTTTATTTCACCTAGCCACCTACTATATTGGTGTTCTACAGATAGTAGGCATTTAACAATCAACAAATAAATGTACTTTAGATATGCTCATGAATATTTTGTATAACAACTGGGAGATTACAGTGGCATTTCTTTCTCAATCAACTATGCTTAACAACCACAGTGACTACTATCTAAAAGATTTTAATATTTGTACTTGATAAAAAGACTATAATTCACAGATTTGGGGTAGGTCTTAAAAAGATTTTGCTATATTCACAATCTTTATAGTAATTACTAATTGGGGTGACAAATATGTATGTTCAAACTAATCTAGAATCACAATTGTAAGCAAAGCTGAATGACCTACTGTATTTATGTGAAATTTTTATTATACAACTATATTTTCTGGAAATGGAACAATCTTGAATCATGATGGATTAAGTAGAGAATGAACAGGAGTGGGGGAGAGAATAACCTTTTTGAGACATTTGAGAAATCACTCAGATATAAGGGGATGAGTCCTTTGCAAGATGAAACCTATTTTTATATACTTATCAAATGCTTTTTTATTAATATCCAATGGTGATTTTCACAGATGTTTTGGGATGCTCATCAAAAAATTAGCAGCAGAGAATATTTATTAGTTAAATCAATATTGGCATAATACTTTAATTATAACTGATGCTTTGCAGTTCAATCTTCATTTTGTTCCAATCTCTCAAGAACTGCTGCTGATGATAGCTCCCCCATTACTCACCTCTCCAAATCCTCCTTTTCCTAGAACTCTGTAATGTCTAAATGTATTTTTTGTTACAGGTTGCCTAGTCAGAAAAAACAAAAACAAAAACAGAACACAGGTTAGATGTCTCACACTACAAATCTGCTTTAAAGTAAACAAACCAAATTCTTGCATGATTCTAGTTGATTAAAGGATCAGTATCTTTCCTTTGGCTAAGTGATCATGTGGAAGAGGACACGCAACTGGTCAGATGAATGCGAATGAGCACAATGGGTGCTCATGGTCAGGATCTAGAGAGCCCTCTAGAGGAATAATCTACAAGAAATAAAGATTGTTCCTAGTGGGATGGATCCTAATAAGCAATGACCCTTCCAAGCTTTCCAAGAGATTTTCAATAAGACACAGAGTTACCCATCAGCCCTTACTTATTCTGGATACTAATGGCAACAAATGACACAGGGGAAAAGGGTCCTCACCTGCAGCAAGATGACCTTTCTACTCCCTGATTCTCCCCCATTCAGAAGAGATGCTGTAAGAAAGGTCTGCCATCTTTTCAGGGGAGGATCACACTTCTTACTAGTCAACTTCATCAAAGAAGGGTTTGAGTCTCTCCTTTGCACTCCTGGGCAAGGAATGATTTTGCTTTTTTTCTTGGTACACCGAGCTTCTGGCTTTATAACTGGCATATAGTTAAGTGCATCATAAAAGTCTGCTGATGGACTGGTATTACTATATTGAAGAAGTCTTTAAAATCTGATGGACGACCATTTCACAAGCAATTATCCTTTTGATTGGGAGTTATCTCAAATTCAAAAAGTCCAATATAGCACTCATTATCTTTCCCCCAGATACTCCCCTTTTCTCAGCTCTCTAACTCTGCTGAGAGCATTGCTGCCCTTCCAAGGCACCCAGGCTTCTAGCTTTGGTATATCACCCTTGACTCCTGGGGAGCATTCACAGAACAAACTATCCTCAAACCTTGCTTCCCCCTTGGCCACAGCTCTTTTCTGTCTTCCTTCTGACCATTCACATGCTGACCCCTGGTATAAGTTTGTGCCACCTCACATGTCTGGACTATTTTCATCACCTTCTGGCCAAGCTTAGATAGGCTCTACATCTTCCCCACTGTAGGCTATCTTCTATACAACAGCCCAAGTGATCCTTCCCAAAGCATAGTTCTGACCTCATAACCTCCCTACCTAACAAACACCTCTGGGTCCCATCACCTCCAGGATAAAAAAAAAACCAAGATCCTCTGGCTTTGCAAGGCCTTCACTTCTAGGTCCCATCCTGCCTTTCTTGTCTTCTCTGACTTGGCTCCCCTCCACTTACTCTACAACTCCAGGCCTTTACACTGGCTGTTCTCCGTGACTGGAATGTTCTCTTTCTGCCTCCAGGACTTGTCATACACTCAGCCCAAATCTTCCCTTCTGCAAAAGGCCTTTCCTGACCCTCTCCACCTAATTGTATATAGTTGTTTGCAGTTTTCTCCCCCATTAGAATGTGAGATCCTTGAGAGTAAGGGCTGTGTTTTTGCTTTTTTTTAATATCCCTAGTGCTTAGGACTGTGCCTGGAACATAGTATGCACATCACAAATGCATGGTGACTGAGAGGCCATTTAAAAAGTGGGGGGATTTGAACTCAAGCTGTGTTATATAAATGTAATGGAATATTATTGTGTAATTAATAAGAAATGATGAGCACTCAGATTCCAGAAAACCCTAGAAAGACTTATATGAACTGATGCACAGTGAAATGAACAGAATCAGGAGAATACTGTACATAGCAACAGCAATTATAAATGACTTAGCTCTTCTCAGCAACACAATGATCCACAACAATTACAAAGGACTCATGATGGATAACGTTATCCACATCCAGAGAAAGAACTGATGGATTCTGAATGCAGATTGAAGTATACTATTTTCACTTTTAAAATATTTTTCGTGGTTCTTTCCTTTTGGTCTGTTTCTTCTTCCACAATTATGACTAATATGGAAATATGTTTTACATGATTGCACATATGTAACCTATATCAAATTGCTTACCATTTTAGGAAGAGGGGAGAGGAGGGAAAAAAATTTGGAACTAAAATTTTTGTAAAAGTGAATGTTAAAAATTGTCTTTACATATAATTGGAAGAAATACTAGTTAAAAAAAGAAGAGAAAAAATAGCAAATCTAAACAGTACATAAAAAGTATGACTTCACATTCAATGTTTCATATCCATAGACCCTGACCACTGCAAAGGAGTGGAGGTCATATCTTCTTAAATTCCTTATTTGGGGCCAAGATCATTTTGTTTTTATACAGGATGTATGTGGTAGCTTTATTATAATTTTCATTAAATTTTATTAAACAAAAAAAAGAATAGGGAAGAAGATAAATGAAGAGGATAAAAAGCATTCAAAAGAATATTCCTGTCATTTTAGTCTTGTTTTCTAAGCAAAAAAGTAATTTAAATGAATGATTTTCCAAAGGTCTTATAAATTCTAATCGTTAAATGTCTTACCTAGAAGGCTAACATGCATAAAAAAAATACAATAAAATAAATACATATAGAGCTGAACCAAGAGAAATTTTATTACTTATTTCAATGATTTCAGCAACAAAGTCTTTTTACTAAACTTCAGGGATAAACAATGTAAATAATAATGAGTTTCTGTGATAGAATTCTATACAATGAAATTTACATAAAACATTAAAGGTTGCTGTTTTCATCATGAACATGAGAAAAAAAAATATACACAAACACACCATACCTTTCCAACCATTTCCACTGTAAAAATCGAGAGAAAAACATGCTTTCTTGGTACTCCTCAAATGGTCTTCCACTTAAATAATCATGGACAACCCTAGAAAAATATTTTACACAATTACATTTTTCTAAATTATAATATGACTTTATATTGATGGACCAACTGAGTGAAATGAGTTATCTACCATAAAAGAACTGATTACATGGAATTTTGCATAATTTGGGGAACAAATTTCATATGTAATGAGTTAAATTCAGACGTTTGAAATCCTGACTCCCTAGTACTTGCACCGCCACTGGCGCTATTACACTGCTACAGCAATACTCTATTGGGGGTTGAGAACATATTTTTAATTAAAAAAACAACAGGAAAATGGCTATGGTATATGGAATTTCACATGCAGAAAATGTTCCATGTATCCAGGTAAGTGTCTGAGAACATGTTAATAATAACAATTGTAAAGTGCCCATTAAAAATTTATTTCCTTAGATAGTTGAGGATGATAATGGATAACAGTACTATTATCTGCATTGTGGATTTTACAATTATATTTGTAGAGTCTGTTCCTTTTTACACATTAGACTACTAGTCAATATACTTTGGTTCATGTTTCTTCTGTTGTTGTTTTTAGATATTCAGCTCTGTCACATAGTTGTTTTTAAAAATGAATCATAAATAATAAGAAATATTACAATGAAATTATTTTATATTTGCATTTAAATCAATGAAATTCAATTTATAATTTCAAATTATAAAATTCGATTTATAAAATAAACTTTTCAATCACTCATTAATTCTCTATCAAGATTCTTTGACAAATCATTCTTTTTTTCTTATATGATCATAGCAAGTTCTCCCTTCTTCTGGTTTTACTTCTTTTGCATTACTTTATAATGGTATTCATTTTTTATATTCCTCATACTTGTCGTTCTTAATCGCATTACAGTATTCTCTTTAATTTTATTTATTTATTTAATCATTGCCTCGCTGTTTAATGCTGAGGCTACAATACAGATCAAGAAAATATAAAAAAGAAAAATGAACCCTAGTTACAATATTAACAGGAACTATCATATATTTTGGAATTAACTAGGAATGCACACAACCTGTATAAATACCATCATAAAAGCACAATGACTGAAGAGTGAAATAATATTCAAGGATATATCAGATTGACAGAGGAAAAATGATAATAGTCCCAATATTAACATATGTAATACCAATCAAAATACCAAGGGTGCTTCTTCATAGAACGCAATAAAAAGCTACAATGAAATTTATGTGGAAAAACAAGCAGGTAAAACAATAAAGAGGGATGCTGAGAGGAAAAAGAGCTAAAGGATGTACTCCTATATTCTATGACTTTAAAACAAATTACAAAGCTATTATTTTCAAATCTATTTGGTATAGGGCAAAAAATAAAATTAATTTTTAAAAATGGATCATAGAATCACAGATTTGTAGATGCAAAGAACCTTAAAAGTAATTAACTATAGCACCTTCATTTTACAGATGAGGAGCTGATGCCCAAAGAAGGGAAGTGATGGGATTTAAAAGCAAGCCCCTCTTTGGGGACAAATCTAGGGCTCTTCTGTGCTTTGGAATAGAAACAACAAAAAGCACACAAAAACTGGAGGACATAAAAACTAGTTAAAGAATTAGTTATTTAACAAATGTACCTAGGAAAATGTGGATTTGTCTATCAATATAAGACAGAATTAAACCCACATCTCCCACAATATACCTCAGTGAACTACAATCTGATGAAAGGCTTAAATGTTAAAAAAAAAAAAAAATTCCCCCAAATGAAAACCCACACATTATAAAAAAAGGTGGAAGAAAATAATACAAAGTATTTAACTGTGATAGGGAGATGACTTTATTTTTAATAAATAGGAATTATAAAGGAAGAAACAGTTGTTCTTGATTATATTAAAAGAACCTATGTAACAAAAACAATATAAAGAAAAGGAAAAAAAATTTGGTAAATGTAACAAAAATCCAAAATATTAAAAAAAAAGATCACAACGGTCAAATTCAGTTCAACTCAACAAACAATGGAAAAAAGGCTCCAACTCACTAATAATCACGTGCCAATTGAAACAATATGGAAGCAACACCTTCTACTTGAAACTCAGTGTTGGTAGGGTTATGTATAAACAGGTACTCTCCTATACTCCCCCAACCCTGTTTTTGTATAAATAATTTTCCTGGTTCTACTCATTTCACTCTACACTGGTTCACATAAATCTCTCCAGGCTTTTTTCAGTCCATTCTTTCCATCATTTCTTATGGAATAATAATATTTCATTAAATTCCTACGCTATAATTTGCTAAGACATTTTCAAATTGATGGGCACCCACTTTTGTTTCTAGTTCTTATTTTTTTCCCAGTTCTTAACTATAATAAAATAGGCCACTATAAATATATTTGTACATATTAGTTTTCTCCCTCTCTCTGTGGGACTAGTCATGACATTGCTGGGTCAAAGAGTATAAACAATTTAGTGGCTTTGAGGCACAGTTGTTAATTTTTTCTTCATTCTTTATATTAGTTTTAATCATCTTTCTTACATACACCTGATCTTGCAGGGCGTAATTTGTTTCCACAGACCTGTGTTTTGTACTACATCTCTTCAGCTTCAACATTCTCCTATTTTAAGATGTAAGATTTATCTCTGTTTAAGTCCCTATACCTATCCCACTTAATCCTTAAATAATCTAGGCTGATGGGAAAAAATGACTTAAATACTTCTAACCATAAAGGGCAATAGCAGTTGCTATAGTATCACAATGCCTGGTCTACTGAAGAACTGATATTTCAAACTTATTTCCCCACCCCACAAACACGATTGTCCAAAATCCTAGATACATAAAATGATCTACGATCTGACTGCCAAAGGAAATCACTCTGTGGACACAGGTCACAACTCTTCTACATCTTCTCATCCTCTCATTCATATATGTGCCTTATTATAAAGCACCCACTGAAGACCGATACAATGAAGACCTCTAATTTCAGTTAGAGGTTAGCAAAAAAAAAAAAAAAGGTGCAATTTATTTTGTCATCCAAATTCATAGATCTCCTGAAATCTATTCGTAAACTCCACTGGGGTAGATCCCAGGTTATGAATATCGTGACGAGGGGCACTTTTAGTGACCATTACTTATAGGTTCTAGTAATGGCTCATCACCAAATAGCTGTATGATTCTGCTCAAATTATGCCTCTAATATCCATCAGTGACATGAGGCTAATGTCATCCTTCCGATAACCACAGAAAGCTACTATGAAGATACTTAAGTATAGATGAGAAAGCATTTTACATTTTTAATGTAAAAAGATTACAGAAATATAACATGATAATGAACCAGAAGCATTAAAGGACTGTAAAACCTAGGAAAACTTGAACTGAGGCTAATATAAAACCTCACCTGGAGATGGGATCAGTGAGAGACCAGGCTACTGAAATTTGCATATTCCATAATGGTCTCCTAAGACAAATCAACAAATCCCTTAGTGAATTGAGCTTTGGTTACCTTAGAAGTCGGTCATCGTTTTTGCCATACATGCAAAGAGATTAATTCATTCAAGGTTCCAGAAGAAGGATGTTTACAGGGAATGTTTAATTAATAGCTTATTTTCAAGTCTAAGAATGAAATGCTAGGAGAAAGAGCAGGCAGAATCTTGAGGCAGCAGATAAATCACAGGGAATTTTAGTTCAATTTCTGATTCTTCAGTTCACTATTAATTTGCTCTTATTTTTGAACCTATTTGCTTTCATTTAAGAGTAAGCTGATTAGGAATTTTATCTTAATTTTGAAAACACTTTGATAATATTTGTAGAGTTGGTTTTTTTTTTTGTTTTTTTAATTGACAGCAAGAAAAAGTTACCTTAACATCTGGTCATGGCAATATAATATTTTACAGTTTTTGTTAATAATTACAGTGCTGTGCATTCATCACTTACCTAGTGCAGTCTTTAAAAAGCTCTTTGCAAGGGCTCTGCTCCAGCCTCTCTTTACATTCTTTCACTATATTCTGAGGTATTTCTGGTAAATGGGCAGCAGACTTCACATAATACAAACCAAATACACAAGCACAATTAATAATCTTAAAATAAATCCTTCATTAGCAAAGCTTTTCAAGGAAGGAAGAGAAAAAGATTAATCAAATTAATTGATTATAGAGACTTTAGTTTAATTTTGGCAAAATTTGAATTTGTACATAACTGAAACTAGAAACAAAGGGTTCCAATTAAATATCTTCTGATTTCTTAATATTATGAAATTAAGCTGACAAACAGTTGAGTTTTTATACCTTGAGGCAGAATTTTTAAACTGCAAAGTCAAAAACAGGTTAAAAAAACAGCATAACTAATGAGAAGAAAAAATTCATAACACTCAATAAATGTGAACAGTGAACACTCAATAAATGTGAAACAGTTCAATATATGTTAACTATTATTGTGTTAAGGGGATTGACTGTTTACATAATTCTAAAAATTATTCACTAATGTGTATGTACATATATGTGTGTATATATTTATATAACTTTTAGAATTTCTCTTGATATATTTCACTAGTTCTATTCATCAGTGCTATTCTCTCAAAAGCTGTATGTTTTTTGAAAGTACAAGTTGTACGCTACTTAAGTCTGACCAAAAAAAACTCACCTGCAAAAGATAACCTAATGTTAACATTGAAAAAAAAACCTTACAGAAATTTATTCATGGAGAAAATGACAACAAGAATTAAAAACTTCCACAAATATATATTTGCTTCAGAACCAAAAAGGAGAGATATTGCTAGCTCCCAGATAAAAAAGAAGAGCTGTCAAAAGACGGATGCATAGATTTGTTTTTAAATAATACCTTGAAGTACAAGGGATGCTAAGAGATGGAGGTGAGGGGTAAGTATACTATAGGTATGAGGCAGAGCCAGTAGTATAAAGGTATAGTAGTATAAAGTTCAATAGAATTTGTAGTTTATCCTAGAAGGATATCAAAGATCTGCAGGTGACTGGACATATACCAAACCGTTTTCTTATCTCTGAAGAAAGAGGCAGTTGAACATCAACAGCTGAAACTAGTTGGCCCCTGGATGGTCCCTT
The DNA here is from genome assembly GCF_900497805.2 of Vombatus ursinus. Classification (NCBI taxonomy): domain Eukaryota; kingdom Metazoa; phylum Chordata; class Mammalia; order Diprotodontia; family Vombatidae; genus Vombatus; species Vombatus ursinus. The sequence goes on along the minus strand of NW_020954596.1, from coordinate 9,802,422 downwards.
TACAGTAAAGGCTAAGGCTTCACAGGTTATTACTGGTGTGGCACCAGCGGTTCATGACTAAAGCAATCATTTTCTTGAACCTTTAGCATATGGGTCATTTTCTACTTTTATCATCTCAGCAACCTAACTTTAAAGTGAACTTTTTGACCACTTAATACCTAAGAATCTTTTCACTGATGTCTCATTGAGTCATGGAAGTCACTGCCATGAGTCTTTGAAGTTTATGTCTACAGAATACAAGCTCAGGCAGGTCCTCTAAAGCAGGAAAAGCTTTGTGAATAGGCCTGATGATGGACTGTGTCTGCTGTCAGATGACCAGTTTACCTAAATATAGACTGGCTCATTACCAGAAGGTCGGTCTTCATTCAGCTAATGAATTTTACTGGCTAAAGCAACTAATGAAGACAGACTATGGTGTAAAGAGGTTGTAATATGCAATGGTGGGAATGGAAGCTCTACAATGACAAAAATAAAGACCTTTTTAAGTATTGAAGTGTCTATGAGAAAAAAATATCCAAAGTAATATAATGAAATCTAACTACAGAGTAGAATTTAAGATAAAGTCAATCAGCAACAGATCTTGCAAGATAAGAAACCAATTGCCAGACTGGTGGCACCTTCGAAACTAGTTAATCCAACCCATATCCAAAGAAGAAGTCCCACCACAAATTAACACAGTGAGTGGTCATCTAGACTTCCTATGGGACATGACCTGAGATAGCCTGAGGCAACCTATTCTACTTTTGGATGGCTCTCATGATTGGGGACTCCTTACAGAAAAGTTAACCTTGTCTTTTTTCAGCTCTAACACTGCTTCTGGTTCTGCTTTATGGGGATGAACAGTACAAGAGCAGCCTCTTTTCCACCCCAAAATCCTTCCCATGTATGAAGATAGCCCTCATGTTCCCTCTAAATCTTCTCTTCTCCAAGCTAAATACAGCTCCAGTTGTTTCAACTAATTATCACACGGCATGGACTCGAGACACTTTATTATCCTGGCTGCTCTCTTCTGTATCATGTCAAAACCCTTGCTAAACTGTGACATTCAGAAGTGAACTTCAGATATGGTTCAGCATGGCAGAATAATGTGGGACTCTCACCTCCTGATTCCTAGGGGCTATGCTACTCAGTTCAGTACATGGTAGTATGAGTTTATTTGGCTGACATTATACCACTGACATGTTGATTTGATAATGCACTAAAATCCCCAGATCTTTTTAAGACTAAGAACTAGTTATTGTTATTATTTTTCTTTTTTGCTTTTTAGTGAGGCAATCGGGGTTAAGTGACTTGCCCAGGGTCACACAGCTAATAAGTGTCAAGTGTCTGAGGTCAGATTTGAACTCAGGTCCTCCTGAGTCCAAGGCCAGAGCTCTAACCACTGCATCACGTAGCTACCGCTTATTCTTCTCTTTCTGCCTCCAATACCAATACCTCCACTTGTGAAGATGATTTTTTTTTAACTGAAGTGTTAGATTTTACATTTACCTCTATTATATTTATCTTATTATAGTTCTAGCTTGTTGAGGTCTTTTTGGTTTTTAACTATTATGCAGGATATTAGCTATCTTTTTCAGCTTTGTCTTCAGCAAATTTTATATATGTCATATATACCTTTATGTAAGTCATTAATACAAATGGCACAGGACTATACCTATAACCCTGGGGCTCTCTAAGGGATCCCTCCTTTCAAGATGACATCAAGCTATTAACAGCTATTCTCTGAGTCCAGCTGTTCAAACAGGTCTGAATTCATCTAAATGTACTATCAGGTGGCCCAAATGTCTCCATTATTTTCACAAGAATAGCACAATATCCTTCCTCAAATGCTTTGCTGAAATCTAAGTACACTATATACATCACTTCCAGGTTAGCAGCCCTATCAGAAAAGGAAAGATAGTCACTCTGCCGTGATCTGTTCTTACATCTCAATGGGGTTTCATTTCTGAAATACCAAAAGAATCTAATCATAATACGGCTATTTTACCTGTAAGTAGGTTCTGTGACAAGACAGCATTATAATGAGGTTTCAGTTTTTTCTCTATGAGTAACAAAATTATTTCAAATACTATTTTAAGATAAATTGGAAGAGTCAAAAATGAAGAAGATAAGATACATTACATTGTTTTATCTTCAATATAGTTAAAAAACAGCCTTCAAATTAATTTCAAATAACAGAAGTATAAACTGAAACAAGGAAAAAGGGTAAACTTTTATTCCTTCATCATTCCTATTGTACCCTGACTCTGAGATAAGTAACTTCTCTGAATATATGCATGATTTTAAAAATAATATTTAAATTTTTTATCAGCTTGTGTTAATTATAATGCATCAATGCAACATACATGCTCTTCTACTTCCTTGCTATTTCTCAAATTATCCTTTCCTCTTCAATTTCATTGCCCTCATCACCTCTTGTGACCATTTTAACAGCCTCCTGACTGCATGAATTAAGTTTGTTTCATCACCATCTATCCAGTCAACCAATTTTACAACTTGTATCATGCTCATCTCATTTTCTCTCACCACAAATATACAAGTAGTGGCCAAATCTTGTCATTTTTACTTCTGTGTCATCCTCTGCATCTGTCCCCTTCTTTCTACACCCTCAGTCAACAATCTCCCTCATCCCTTCTTGCCTAGACTATCACAATGGCTACCTAAAAGTGTCCCTGCTTCACAACTCTCCCCACTTGAATCTTTCACCCAGATCCCAAAGCAAAAGCACAGACTTGCTCACATCACTCCCTACCCAATAAAATCCAATGGTTTCCTACTGACTCTAGAACCTAATATTATTTCATCTTTATTTCACTCTTTTCTCATCTCAATTTTTGTGAGTTTTATAATGTATATAATTATTAGTAGAGAAGCATGCATATACTGTTTAGAAATAAGTACATATATTAGTGAACTCAAAATTTTTTGTTGGTTGAAGTAAGGAATCAAAAAGGTTTGAAGACTACTGCCCTAAACCATAAATAGCCTTCCCAACTGGTCTCTGCCTCTGGTGTTTCCACCCTCTCCCCAATTTATTCTACACATAAAATGAGATTAATCTTTCTACAAGACTTAATTGTTCACATTATCAAACTACTTAAAAACCTAAACTTCTTAGCCTGGCATTCAAATACCTTCACAATCAGGCCCCAACCTGCCTTGTGAACCTGATCATCACTAGGCACTTTCCAGAGGTGAATCTCCCCATCTTCTGCTTTTGCTCTCATACCTTCTCCCTTCCTAAGGTCCCCCTCCCCGACTTCTCTCCAGCTCCACACTTCTCACTTCCCAACTCAAGTGCTGCCACCTCTAAGAAACCTTCCCAAAGTACACCCTCTGCCCTCCTATTAACTCCTGAAACCCTTGTCCCCACTGACTTAGGCGTTAATCATGCACCCCTTTGTGACAATGGTCACTCACTGTGTAGCAGGAAAGAACAATGAATGGAGAGTCAGAAGATACACAAGACTTTCCAGTCCTCCCACTGTTTGACCTTACTCAAGTCACTGAATCTCTCCAAGACTTGATTTTCTCACTTTTTAGGACAACAGCCATAACTCCACAGGAAGGCAACACAATCTGGCCAAGTTATAGGACTTGGGGTAAGAAGCCCTTGGTTTGAGCCTTGGTTCCAATACTTACTATAGTGTGACTTCGCCTCTGAGCCTCAGTTTCCTCATTTGTGAAATGGGCATGAGAAGACGTATACTATCCCCTTTAAAGGATTATTCCAATAAAAGAACTTTGAAAACCCCAAAGCATTATGGGAACTACTATTTTGATTTACCTAATTATAAGCTCCTCGAGGGCAAGGCACTGCCACTATTTTTTTCAATTATTCGCAGGAACTATTATTGGATGCTAAATTTACATACTGGGTAGCTAGATAGTACAGTGGAGAGAGAGCCAGGCCTGGAGTCAAGAAGACTCATTTTCCTGAGTTCAAATCTGGCCTCAGACACTTACTAGCTGTGTGACCCTGGGCAAATCACTTAACCCTGTTTGCCAAGTTTCCTCATCTGTAAAATGAGCTGGAAATGGCAAACCACTTCAGTATCTTTGCCAAGAAAACACCAAATGGGTTCACAAAGAGTTGGACACGACTGAAAAAACTGAACAACAATAAATTTACATACATAACTAAATAAATAATTGTGGTTTTTATATTAGGTAGTACTTTTTTAGCTTAAAGACACACTAAGGGAACTATGCCATACACACAGGAAAAGAAAATCTAGCTAGAACAGGATAAAGCAATGCATAAAATATAAAACCATCCACCAATAATGACTCAGTAAAAGCTATTTTTAGCCTTAGCTAGTTTCTAGTGAAATTAAATTAGAACAGGAGAACATTTTAAAAATTAACAATTTGTTCAGTTTTGGGGAAAATTTTCTTCTGACATTTTCCTTTAATCGAAGGAAAAAGCAAGTTAATAATATTGACATAATATTAACTTAAAACACCTTGCATTTTAATATGTTCCCTTGGAATCTAAGAAGTCTTTAGTTTGAATTTGAAGAATAACAAGTTACAAACAATTATCAGCTAGAGAATAAAACATACCCCATTGTTGAAGTATGTGTCTAAAACCATCAGAGCAGTCTCTCTTCGATTTTCATCTGAAGCCACTTCATATTCGGCCTGGGAAAGAAAAGTGGGGGGGAAAAGTCTATGCTTTATAAATTAAAAAAAAAACACCACCACCAAATATATACCTACATACAGAACAACTCATTCAAACCTAAAATGTGTGATTATTGGGTTTAGGGAAGCCTTCTTTGATCTCTTTATTCTGTGACCTCTCTTAACCTTCTCTTCCTTTCAAAATTTCCTAATGCAGTCTGGTTCTTTCCTTTAGCCCTATCTCACAAACTTATCATCCCCCTATCAGACAGTTAACTCCTGGACTAGAGATGCTTTTTTCATCCTTGCAGTTTCCAGTCCCTACCATAGTGAATTGCTCACTTGTTTGATAAAATAATTCAGAAAATCTCCACTTTTTTCACTAAAGGAATCTACTTAATAAGCTTATACTCATGTAACTTTAGATTTGGAAGAATCTTCAGAGATCATCTAGTCCAACCTCATTTTACAGTGAAGGAAGCTGACTTAAAGACATACTGTCATTTGCTAAGGGGGTTAGGAAACTAAGAAGTTAGCTGCCCCATTGTTTTCCTAAATTCTCTTTATGCTATACTTTGATTTGGGAGCATTAAATTGGATTAAACAAAACAAAACAAAAATGATAGCTTGGGCATACAAGCTGTTATAATGAATTAGGTTTTAGAGATCACATAAAAAGAGTTTGCTTTTATCTTTGTTCAGTTTTCAAAACATATATGAATAAATATTTTTCAAGAGTTAAGACTAAATCTCTATTTCTCAACCAACAATCTGTAGATTACCATCAGTCTTTGGGAAAGGAGGTGTCATTTTATATAAATAAAGGTGACTAAAGGGAAGAAGTTTTGTCTGATTCTTTTCCCTATAGTTATTCCTACTGTGGAAGCAAAGCAACCTTTGGGTGCCTCATGCCCCGGGCCTTTGCCCCAGGATTATGGGCTACTTTATGTTGTACCAAATTTTAGTGGGTTATATCTTAGTTTATCAAGTTTGGACACACTAGACTATAGTTTGTCTCTTCATTTCTACTCTGTAACCTTCTCTTCTCAGTCTTCTAATTAGAAGATCCAAAGAACCAAGGATCCAAGAGAAGGATCCAAGTCTGTTTAGCAGGAAAATTAAAGACTTGGAGTGGAGGTGAGGAAGGTGGGGAAACGATGATTTTCTCAAACTTTTTGGAGAGCTATAACTTGGGACAGGGATTAGGACTACTCTGTCTAGGTCCAGAAAGTGAAATGGAATAATAAGCATATGTTACAAGAAGTCAGATTTTACCTCAATAAAAGGAAAACGTTCCTAATAATTAGAGCTATCCAAAAACATACCAGGCTTAGAGATCAAGCTTCTTCTATCAACAGAAGTATTCAAGGAGGGATGTGATGATGCCTTGCTGGGGATCTGGTAGACGGGACTCATGTATTAGACTAGATGGCTGCTGATGCCCCTCTTTTAATTCCAGCATTCAATAATTATATTTAGATTTACTACTTTAAATCATTAAGCATTACTTTAGTCATAAAGTAGGATAGAAAGGTTAAAAGATCTATCTATTTATATCTGTGCATCAAAAAAAATTTGTCACATTCAGCGAATTACATTCTTTTTTTTTCCTTAGTGCTAGACATATTTGGTTTCCTAGTACGTACAAGTTTATGACATGAATGGATTCTGTCGAACTTTGAATGTTTAAAATTCAATTTCTGGAGCACAATCAGTATAGTGTTAAGCTGGATCTGGTCTGAAAGTTATTCAACTCTTCAAAAAAGGGATAATGAAAGAAAATGAATTATCTATTCAAAATTGGAATTTTTTACTCACAAACTTTTCCACATTACCAATTATAAGGTGCCAATTATAAGGCTCAGGAATGGAATACGGATTAAGGGAAATGAGTAATAATGCAACTCTGAGGTCACCTCTTCCATATGTTACCAGAGTAGTGCCTTTTCCTTTTTCTTACATTCCTTAAAACTATTTTAAGGGAACATGCATTCCCTAAATTAGCATCCACATAAATACACTAAGAGACATTCAGCAAGAGAAGAAAAAGTAGGGTAGCTGGATATAGTAAGAATGAAAACTACTCCAAGACATGAGAGGAATCAAGAAATGAGGAGAAAACATCTTTTTAAAAAAATTCTCTGGACAGTTCTCAGATGAAGAAATTAAAGCCATCTATAGTCATACGAAAAAATGCTCTAAAATGCAAATCAAAACAACTCTGAAGTACCACATCACACCTGTCAGAACGGCCAACGTGACAAAACAGGAAAATGATAAATGTTGGAGAAGATGTGGGAAAATTGGAACACTAATGCATGTTGGTGGAGTTGAGAAATGATACAACCATTTTGGAGAGCAAGTTGGAACTATGCCCAAAGGGCTATAAAAATGTGCATACCCTTTGACCCAGCAATAGCACTTCTAGGGCTATATCCCAAAGAGATCACACAAACAGGAAAAGGACCTATATGTACAAAAATATTCATAGCAGCTCTTTTTGTGGTAGAAAAGAATTGGAAATTGAGGGAATGCCCATCAATTGGGGAATGGCTGAGCAAGCTGTGGTATGTGAATGTGATGGAATACTATTGTGCTATAAGAAATGAACAGGCTGACTTCAGAAAAATCTGGAAAGATTTGTATGGTCTGATGCTGAGTGAAGTGAGCAGAACCAAGAGAACGATGTACACAATAACAGCCATGTTGTGTGATGACTAATATTGATACACTTAACCCTTCCTGGCAATACAAGGATCTAAGACATCTCCAGAGGCCTTGTGATGGAAAATGCTATCCACATCCAAAGAAAGAACTATGGAAGTTGAACTGCTACTTTTTTTCTCCTCTGTTGAGTTTTGTTTCCTCTTTCTGGTGGTTCCTCCTATTGGTTTTAATTTTTACTTACAACATCACTAATGTGAAAGAATGTTTAATATAAATGTAAATGTATAGCCTATATCAGATTGTGTGCCATCTTGGGGAAGGTAGTGGGGAGGAAGGGGCAGAAAAATTTCAAACTCAAAAGCATATGGAAGTGATTATTAATAGATCAAAATAAATTAATAAAAAAATTCTCGCCCATATTCTCTGTCACTCAAAAGATAATTTTTAAGCTATCATTTAAACTTTCTGCTGAGATGGTAAATGATAATCCATTATAGTCTACCCTAGATAACAGAATTTTAGAGACCTCAGGTTACAGGCAAATAGTTTCTATTTCTCCCAAAATAATTATCTTTGCAGCATTATCATTATCAGGGCAACTGAACTGCCTATGTTCATATTCCAAATGTGATGTTCACTAGCTTTGTCACACTGGGTAATTCACTTAATTTCTCCAAGCCTCAGTTTCCTCATCCAAAAAACAAACACCTATAGTACCTATCCTCATAGAATTGTTGTGAGGCTTCAACAAGATAATATCTGTATTTGGAATCTGAAAGCATTTTATAAACGTTAGTTACTGCCCCGGTGGTGGTGACGATGCTTCAGTGTTCCCCCTCATAACTGCCATCCCAAGGGCTAAATAACCTTTATTCAAGACTGAATAAAAATGTGCCTAAAATAAACCACCTCACCTTGAAGTTTTTAAAATACAAAATTTAAGATAGAAATAAAGATCTAAACTCTGAGAAGTTGCTGAAACAGTGAAAGATCAGAACTTTCTATCTTGCACTTGGACATAGAAACTAAGTAATAATATTTACTTCAAATAAAAAGAGAGAACTATTTGATGGCTCAACAAGCCTCAGTAATTAGGATATTTCTGAAGTATACAACTTTGCCTCTGATATAACGTACCTCTGTGTGTGTGTGTGTGTGTATAAGTATGTACATGAACACACACACACACACACAGAGAAAAAAATGGTTGGGCTGCATTTTGCTTCTTTACTGACTGGCAGGTGTGTGCACATGTATGTGCACTCACATAGACATACACACACCCCAAAGCATAATTCAGCTCAATCACCATTCTGGCAGAGTTCTCTAACACAACCTAGTCCAATGTGCTAGGCAAATGAATCAAAATGCTCTCTGCCTTAATCCAGTAACTCTAAGAGCTGACAATCATTTCAGGTGTCTAAGACATGAGGGTAAGCTCTTCAGAATGAGGATACTGCTTCAGGAAGAATTCGGAAAGTCCACAAAATGGATCTTTGTCATTATCTCGGATATGACAGACTCTAAGATGCATCTTAATGGAAGTGGCTTAACATTTGACTTTCCTAAGATCATAGATGAAGAGCTGGAAGGGACCTCAAAGTCCACCTAGTACAGCCCCCTCATGTCACAGATGAGGAAACTGAACCATAGGGAGGTTAGGGGACTTACCCAAGGTCAGAGAGGTAGTAAGCACCAAAGGTAGGATTTGAACCCAGATCCTCTGATTCCAGAGCTTTCTATTTCTACTATACTATACTGCCTCCCTCAAGGGCTACTCCTTATTACTACATTATTTGATAAAAGACAGCTCAAATCACTAAAGCCTGAAGTTCACTCACCCTTGGAGCTTAAGTCACTGCCACAAAAGTGCCTTCTAGGTTTCTTACTTAAATTTGCAGTCCTAGGGTGGTTCAAAAAAGAGCTTCTGTGAGTTTTGTTTGCATCACACTTATGTCCCACGACACTGAAGGCTGCTTCAGTGGTGGCTTACTTTCCCCAAAAAGACTTTTTCAAACTGAATCAGGTCACAGGTTACCAACCTAAGCAACCAGCTCAATTTTCTGCACGCTACAGATTCAACAAATGCTACTTGTACTTCTGGTCAAAGGCTTAAATTACTACTAAAGTGACTTTGAGGGAAGTTCATTTGAGGCGGGGGACCACAAGTTTGAGTGACAGCTGGATCAAACATGGATCCACTCTTAATCGGACTAGACTATCCAACGCGAGGTTCAAAATGGAGAACTAGAGCCATTCAAATTAGAAGGGAGCCACTGAAATCATAAATAACTTATCTTTGTGTTGTTTAAAAAAACTTTCTGACAAACACTTCCCTCCCCAGGGTGGGGAAAGCATCCACAACCATCTCCCTGGGTTGCAACTCAACTTATGCAACAGACATATTCCTTTACAAAGTTTGTAGCAAATTGAAGTTGTATAAAACAAATCATCCTCCCATAGGCTTGCATTTCAGAAATGTCTTCCCAAACAAAAATATTTAATCACAGATTACAATTAAAACTGTAGAAAATGCTTTTAAAGGATATAAAAGAACAACATAATAAAAACTGATAGTAATACTTAAAAAGGGATTTAATTGTTAATGTAACCCCTGCTATAAAAGTAAGGAGGTAACAACTTGAAAAAACTCAAGGAAACATACTTGGCTAGGTAGGAGTAAAAGGGCCAGGATCTTTGGGTATTTTTCAAGGAAAACTTGAGAAGTATGACTACACAACAGGCCATGGTTTCCAAAGGTTAATAGTCACTTCTCTGCCCAGTAGACTACATCAGAAGACTTTGCCCTTAAATATGACAGGTGTACAACACTAAATGTATTTAATCAGTCCTATCTGAGTTGCTGTTGTTACATTCCTATCTTAGTGATAACCCTTTGGTAAAGTTTTTTTTTCTCTCCTAATACCAAGTTAGTTGATGAAAATCCCTATAAAGAAAGGAACTACACCTTATTTACCTTTATATCCCACTACTTAGTACACAAGGCCTCTCATATAGAAGGTACTCAATGAATGAAGGAATATATACATCAAATCTAAAATGTAATTGTAGGGACCAAATTACCTATTGCAAAACTTCTAATGATTTGCAAACAAACCATTAAAATTGTCCTAATGGTCTTTAAACAAAGCCTATAGCTCATCTGTCCATCTATTGAGCTAAGAGTAAATGAAAGGACCACCTAGCCCTATCCTTTAGAATAACTCCCTAAGTTAATCAGCTTCTCTGTATATGGTAGTCTTAAAGAGCACAGAGGCTGCGAGGTCAACAGTGTGTCGCTAATGCTCCCGGAAAGAAGTAAAATGTGAACTATTACCTCACTGATCATTAGTAATACCTCATGATTGCTATTGAATCATTTGCCATTCAAAGAATCCAAATCCTAGAGTTAGAAAGGACCTTAGCCAGAATAAGAACTGTAAAGAATAAAAACCTCCCCCTCCTACTCCAAGATGGAAAAAATATTCCATCTACCACTGTAGATCAGGATCTTCTCCAAAACTTAGAGTCTTTGAGAGTAGCCTAGAGCACCCAGAGGTTAAGTGATAAGGTCATACAAATCAAGCTTTATCAGAGGTGGAACTTGAAGCCAGGTCTTCCTGGCCTATGGATAGGTCCCTATCCATTCCTTCAGGCTGCCTCATGATGATTTAAAACCTTTTGAAATAGTGAGTTTCCTGTCACAAGAGTTGTGAAAGCAAAGGATGAAACATCACTTTTGTAGGGATTTATGTGTATAATTCATGCTTTTTTGAGAGACAGGGGGCAGGAAGCAGGGGAAGGAACTGAACCAAATAAACAATGAAGTACCTTCCAACTCTAGTTTTCTATGATTCTATGTTAGGTTAATCTCTCTACTCAAGTAGATCAGTTCCATAACTCTGAAAGGACAGCAGGTGGTGTAAGGGAAAGAATGCTCTCTCTGGCATCAAAGGACCTACCACTGCTATTCACTATCTGTATGACCTCAGGACAAGTCACTCCTTCACTTCTCTGGGTCTCAGTTTCCTTCACCATAAAGGGAGGGGGCTGACCTAGGTCATCTGCAGCTCTAAATCTATGATCCTGTAAATAAAGAAATAAATAGACAGGTAAATAAATAGGTAAGTCCCTCGCCTGAGGGAGCCCATCTACAACATCCCCAACAAACTGTCCCCCAGCCTCTACTTGAACACTTTTGGTGCCTGGGAACTCACTACTCTCCAAGGCAGCTCATTCTACTTTCACACAGCTTTGATTTTTAGGAAATTCCTTCTTAAATTAAATTGAAATCTGCTCCCCTGTAATTTTCGGAAACAGTGTGGTATGGTAGAAAGAGTTCTAGACTTAGAGTTAAAAAGACCTGGGTTGGAATCCTACCTTTTAATCTTCCTAGCTATAACTGTGTGACCATGGGCAAGGAATTTATATTGAGCTTTAGTTACCTCATCTGTAAAATGCAGACAGTGATACCTTTAGCACTTACCTCACAGGGTTCATATGAGTACCAAGTAAGATACTGTGTGTCAAGTACTTTATAGGGCCGAAGCACAGATAAAGTCTATTAGTATCATTTCCCTCACTGACCAATTTTTCCTCTCTGGAGCAAGGCAGAAAAAATCTAATCCCTCTTCCAATATTTGAGTGATTTATAATTGCTATTATGTCTTATTTAACTCTCTTCCAGGACAAACACTCATTTTCTTCAGCTAATCCTTATGTATCTATTTTGAGTTTTCCTCACCATCCTACTGGACCTTCCCTAGATACAATAAAGATGCATGATTCCTCCTAATTCAACACATTCTATATGTAGTTCGACAAATACTATGAAACAATCATCATCATCCTTGACCTGGACACTTTATGTTCGTTGATATTATCTAAGATCTAATTAGCTTTTGAGAAGCTGCCATGAAAAATTGTTTATTCATTTTGAGTTTTCAGTCAACTTAAAATAGGTTCTTTTTATATCTAGCCACCTCTCTTTTATTGTGTACAGTTTCATATTTATTAGTCCTCTCTAACTAGATTGTGAACCTCTTTAAGGCACTAATTAAGTCTTATATTTCTTCTGCATCCCCCACAACACCTACCAAGAGGCTGGGCATATGATAATACGTGCTCATTATACTGGAATCAGTCCTATCTTAATCTTCTTGAAGTTAACTGGACAAGTTATATTTTGATCACAGTATCTAGTGCTTTCCCCTTACTACTTGGTTTGAAATTTCTGACAAAACTTGACAGGCTCTCTGCCAGATACCCAATGGGATGGAAAGTGGTTTAATGAGAAAATATGGCTGAGTGAGAGCATCCAGTTACAGCCAGTCAAAAGAAAAACACTAGCACAATAGTTTACTGTTACTCCAAAGGTATAACAATTTTAAATCAATGTAAGGCTAAGCTAAAAAATTTAGCTCTAAGGAAGGCCACCACATTTCAATGTATATAGCAGAACTTCAATAAACATTTGTTAATTGACTGATATAGTCTGCGAAAGAAGATAAATACTAGGTCACACAGAGAAAACTTTGCATCCACTTCACAAACTGAAAAAAGTACTCTGGGCAACTGCTCCTAGAATAAACAAACCCCCTATTCTTAGTCCCATCTAAGTAAGCTTCACTGTTTTGAAATCTTTTGCTTTTAAAGTAGTACTCAAACACGAGTAGAAAATAGAATTTTTTTAGATGTATAAGGCACACCACCTACTACTAATACAGTTGGGTCAAATAAAGTTAGAGTTAGGCCATGTTCCAAACTAGAAATTTGCTATGCTTGGTTTAAGAAGACTGGAAGATCCCTTCAACAAAAGATGGTTTTCCCCTAGAAAGGCAATGAAATTAGCCTTGAAAGTTAATTAGTCGAAGGAACTAAGATTTCAACAGTTTACTTAACTTTATAATCACCTAAGACATAAAATCCTATATACTAGTAGTCAGGACTCCTTAGGTTTAATAAATTTCCGAACACAGAGTCAGTACACTGACTATACTGTAAAATGTGGAGGAAATATGCCCCACTGAATCAATTCTCTATTTTTGCTGAAGACCTTTTCCATATGATTGTTCAGTAAACTTTCTTTTGGTAAAGGTTATATTACCTACAACTCTCATTTCATCCTGATCCCAAGCCTGAACCACAGGACCACATGAGCCAGAATTTGTCTACAACAAAAGGGCAACCACAGAAACTGTAAAACAAGAAACAGGAGTATAAAGACATCTCTTAACAAGTGGCAAATTCTGTTCGACCTGATTGTGTCTCTCATGACATTATGTCTTCCACATCCCTTTGACTCAGTATATCAGAGGATTATGAATGTTTGCCATCTGGGAAATGAAAAGATACTTTTCAGACAGTCAAAAGAACACTTCTTGGAATTTTAGTTTCTCTCCAAATCAATACAGCAAAACAAAAATAAAAACCAACAGGCCACTTACAAGTTATCTAGGATGCAACATGGGATACATTAAAATATAAGCTTTAATACTATATGGATTACAATTTTACACCAAAGAAATTTCTTTACCATGATAATTTGACTCCAAGAAAACTGGTTCATTCACTCTTACATCATCGCTCAAGTCTAATTAAGAAAAACATGAAGCGATTTACTCTCTTTTATAGTATGTTCCTATTTATTATCTTTTAAAAAAATATGACTAAGCAGTCAAAATAAATTGGAATAAGTTGCTTACCACTGCATCCAGAAATTCAATGCACTTCTTTAGATCAAGCTTTGTATCACAGAACTGCCTGAAAAGTAGTCTTCCAATGGGCTGTTTGTCACAGAGACTGTTATAGTCCTTTTCTAAGTATAAAAAGAAAATGTAAACAACCATGACTATGAAAAACTGCAAAGTGATTTTCTAAATTTTATTTTACACTTGACATAATGAAAATCAAAACATTATTTGCAACTTTAGTAGTATTACACTCATCATTTTTTCATAGAAAATAAAAGATTCGCCCTCATGAATAAACATTTCAAATGATGGCGAAGGGTAGAACAAAGATAATTCAGAAAAAGTATCACATGGCACACTTGCCCAAGTCAACTCATTCTACCACTGAAAGAAAGCTGTATTTGAAAGCAGAGCTGGAGATGAGGCCAGGGCGGGGGGGGGGGGGGGGGGGGGGGGAGAAAGTTGGGGGGAAATGGAAAAGAAGATCAGAACTTTAAAAAAAAAAGTTTGTTCAATAAAGTAACTTCTAGCATTTATTTAATGTTTTCAAATTGGCAACACTTGTTATACGTACTATTTCATTTCAAAGAAATCAAGCAACTTGATTACTGTCAACCAGTTGGTGTCAGAGGTGGAATTTGAGCAGGTACTATTTCATTTCAAAGAAATCAAGCAACTTGATTACTGTCAACCAGTTGGTGTCAGAGGTGGAATTTGAACAGGTCTTCCTGAATTCAAGTCCAGAACTCTATACACTATGTCATGGTACCTCAAACACTATACTCATCAGAGAAAATGTACTGTATATACCTCTGTTCCCTTACAACTGAATAATCCAAATCATGACAAATGACTGAGCTAGAAGTAACAAAGCAGAACTGAGTTTCTCTTGTCTTCCAACTCAGTCTCTCTGCATATGATTTATACTTTCCTGTTTACCTATGTGAAATGAGAAAATAATATACTCCTATATCTACTTAGTAATTGTATTATATTTACATATCTTATGTATCCTATGTAACTGGTTAATATTTTTATACTCACTAATCCCCAAAAATAATCTGTTTGAGAATGTATGAATGTTAATTTCTGTTCTGGCTCAAGAAGAATTAAAAAAACAAATGCTTAAAGTGATTAATGTATGAATTTAATTTTAGCAATCAGATAAGTCAGTCTAATAGGGAGAGTTTCCAATTTTAAATAAACACACAAATACACAAAACAGAAGTACATGTCTTCAAAATTGTGCTTACAAAATGTTAACCCAAAGAAATGCCTTACTGCAAGTGATTAGTAATTAATTTGCTCTTCATTACAAGAACTCAAACTTTGCTTTCTTCCACAGTAAAAGAAAAAAAAAAGTCCACTGCATCATCAAGTGGAAAATCAAAGTTCAAGTGATATGAAAAGTTACTTAGCAGAAATTAGGAGGGAAACAAAATCATTTTTAACATCATTATTTCTGTTACAATTGCTGTTTAAATGACATCCACTAGTAGTTCTTCCACTACTGCATAAGTCACCTAAAATAAATCTGTCAATAAGTGGAGTACGGGAATTCCACGAGCTACATTTTTAAAGTAGAGTCACACCCGGAACAAAAGTGGTCATTTAAGTTGTGAAGTTTTTTTTTTTATGTGAATCTCCTGGGCACTAAAGAAAGTGAAAAAGTATTACACAAAAAGCAACAAACACAGCTGCTGATATGGTACATGGCTATCACCCTAGTTCAGGCCCTCACCTCAACTTACATTGGTCTCCTTGCCTCAAATTTCTCCCTAACAGCTACCAAAGTGATTTTCCTCAAGTAGATGTCTGACCATGTCACCCCCTTACTCAATAAACTCCTATTATCTATTAAGACTTTTGTTAATGCAATATAAGCTCTTCATAACCTGACCCCTTCCTATTTTTCCAGTTTTCTCATACTTTGTTTCCTTCCACGCTCTCTCCACAATCCAGTTTAAACTTATCTACTTGAGGTTTCTATCTAACACTCTGTCTTCTATCTCCATGTCTTAGAAATGGTGATCCCTCATGCCTAGAAGCCTCAATGTTCTTCTTCCTCATCTTTGTCTTTTAGAGTCCCTTTTTGTTGTTGTTTAGTCATTTCAGTCGAGTCAGGCTTTTCATGACCCCATTTGGAGTTTTTCTTGTTAAAGATACTAAATCGATTTGCCATTTTCTTCTCCAGTTGATTTTACATTTGAAGAAACTGAGGCAAACAGAGTTGAGTGATTTACCCTGGCTCTTCCTGACTCCAGGCCTGGTGTTCTATCCACTTCGCCACCCAGCTGCCCTTTAGAACGCCTAGCTTTCTTCAAATCTCAGTTCAAATTCGCCTTTTTCAGAAAGCCTGTCCTAGTCCCCTGTGAGATGCTAGTATCTTCTCCTCTGAGAAGACCTCCCACCTACTCAGCATGCTCCTTGCATATACCTAGTTGTTCACATAATATCTCTTCCATTACATTGTGAGTTCATTGTGAGTGGGGACTGTTGTTTTCTCTTTCTTTGCATCCCCAGTGCTTGTTACCATGACTGACACCTAAGTACTAAATAAATGCTTTTTGACTGATTGATACTTTTTGTTTTTTTACTGAAGTCTAAGAAAGACCAGATCTACTCCAGAACATCCTCAAATGAAATTTTACTAAAAGTTATGCCTCAATAAATGAATCATCCAAGAAGGCTACCCCTACATAAATGTAATTAGCTGTGTAAAAGAAAAAAAAAGTCTATCAATAGAGCTGCTTGATGTCGGGGGCAACAAATGACAAAAATATGTGGTGCCTGGCACATGCATACAGTCCCTAATATTAAGGAGGCTGAAACTGGTGAATTTGTTTGAGTTCAAATTTCTGCACTATACTAACTATAGCATTAATACAATGATCCTTCTAGGAATGGGAGGAGGGGCAAAATTGCCATGGAAATGGAAGTCGGAGCTTCTGTTAAGATCAGTCCAAGACTATACTTCTAAGCTGGGTGAGATTGCCTCAAAAAAGAAAAAAAAAAACCCACATAAGTGTTCTTATCCATTTAGGACTGCAGGATTCAGAGCTGAAAGGGACTTTAGAAACAAAGAAGTACTCCTCCAAATGAAAGCAAAAAGGCAAAGTTAAATTATCTACACTATCACCCTCCTTCCGTCTTAAATTGCACGTTCTAAAATTTCTTCTCTAATCACCATCTCCTGCCCTTTATTTTCTTCCACTGCTCCCCTCCTCATGAGCTTGGACTTAATACCTCCCATGACCAGAAATTTCTCAGTTCTTTGCTATTTGACCAGTTCCTCATCTCTTTCTGGTCTCTGTTTTCCTCTCTTCTCAGTCTTAACTCTAGTTCAACAAGTCACTGTCATCCATCTTTGAAGCCTACCCCCTTGGCTACTGGTCTTGCCTTTACTGCTCAACTTCTAGAAAGAATCTATATTTGATGCCTCTACTTCACCTCTGCTTATTTCCCAACCCCTTGCAATGTGGTTTCCAACTTTACCACTCTATTGAAATTGTCCCCTCCAAGTTCATGATCTTTTAATTAATAAATCCAACAAGCTCCTTAATTCTTTCTCCTCCTTGATCTTTCCCAAGTACTTTACATTATTGAGTACCTTCTCTATCCTACATACTCCCTCCTTTTTGCTCCAGTAAAAGTTTTCTCAGTTCTACCTGTCTGATTGGTCCTGAATCTCTAGAGATTCAGTCTTTCTTCTACCCCTTCATTTGGGATATCCCCTGAGACTACACTGAGTCCTCTTCTGTTTTCTCTAAACTCACTCCATTAAAGAAGTGAAGCCAAGATGGCAGAAAAAAGGCAGGGACTCACCTGAGTTCTCCCCTAAACCCTCCAAATACCTTTAAATAATGCCTCAAAACAAATTCTATAGCGGCAGAACCCACAAAAGGACAGAGTGAAACAATTTTCCAGCCCAAGACAACTTAGAAGGTTGGCAGGAAAGTTCTGTTGCACCAAGGTGAGAGGGAAGTTAAATCCAGCCCAGGCCACACCAGCACAGAAGGGGCTCCAGCATACCAGGAGCAGGTCGTGGGGGCAATGGAATCAGTGGTGGCACTGGCGGTTTCCAGACCTCTCAGCCTATAGGTATTAAGGGGGCCAGACAAGTGGTCAGATGGAGATTATCAGGGTCCCTTTGCTGGCGCCAGGGGCAGTACTCTGTTACATTGTCCAAACTTGGATCCTGGGTCTCAGTCCCAGGACAAAGAAGAGCACTAGCACACCAGAGCTTGTTGCCACAGGCAAGCAAGGACCCTGGTCAGGGTAGAAAAGAGTGCTTATGGTCAAAAAAATGAAAAAATAGAAGACAATGTGAAATATCTCATTGGAAAAACAACTAACCTGGAAAACAGATCCAGAAGAGATAATTTAAAAATTATTGGACTATCTGAAAGCCATGATGAAAAAAAGAGCCTAAACATCATCTTTCAAGAAATTATCAAGGAAAACTTTCCTGATTTTCTAGAACCAGAGGGTAAAATAAAAACTAAAGGAATCCACCATCCATTTCCTGAAAGATATCCCAAAATGAAAACTCCCAAGAATATAATAGTCAAATTCCAGAGCTCCCAGGTCAAGGAGAAAATATTGCAAGCAGCCAAAAAGAAACAATTCAAATATTGTGGAGCCACAGTCAAGATAACACAAGATTTAGCAGTTTCTATATTAAAGGATCAGAGGGCTTGGAATATATTTTGGAGGGCAAAAGAACAAGAACTACAACCAAGAATGTCCCAACTATGACATACCACTGGATACAGGGTCAATTCATTGTGCTACTCTGTCTGAACATATCTATTGGGATGCTTGATCGTCTTTTATCGTAAAGCACGTGATGAAAATGAATGAAAAGACCAACTGTAGCTCATGTCAACAATTATTACAAAAGATGAATTAAAGAAATTCTATGCATAACTGATCCTCTGAATCAGATAGACATACATTTTGATGCTTGATGACTTTAAAGCAAAGGCAGGTACAGAGAAAAGATGATAAAAAGTGTTCTGGAAAACATGATTCAGGTCTGAATGAAAGAGTCCAGTGCCTTGTAGAATTTAAATCAGAAGCCTCACATCAAAACAGTATCAACACTTCCATCCAGCTGGAAGGTACTAGACAAAATACCAAAAGAATACATCATCATAAAAAAATATACTACATCTGAAAAGGCAGGAAAGATTACATGGGAGTCATACCAGAATCAACTATTTATACAATCAGACCATCCACAAATTTAAGGTCAAATGTCATTATCAAATTAGAAGGAATAGGGAAAAGCTAGAACTATAATCAAGTACAACAGTTTCAACTTGAACTATTCAAACGGGCCATCATTGACAAAAATTAAGGGAAAAAAAGTAAAGATTAATTTTGGTTTTCACCATTTCCCACAGATACTGAATTTTAGAAGTAACTATAATAATGGAAAGACAAAAACATTCCAGAAACTTCCTTTACCAGCAAAGACTTATTCTCCTTTCCCAGATGCATGGAAGCCAGTTCAGAATAAAAAACCCATTTAAAAAAGAAAAAAAAAACCACGACAATAGAGGATGGTAAAAGATTATGAGCAGTATCACTTCATAAAATAGTAAAAAATAATGGAAGTAAAAACAAGTTTACAGAAAGCATGACATGAGATTTAAATAAGTCATGTCATCCTGAGAACGTTCAGAAATGATGTGGGCAGGAGGACAAACAGATGGAAAATGGAGCAAATTTGTCTGCACTATTATGGTATTTTATTTTCATCATAGTAAAAGAATGGTGAGAATTAGATCCTAATACCTTAGACTCTCATGTACCCTATAAGGAAGTATGATAGAACTTCAGAAGACAAAGTTGAGAAGGCTGGGTAGACTTGAAAAGTATGTGTCAAGGAAACTGTATAATACCAAGGCAATTCATACTAGAGATGACAATCATGAAAGCAGTAAGGGTCAGGTTTTTTTTCTAAAATAATGTATCTCAGGGAGGGGAAGATAACAAAAAATGGAACAAATTATGGGTAGTGATATTTCCCCAAAAAGGTAACCAAGAGAATAATCACTACTAACCAAAATGCCCACTTTCTCATTTTCATGGTATCTTTGATGAAAACATGATAAAGAAGCAGTATTTGCCAAAGGATTTTCCATAGGAGACTACACCTTTACAAGTAAACAATTCACTCAAAGACAAAGAATATTATGCTCTTTCTTAATGTAAAACACAGACACACATAGTTTTGCATCTGTAGAAAAAATTCTGCCCCTAAATTCTCTCTTCTCTCCCCAAATAAAGTCATGTATGTGAGGATCACATAAGATTTACTTCTTGATAAATGTAACCACAGTGAAAGCTTTGTTCAGTGGCTGATTACTAACAGCAAGTAAGGCATAATCCAGGGAAATGTGTTTAATTAAAATGATAAAACTACTGAAATTTATAAATTTAGTGCTACCAATCAACCTACCAAGGGGATACTTTTCAGAGTTAGACAAAATAATAAAGAAATTCATTTGTAGTAACAAAAGTCCTAGAATATTGAGGGAAATAAGAAAGAAGGAATAAAGTAAGAGTAATTCCAGCCCTCATATAATATCACAAAGCAATCATCATAAAAACTTGGTTACTAGTTTAAAAACATTTTTTTAATGGATCAAAAGAACAACCCAGGCAAGGATGAACTGGGAACAACCGTATTCAGTAATTCACCGTTTGATAAACCAGAAAAGATACATAAGTTACCTTGAAAAGATCTGGAAAGAAATTTGGCAGAAACTTCGTTTGGAGTCCAGGGGTGGGGAACCTGTGGCCTCGAAGTCACTTGTGGCCTTGAAGACACAGGTTCCCCACCTCCAGTTTAGACCAATATTTTATATCACATTCAAATGGACCTGTAATCTTAATCAATTGGAAGTTCTCTCCCAAGTGTAAAGTCATCTGTGCCTGCCTAACTTGTGAGAGTCTCATCCCTATCTTTTCAAAAGGTTCCCAGAATAAGTCCAACCAAACTGTTAGAGGCCTTCTTCACTTTCTTCCATCATGGTGAGGGAAGCTAGTGGAATATTCTAGCTATCCAACTGTTAGACACTACTTTCACCATGTGACAAGCCCGTCTTCTTTTTCCTGTTATACAGTCTTTTGATGATATCTTTGACTCTCATTCCCCTTTGGAATAGCTTATTGATTACAGCCTCTTCACATCCACCTTCTGCCTTTCTATTATCCTCTCTACAATGAGCAGCACCTTCGGAAGAGATGTAAAATCGCTACAAGGCTCCAGAGGGCAGACAGGAGTAAGGCCCATGACCCAAGCAATAAAAGACAAATCTCATCTTCACATAGTGAAAACTTTCCTTACAGTCAGAGCTAGCAGTAGGATGGATTGTCAAAGGAAGCAGCGAATTACCCATCATCGGGAACGTTACGGAAAAGGCTAGATGGATAAGTTGTCAGAAGGGTTATAAAAAGGTATTTTTGTTTAGGAATACTTAGACTAGATGACTGAAGTTCCTTTGAACTTTGTGATTATGTGATTCAAATAACTGGTGATTATTTATAGAGAGTGTCTCAAAGGTCTTAGTACAGTTTAAACTTTAAGACACTTCAATAAAAACAACAAGATTTTATAAGCTTAAGCTGCACTAAGATTTTTGGGACACTATATGACCTCATTGGATTCCTTTAAAACAAAATTCTCTTCAATACATTTAAAATATTGTTGATATACAAAGATACAATTTACATAAAACTTTTAAGGCAAGGTCTGTAAGTTAAATAAGAGTATATGTATACACATATATTTACTATTAAGAATGAGGGGTCTGAAGGATTAAGAATGTCCAACAAAAATATGTCAGGTTCACAGCGGAGCCAAGATGGCAGAGTCAAAGCAGTGACTTGCTTGAGCTCTCCCCCAAACCCCTTCAAATACCTGTAAAAATGGCTTTAAACAAATTCTAGAGCAGCAGAACTCATAAGAAGACAAAGTGAAACAAATTTCCAGCCCAAGACAACCTGGATGGTTGATTGAAAAGGTCTATTGCACCAAGTTGGGAGAGGAGTACAGCTCAGCACGGGCTGCACAGGGAAAGACTGGGCCTCAGTGAACCTGGAGCAGGCCTCAGGGGATTGAATCAAAGGGAGCTGTGGCAGTTTACAGACTTCTCAACCCACAAACACCAAAGACAACTTAGAAGGTCAGTCTGACCATGGTGAGAGAGAAGCTCGGTCAGTCAGGCCCCTGTCCTGGCGCAGCCCTGGGGCAGCTGCTTCCGGAGCTCTCGGCCCACAGATGGAGGGGGAATTGAATGGCTGATCAGAAAGGCATTGCAGGGATCTCTTTGCTGGTGCTGAGGCAGGATTCTCTTGCTTTGCCCATGCTTGGATCTGGGTCGCAGTTTGGGTGGTAGTTCTGGGGCAAGAAGGAGTGCTGGCATGGTGGAGCTTGTAGTGGTGGTAGAGAGGGAATCCTCCTCATGGTTCCAAGGCAGAAAAGAGTGTTTGTGGTCACTCATAGAGCAGAGCCCAGGCCAGAAAAGGAGTAAACACCTCGCCTTTGATCATACCACCTGGGAAGAACTGAAAATTTACAGGTCCCTAGAATTATCTCTGAAAACAGCTGCACAAAACCCCTGTAGCTTTGGACAGTACATTTTCCACACTGGAAGCAGACCCCCTACCTTAACAAAGAGTTTAAAACTCAAGTAATCGGCTGGGATCATGAGCAAACAGCACAAAAAAAAGTCAGATCACAGAATCTTACTTTAGTGACCAAGAAGATCAAAACATACAACCAGAAGAAAAATATGTCAGGTTCAACATCTAACCAACTAATCTATAGGGTAATATAGGGAAAATATTATTGCTAATATATTTCCACTGTAAGTCAATAGCTAAAAAGCTTAAGGTTATCAGGATAACTTCCTTGTTTCAAACTACTAATAGGTGAATGAACTAGGAAACTGCCATTTATAATTTTCCAAAATAAAAGCAAAGGGAATCTACTTAAGAGTAATACTTTCAAATAAAGTTTTATACAAAACTAAGAAGGAAGCTCCAAAAGATAGAAAAAAGAAAGATCAAATATCCTCTCTACTACATTACTTCAAATAGATATAATTTTCCTTTCATAAAAAGAGGGCAAATAAACCAACTATAACTAGGAACGGCTGTTCAGTTTTATTCACTGTGACATCTGTTTAGAACATCCTTTCCATCTGCATGGATTAAATCAAATGGATAGATGCTCAAAGAGCCAATATTGATTACTTTATTTTTCTAAATGATTAGCAAATGAACTGGAAGTACACACCAAAATGATTCTATGCTCCAAATAAATGCAAATTTATAATTCTATGAATTTATAAAAGGATTGGAGAGATTAAAGAAAGTACAAATAGTAGTCACTACTGTAATGCTGATATTAGGAGATCAAAACTACACACTAACCATTCCACTTAATTCAACAAACTACAAACATCAATTACTCGCCTTCTATGTGCAACTCATTATGCTAGGGAATGGGGAGGGGATACAAAAATGAAAAAACAACATAGACTACTGCAAAGATATGACACTGATACATGTAAATATAATACAAGGAAGAGTAAAGCATGGTAAAAGAGCAATCCAGAGAAAGCACTCTAGGAACATAAAGGAATAATAGAAATCTTCCAGTTCAATAGGGAAAAGGGAACTGAAGGGAGAATCAGGAAAATACTCAACTCCTAATAAATACAAAACGTGACATGGAGATGCTTTTATGTTACCATTTGCTATGTTAACATATGTGTGTGTCTATATATATATATAGACACACACACATATATATATATACACACACACACACATATATATATATATATATATAAAGTATTTGTGCAATACAGTATTTCCCAGATTTCCAGAAGCAAAGACGGTAGAGTAAGCAGGAAATTTCCTGAACCCTCCCACATGCACCTCCAAACAACTATAAAATGGCACCCCAAAATGAATTCTGGAGTGGCAGAACAAACAAAAAAGACAGGGTGAAACAACTTTCTAACCCAAGACAACTTGAAAGGTTGTCAGGAAAGGTCTGTCTCACTCAGGTAAAAGAGCAGCGCTGCCAGGGAAGGCGTTGCCTCTGCAAGCCAGAGAGAGGTCAGTGACTAAGACTCCAGAGCCCCACTGCAGTAGTAGGCAAGCAGCTCCTGTGCAGAACCACCCCATGGACTTCAGTGTAGAACCTCCCCCCCTCCCCAGGTGCCTCATCACAGCACCAGGAGAACTCCAGCACAGCACGAGGGGCCCCTATGTACCTCAGTGCAGCACCAGGTGAACAACCAGCCACCAGCACCAGGCCCCTCCCACACGCCTAAGTATAGCACCAAGCTAACAGTAAATGTTAACACTACTCCTCTCAAACCCCACCCCTGCCCCAGGCCTCAGGGCAATGAGTTGCCAGATACCCGCTGCTCTCGGCAGCATCAGCCACCTCCCACATCCCCCACTTCCCTCACCACAGCGCTCACCCCCACCTCAGAGCAGCACCAAGTGAGTCACCAGACTTTCCACTGCCCCAACACAACACAAGGGGCCCCAAAGCAGCCCCAGACAAACAGCCAGGGCCCACAGCCCCAGTCACGAGAAGCTTGAGACAGTACCCCTTCCATCCCAGGAGCAGAGTTCAGCTTTAAAAGTAACAAAATAGGTTGGAAAAGATAAGCAAAAACCAAAAAAATAACCTGACCATAAAAGTTATTAAGTGACAGGAAAAACCAAGACACAAACTCAGGAGAGCATAACAATGTTAAGATGTTAATACACAAAACCTCAAAGAAAAATGTGAATTGGTCTCAAGCCCAAAAAGAACTCCTAGAAGAGCTCAGAAAGCAGTTTAAAAATCAAATAAGAGAGATACAAGAAAAACTTGGAAAAGAAATGATTGTGATGCAAGAGAATCATGAAAAAAGTCAACAGCTTGATAAAGGAAGCACAAAAAAATGGAAAAAGAGGGAAAAAATTTACTGGAAAAAAAACAACTCTCTAAAAAGTAAAATTGTACAATGGAGAAGGAAGTTTAAAAAGAAACTAACTGGTGAAAATAACTCCTTAAAAATAGAATTGGACAAGTGGAAGCTAGTCACTCCATGAGACATTAAAAATCAATCAAACAAAGTCAAAAGAATGAAAAAAAAAGAAAATGTGAATTATCTCATTGGAAGAACAACTGACCTGGAGAACAGATCAAAGAGAAATAATTTAAGAATTATTAGACTACCTGAAAGCCATGATTAAAAAAAGGATTTGGACATCATACTTCAAGAAAGTATCAAAGAAAATTGCCTTGATATCCTAGAAGCAGAGGGTAAAATGGACATAAGAATCCATCAATTACCTCTGGAAAGAAATCTCAAAATGAAAACTCCCAGGAACATTATAGCCAAATTCCAGAACTTCCAGGTCAAAGAGAAAATATTACAGTATTACAGCAAAAAAAAAAAAAAAGATAATTCAAATATCGGAGAGCCACAATTAGGATTACACAGGATTTGGCAGCTTCAACATTAAAGGATCAGAGGGCATGGAACATAATATTATGGAAGGCAAAGGAGCTGGAATTACAACTAAGAATTTCCTATCCAACAAAACCGAGCATAACCCTTCAAGGGAAAAAATGTTCATTCAATGAAATTGAAGGCTTTCAAATTTGTCTGATGAAAAGACCAGAGCTAAATATGGTATTTCACATCTTATTAACTTCCAGTACCAGTAACAGTAGATATGATACAGCTAAATTGATCACTGAAATCACGTTTCTTTGGAAACCAACATATGAATTCTAATAGAAGTAGAGTCCAAGCTACAAAATTTTAATCTTCACTAGTCACAATCAACCAGCTGTTAAATATGGTTTTATGGCACATATTATTAATACTAACAAACTAAAGGTTGACATTTGGTTAGCCAAACAATGCCTTTTGCATTGCCTTCTCCCCCCTATCCCCACATAAAACCCTAGCATCTTTTTAAGGTTAGAGTTATAAAATGCACATGTTTTCACTCCAAAGATAATTGGATCATTTTTGTATTATTAGATAACTTTTAAATATTAGAAACATGAGTTGGTGTGGTTTAATTTTAAAAATGGTAGAAAATGTTAGCTCCAACCAGCTAGTTTCACAGCCAAGAGCATACTCATGTACATCATTCAATCAACAGGACCAAGGAGCCCTGGGTCCACCCTGGGTTTTTTAAATGTGCATTATTCACAGAGGCACATTCCACTTCCACAAGATAATGGGTTTGATGAAACTATTTTTGGCATACAGACCTGCCTGATTCACTTGTAATACTAACACTCGTCATTTTAAGAAAAGATTTTAATTTCCTATCCGTTAAAGTTTTTCCTTGAACATTAGGAACTTAGTTTGATCCACAACTGTTAGTTACTTCATCTTTTTCTTAATACACTTTACCATATTAAATATTGCCCAGTACATGACCATGCTTGTTTATGTGTTCATGGTTCTAGGTTTAGTTGCACTTTCATAATAAATAAAATGCCTTGGGAACAAGAAGGGCAATGATTACTATGACTAGTTTAAAAGAAAGGAGATAAAGGAACCTTCCTTCAAATTCTTTACAAATGCTAAAGAATGTATTAGCCTAGTGTTTGTTTAAATTTGCACATTAATACTGTCATTATTTAAGCTATATGATCAAAAGTCCCTGTGATAGATTTTTTGATCCACAACTCTCACTGATTTGTAACCATAATATATGCCAATGCTGCACTTACTTCAATATATTTTGTCCAGGATGATAATATCAAAAGTATAGCAAAATAACTTCCAGTGTTCACCAATTTTTAAGCAAAAGAGATTTCAAAGAACTTTATACTTTATAGATACATAATTTCCAAAAATAAAGCTACTCATTACAACCATAGATTCAGAACTGGAAGTAAACTTGCAGGTCACTTAGTCCCATATTTTCACCTTGGAGAAAAGGCACAGAAACAGAGTGGTTAAGAGATACAAGTGGCAGAGCCAGGACTGAACCAATGTCTTCTGCCTCCAAATCCGGGGCTTTTTACACCAAACCACTGTCTCTTCAACAAGATAAAAACATATACAAAGCACTATTTTTAGAACTTACATTTAGTTATTAATAAAACAGAAAGTTAAGGGATGGGGGTGACAGGAATGATTCCTGTTTGGCTTATGGCTACCAAATTTTTTTTAAAGTTTATTTGGGTGATTATATTCTTAATATTGCCATTCAAAGTAGGTAAGAACATGCTATACTATTAATTTTTTTTCAGGTTAAGCAGCTTTCTAGTGAAGACATTTACATTTTGCTTTCGTACTCCATTTATGCAGCAAGCATTCATTACTTAATTTTAAAAAGGCTTTAAATCTGTAAACAAGAAATGTAACCAATTTTATAAAGTCATCCTTATAAAATAGTCCTAAATTGCTGATTCAAAAAGCATTCATGTTCTTCAAGCAAAGTGGAACTGAAGCACTGCAGAACATTGCTGACAAATTCATTAAGGGATAAAAATGTGAAAATACTGAAAATATTTTTGGAGTTTCTTTTTTTAAGTCAACTAGCACACTTTCTAACTGCAGGTTGAGAAACCTACAATATTTTTCATTGAGAAGAGATATGGAAAGATAAGGAGAATTTGTCTTACGCATGTGAATCTGATACCCAAGGAAAAAAATGCATTGAAAACCTTATGCAGTAACAGCTAACAAGGTCTATTCAAACAACTGGCAACATAATAAGCTTTAAACATACAAAGTGCATTATTAGCTCACCAATGGTATATCTGAGTTCATTACAATGGCTGATATGGGGTAACTTTAACATCTCCTTCCATTTCTTACTTCGACCATGTCGTTTGCCACCTCCTCCTAAGGGAAACAAAAAAAGATGATAAATGAGAATACAAAGGTCTACAAATATCCAATATGACTTCAGTGGCATGTATCTTCAACAACAAGAAAAATTATTTCTAACAATCCTAGCCTTCACATATGTGGCTATTACACGTGTGGTAATGGAGGCTAAACAGAATAAAAGAATCACAGAATTTTAAAAGTGGAAGTACTTCAGTGGTCATATAGGCTAACCCATATTAAAAAAAAATAGAAATTCCCATTATTAACAAAGCCAAATAAATGGTCATCCAGACACTGCTTGAAAACCTCCAATGAGAAGGAACACTCTGGGAGCCTCTGAAGGCAACCCAGTACATGTCTGAATAACTCTAAACGTTCCAATGTTTTCCTGACATCCTTTGTAATTTCTACCCATTGCTCCTAGAGTCAAATAGAACAAATTTAATAAAACATATACTCTTTGGCTCTTGACTAGGGCCTCTTATTTCAAATTCATATTTTAGTAAGGACAGTAATAAGTCAGGGAGCCTCCAAAAGAGGGCAACCAGAATAATGAAGAATCTTGCGTTCTTGCCATATGAGGATTGGTAGAAGGAGCTGGGATGTTTTTCTTGAAGAAAAGTCTTCCAATAGGAAACCTTTCCAGCAGAGTAGAACCTGCCAGAACTTGTACACTGTTTCTAAGGGCAAATAAGTAAAGTAAATAAATAGACACTTACTTATCTATGATTTTCAACACATAAAAAAGAGGTAACTTTTAACCAATTATAAAATTCTCTACACTGAAACATAAGTTCAGATCTAAGATTTTATGTGACATCGTAAAGTAATCTAGATATAATATTACAGAATCAAACAGATACCGCATATAAAGACTTTTTGTATTACTACAACT
This sequence comes from Vombatus ursinus, assembly GCF_900497805.2. Classification (NCBI taxonomy): domain Eukaryota; kingdom Metazoa; phylum Chordata; class Mammalia; order Diprotodontia; family Vombatidae; genus Vombatus; species Vombatus ursinus. Next base: position 9,773,647 of record NW_020954596.1, on the reverse strand, counting down.
TGCAAATTGAAGAATTCAACACATGTTACACTAGGTCTCTTTTATAGAACTTTAACTATTTTCCTGGCTCCTGCAGCTGCAGCACCAATCTAACCCCACCCTGCTTTTTCCCCTTCATTCTGTCAGTCGTGCAAATAGCTACAGTCCACCGTGTTCCAAGTCAGAATTAAATAGTATGAGAGAGACAAACACTAAAAAGGGAAAATTGGTTATTTTTTCTATATGTAAAATTATAAAAAAAAAGAACCAGCAATGCATGCTATAAATAGCAGCCAGCTAGATGACTGATACAAATGAAGGCACTTTTGGATAACATTTACAAAGCTTGCATTCACACTTTTTTGAACATGCAAGGAAAGCCAAGGTTTATTCAAGTTCTTCATACCTGATACTGCTTCATTTCTTTTAGATCAGAGGTTTCCAGACTTATTTGGACTTACTGCCCCTTTTAAAAAAAATTACTCAGCCCCCTACCCTGGAAATCTTTAACCCTTTGGTGGTTTTTTAAAAAAAAATTGCATCATTTCAAAACAATATAAAATGTATTTTTTAAATGACACACCTTAAATTTAATAATTTATTGTATATTTGTGGGTTTTTTCCTGCAATGAAATTTTGATGACAAAATGTTCTTATTTTCTCTTCTTTCCTTATGCTTCTACTGCCTACTTATTTTTATTCAACACCCCCCCCAATAGCACCCGAGGCTACTACTGCCCCCTGAATCTGTCCAGTGCTCCCCAGGGGGCAGTATTGCCCATTTTGGGAACCTCTATTTAGATTTTAGCACACTGATTTTAAAAATTCTCATTCTCAGTCTTACATAGATGCGTATGAATGTATATTACTATATGAGCATGATTATACATATAAGTATATGTACGTGTAAGTGTATATGTGCACAGGTACATGTATGAATATGTACATCTTTGTGTGCATGTTTATATATGTATGTATGTGTTTATATATATATATATGTATCTTTCTCTCTCTCCCTCTCTACACACACACACACACGCATTTAATTGTAGCCTTGGGGTGGGGGTAGAAGGGGGAAAAAGAACAAAGTAAAAAGTGCACAGCAAAGAACAAAAGAAAGCTTAAAAGGAAGCAAAGAAAAGATGGATGGCTCTCAACACAACACATAGTATTTATAATATAGGCTTTCTTTCTTTTTTTTAATTTTTTTATTTTTAACATGTGTTTTTAAAGCTTTGGGTTACAAATTTTCTCCTTCCTCCCTCCCCACCCACCCTCTTTGAAAAGGCAAGCATCTTGGTACAGGTTATAGATATGCAGTCATGCAAAACACTTCCACAGTAGTGCTGCTGTGAAAAACTAAGTATATTTCCCTTCATCCTATCCTACCCCCATTTATTCTACTCTCTCTTTTGACCCTGTCCCTCCTCAGAAGTGTTTGCTTCTGATTAATCCCCCTGCTCTCTTATCTCCTTCCCCCCTTATTTTCCTGTAGGGTAAGAGAGTTCCATACCCCATTGTGTATGTTATTCCCTCCTTAAGTCAAATCCTATGAGAATAAGACTCACTCATTCCCTCTCACCTTCCCCCATTTCCCCTCCACTGGAAAAGCCTTTTCTTGTCTGTTTCATGTGAGATAATTTATCCCATTCTACTTGTCCCTTTCTCCTTCTCCCAGTATAATCCTCTCTCATCCCTTAATTTTATTTTCCAGATATCACCCCTTCATCTTCAACTCACCCTGTGCCGTCTATCTATCTATATCTGTATATACATACACATAATTTTTTCCCTCCTACTACCCTAATACTGACAAAGGACTCATGCGTTACAAATATCATCTTTCCCTGCAGGAATGTAAACAGTTCAACCTTAATAAGTCTCTTATGATTTCTCTTTCTTGTTTACTTCTTCCATGTTTCACTTGAGTCTCAAATTTGAAGGTCAAATTTTATATTCAGCTCTGGTCTTTTCCACAGGAATGCTTGAAAGTCCCCTATTTCATTGAATGACCATTTTTCCCCTGAAGGATTATACTCAGTTTTGCTTGGTAGGTGATTCTAGGTTGTAGTCCTAATTCCTTTGCCCTCTGGAGTATCATACTCCATGCCCTCTGGACCCTTAATGTAGAAGCTGCTTAATCTTGTGTTATCCTGATTGTATTTCCACAGTACTTGAATTGTTTCCTTCTGGCTGCTTGCAATATCTTCTCCTTGACCTGGGAATTCTGGAATTTGGCTACAACATTCCTAGGAGTTTTCCTTTGGGGATCTATTTCAGGAGGAGATCGGTAGATTCTTTCAATTTCTGTTTTGCCTTCTGGTTCTAAAATATCAGGGCAGTTTTCCTTGATAATTTCTTGAAAGATGATGTCTAGGCTCTTTTTTTGATTATGGCTTTCAGATAGTCCAGTAATTTTTAAGTTCTCTCTCCTGGATCTATTTTCCAGGTCAGTTGTTTTTCCAATGAGATATTTCCCATTCTCTTCTATTTTTTCATTCCTTTGGATTAACGTTACAGTGCTTTGATTTCTCAAATTGTCCCTAGTTTCCAATTTCTCCATTCTAATTTTTAAGGAAGTATTTTCTTCAGTAAACTTTTGGACTTCCTTTTCCATTTGGCCAATTTTGCTTCTTAGGTCATTCTTCTCATTGGCTTTTTGGACCTCTTCTGCCATTTGGGTTAGGCTATTTTTTAAGGTGTTATTTTCTTCAGTATTTTTTTGGGGTCTCCTTTAGCAAGCTGTTGACTTGTTTTTCGTGATTTTCTTGCATCACTCTCAGTTTTTCCTCTACTTCTCCTTTGCTTCTCAAAATCCCTTTTGAGCTCTTCCATTGCCTTGGACCAATTCATATGTTTCTTGGAGGCTTTGGATGTAGGAGCTTTGACTTTGTTGTCTTCTTCTGGTTGTATGTTTTGATCTTCTTTGTCATCAAAGTAAGATAATATAGTCTGACTCTTTTTGTGCTGCTTGCTCATGATCTCAGTCAATTACTTGAGTTATAAACTCTCTGTTAAGGTAGGAGTCTGTTTCCAGTGTGGAGAATGTACTGTCCCAAGCTTCTGGGGTTTTGTGCAACTGTTTTCGGAGATACTTCTAGGGACCTGTAAATTTTCAGTTCTTCCAAGGTGCTATGATCAAGGGTGAGGTGTTTACTCCTTTCCTGGCCTGTGCTCTGGTCTATGACCACTCTTTTCTGTCTTGGAACTATGAGGAGGGTTTCTTCTCCACAGCCACTACCAGCTCCACCACGCCAGCGCTCCTCCTCGCCCCAGGACTGCCACCCAGAACTGTGACCCAGATCCAAGCATGGGCAAAGCAAGAGAATCCTATCTCAGCACCACCAAAGAGATTCCTGCAATCCCCCTCTGATCAGTCACTCCATTCCCCTCAGTCTGTGGGCTGGAAGCTCAGGAAGCAGCCGCTGCCCCAAGGAATGGCGCTGGGATCCTGCGCTCCTCTCTCACCACAGCAGTCACAGACTTTTCCCACTGACCTTCTAAGTTGTCTTTGGCATTCGTGGGTTGAGAAGTCTAGAAATCGCCACAGCAGCCCGCGATTCAGTCCTCTGAGGCCTGCTCCAGGGTCGCTGCGGTCTGCACGCCCATGCCGAACTGCGCTCCTCTCCCTGCCCAGGAAAATATACCTTTCTGATCAACCATCCAAGCTGTCTTTGGCTGGAAATTTGTTTCACTCTGTCTTTTTGTGGGTTCTGCTCCTTTAGAATTTGTTTAGAGCCATTTTTTATAGGTATTTGGAGGGGTTTCGGGAAGTGCTCAAGCAAGTCATGGCTTTTACTCTGCCATTTTGGCTCCAGCCCTAGGCTTTCTTGAAATGTAAATTTATTGCTGTATATTTTGAATCCCCTCTCATGGTCTGTTATGCACATGGTAATGCTTTTTTTTCTTACTTTGTATTATTTCAGTTTTAGTATTTCAGTTTGTTTCTTTTTTCTCTTCTTATTTTGTATTTAAGTTTAAAATTAAAAAATTTACCAAGAAAATTCTTATTTGGCTCTAATGTTACTGAGTGCTATTTGAGCTCAAATTCATGAACCTTAGCCTTTACAGATTATCAATCCTATGTGTTCAGTTTCTATCCCTGAATAAATGACAAGACCACAGGTTCTTCCTACCTGGCTAGTCATGCCTTCATAATGCAGAGTGAAATGAGAAGAACCAGGAGAACAATTTACACAATTACAACAATATTGTAAAGACAACTTTTGGTAACTATGACCATCACAATGATCAACCATGATTCTAGAGGACTAATTAAGAGATGAAAGCGTGCAAAATGAGATATACATATGTAAATATATGCATGTTTATATATACATGCAAGTATATGTGTATGGATGCATGCAAGTGTTTATGTTTTTGGGCCTGGCTATGGCCAATGAGGACATCTCTCTCCAGACCACATGTTTGTAACAGGTTTGATTTTTCTTTCATTCTCAATTGGAGGGGAGTGGGAAAGCAGATTCTACAAAGCTCGAAAGGCTTTTTAAGCATGGGTCCTACTAATGGACTACATGCTTATGATCCCAATTCAGGAGAAATTCAAGATAAGGTTGGCAATAGGGTGATGAAATTTTTAACCAACACAAAATCTCCAAGGATAGTTACTAATTAAAGAGGGGTTGCAATCTGCATTAGTAAAGGGAATATCTAGATCAATGAAATTACAATTCCTTGAAGTATACAAAAAATGAATATATACAAACATATTTCCAATATCAAGTCTGTGATATAATAGCTAGTCACTTAAAAAGGAATACTATCATTCTGCCAACTCTCAGCTATACATATTAAACATGTAAATTATTATTAAAAAATATATCACAAGACTATAAGTATGATTGGCATATCTAGAAAACAAGCTTATCTCCTACTTCCTTTTCAATAGCATCAATTTGGATAGTATTTTAAATAGTTTAATCTAGTATTTGCTCATTGAAAGAAATCAAAATCCTTAAAGGAAATTAATTCCTTTAGCTAGTTTTACCACACTGATACTTCAGACTTTTACATTAAATATAAACACCCAGAGGGGATGAAATACTCCTACAGAAAACAAAAGAGTGGTACAACTGGAAAACAAATAAAGACACATCTCAGGTAGAGTCCCAATTATAATCTGGAACTATAATGCATTGTGAACTATGATAGCTATAATAATTTGGTCAGACTTTATCTTCAATATTCCATTCTGGACACCACAGAGGATATCTAGAAGATGACGACTAAGATTGTAAGGGACCCATTAATCATATCATAAAAGCTCCAGTTAAAGAACTGGAGAAGCTGGAGTAGGTATGATAGTTGTCTTTAAGCATCTTTAAAGGGTTTTCACACGTAAGGGAGTTCAAAATTGTTTATCTGCTCCTTGGTCAGCTCCCTAGAGCCAACTAGTAAAAGCTGAACGAAATCAAAATTTGGTACAATATAACTTAAAGGAGAAAGAGTCCTTTTGGGTCCTCCCTCAGGTCCTACTTACACATTTCCCAGATGAATTTAAATATCTCATATCCAAGCCCATAACAGGTTAAAAAGAACAAATTAGGAAAGCAGAACTGCTATGGGTAAACATGCCAACAAGAAGATAGGAAAGGAGAAGATAAGAAAACTATTAGAAGCAAGCATAACTAAAAAGCACTTCAGTCTGGTAAAATTTAACATAGGAACAGTATTACATACTGCCAAAAGCCCTGAAGGAATTACTGTAATAGTACAGTACAATCAACTGATCATAGGGAATCAGGAAAAGGTTAAATGATGTTCAGTAACCTCTGTTTAAGGAAGAAGCAGGTAAATGTGTAATATATTTTTGAACATTTCCATTCAAAAGGGTTAAAAATACTTAAAAGCTTGGCTTTAAAATCCTTGGTTATCTGAAAAACTAGCCTATCCAGAATCACTCATTCTGCAAGGTTTCCTGAAGCTAAGTTTTGTTATATTTAATGATAAACAACCCAGCTGAATAAAGTTTGAAATTTCTCTACATTTTTAGATAGATCATTAAACCATGTACTTAAAATGAATGAAATACAACCTAACCAACCTAAAAATCCTTCAAAGTAATTTCTCTCCAAATCCAAGAACCAAGTCTTACATTCTAGGAACATCAGTGGACTAATAATTTACATGTTATAATATATTTCATGAAGATAGACTTATCAGGTGTGCTTCATTAAAGATTAATAATCTGCATTCTAAAGAAAAATATGAAATTTAATTAATGTACATTCTAGAGAAAAAAATCTAACAATTATCTTAGACTGTCAGCAATATAATTTCTAATTTCTAATCCCTTTCATTTTGATTAAACTATCATACACAATTTCTACTTTATAATTCGGCAAGATAAGAGGTCTTTCTGTAACAGTCTGGAACAAGTTGTCAAAAATATTCAGTATTATTTGCTCTTTTTTTCCTTCTGTTTTGTTTTTTTCTCGCGGTCCCTCCTATTGGTTCCAATTTTTCTTTACAACATGACTAATGTGAAAACACGTTTAATAGGAATGTATATGTAGAGCATATATCTGATTGCACGCCATCTTGGTGAGGAGGAAAAAATTTAAAACCCCAAAACTTATGGAAGTGAATATTAAAAACTAAAAATAAATAAATTAATTAAAAATATTTAGTATTAGCTAACATCTACACATTATTACATATTTAATGTGATTAGAATCAAAAGCCAGACTAACTTATGCTGAACAGGTTTTGCCTCAAACTTAATTTTACAAATGATATAGACAAACAGGTTGTAACAGGACCAAACAGCTTAAGACGTGGAAAAAAAAATCTAAAAATATGTAATGATTACCACAAGATACTGTTGCCACACTGGGTGGGGGAGAGAGGAAGGGTGTCACCAATGAGAAAAGGAAGTGGCAAGCAATAAACAAAAGAATCTACTGTGAAAATTACCTTTCTGAAAGGCAAATAAGCTTAAATTAGAAAGAACAAAATTCTCATGTTCAATTCGAGCTCTTCTATGGAGACTTACAATATGCGGAGTACAACTCAGTACAAAAAAATAGAAAATTCAAACCTATGAACGACTAAATTTTTATTCATAATATATAAAAATGTCCAAGTAACAAAAAAAACAAACCCCCAAAACATAGTGGTGTAGTACCAAAAAGATTATACATCAGCAACATGCTTAAAAGTTGGTCAATTCTTCCACTTACCTAATGTAGGTCTTCAAGATAATTAGCAGTAACTGGCTTTGGACTTGCTTCACCTGGGTCATTCTTAACCTCACTAATACTGGTGGTTCTATTACTATTATAAAGGAACAAATCCCTTTGTCTAAAGAGAATTGGTCCAAAGCTGTATGACAAACTTTCTAGCTTATCTTCATTATTCAGGAGCACCAAACAGATACACAAACACAAAAGCTTCAATATGGGTGAGGAAATTTCTTTGCAATTTGATGACTCACTCCAGAAAGAAAGAACTCCCACCATTTATTAGCTCTAACTCAAACCAGAACACCACAATGGAATTTAAATAATCAAGATCTATAACTAACTCTTCAGGTTGACTCTAAATCTTCTGCTAGTCTTCCTTTAGTGGCTCAAACTTCAACATTTATCTAAAATCATAGAAAGTAAGAGACAAGGTTGTGGAGGTGAGAAATCAGCCAAGCCTTTTAGGCCCTACTTATACTACAGAAGTCAGTCAGTAAGTATCTAGTAAGTGTCCACTCTAAGTCAGGCATTGTGCTAAGCACTAAGGATACAAAGAAAGGCAAAGAGAGTCCCTGTTCTCGAGGAGCTTACAATCTAATAGGGGAAATAACATGAAAATAACTATATACAAACAGGATAAATAGGAAATAATCAACAGAGGAAAGCACTAGGGGGCAGCTAGGTGGCTCAGAGGATAGAGCACTTGCCCTGAAGTCAGGAGGACCTGAGTTCAAATCCAGCCTCAGACCAAACACTTGACACGTACTAGCTGTGTGACCCTGGGCAGGTCACTTAACCCCAATTGCCCCCCCCCCCAAAAAAGTCCCGAGCTCTCCATTTGGGGCAGCTAGGTGGCGCAGTGGATAGAGCGCCGGCCCTGAGTTCAAATCCGACCTCAGACCAAACACTTGACACTTACTAGCTGTGTGATCCTGGGCAAGTCACTTAACCCCAATTGACTAAAAAAAAAACAAAACAAAAAACCACAGGGAAGCACCAGAATTAAGAGAGACTGGGAAAGGCTTCTTGTATAAGGTAGAATTTTAGCTAGCACATGAAACTAAAACGCAGAGTTAAAGAGTCAGAGGGAGAGCATTCCATACCTGGGGATCAGTCAGTGAAAATGCTGAGAGTTGGGAGACGGAGTTTCTTGTTTGAGAAACAGCAAGGAGGCCAATGTCAGTGAATTGAGAAGAACTTATGGCAGTGTAAGGTGTAAGAAGACTGGAAAGATGAGGGGTGAGGGGTGGGGTGAAGGTCAGGTTATAAAAGAACTTTGAATGTCAAACAGAAGATTTTCTATTTGATCTAGGAGGTGATATGAAGCCACTGGAGTTTATTGAGGGTGACATGGTAAGGCCAGTCCTTTAGAAAGATCAATTTGGCAGCTCATAAACTGCAGTGGGAAGACTTGTGGCATGCAGACCCACCAGCAGGTTACTGCAATAGTGGAGGTATTAAGTCATGAGGGGCCTGAACCAGGGTGGTGACAATATCAGAGGGGAGAAGTTACAAAGATAAAATTGACAGGCCTTGGCAACAGACTGGATATGAGGAGTGAGAGAGTGAAGAGTCCAGGATGGCACCTGGGTTAAAAGCCTGGATGACTGGGATGATGTATCACTGACAGTAATGGGAAGTTAGGAAGTGGGGAGGATTTGGAGAAAAAAATGAGTTCAGTTTTGGACATGATGAATTTAAGTGGTATAAAGGACACCCAATTCGAGATGTCAAATACACAGTTGGAGAGGTGAGACTGGAGGTCAGCAGAGAGGTTATGGCTGGATATGTAGACTTGGGAATTCATCAGCCATAAAGATAATTAAATCCATGGAAGCCAAGGACAGGGTCACCAACTGAAACAGTATAGAAGGAGAAAAGGATCAGGACATGGCCCTGTGAGACACCCAAAATTTGGGGGTATGACCTGGTTGAATATCCAGCAAAGAAGTTTTGGTGGAATGATGAGGTTGGAAGCCAGACTGCAAAGACTTAAGAAGAAAGTGAGAGGAAAGCAAAGGGAGGTCTTCTCAAGGAGATTAGCTACAAAAGGTAGGAGAACTATGACTTTAAAGTGTGCTAAAGCCCACTGCCATCAGTATCTCACTTGGGACTCTGCAGAACTCTGTAAAGAACTGCTACCTCAGGTAGCTCTCTCCTTTAAAAGTGTGAAAATTAAGGCTCAGAGAGGTTAAGTGAGTTACTTGTAAGCATCAGAAGTAGGATTTAGAGTAAGAACTCCTGGCCTTCAAGTTCAGTAGTCTATCCACTCTGCCAATATTCTCTCTTCTATGACTAGAGGGGAAGAGAGCAAGAGAGTTGATGTAGACATTTGAAGTACCTTTGACAAAAATTGGGAATTCTGGATGGGGGGGGAAATTTTGAGAAGAAAAATGAGTTCTGTTTTGGACATGTTGAGTTTAAGATGTTTCCACGGAAAGTACATCATGCACACATTCCACATTATTTAATACAGGAGATGGTAGGAGCAATACACTAATCCCTGCCCCAATGTAATTTAGGCTAGCTTTTTCCATAAGAGGCATCGAGGTTCTGTTGGCTTAAAGGACTAAAGGCCCAGGATGCTGACATCACCTCTTGGTTGCCTTAGTACAAAACACACAGGAGGAGCTCCAGGAGTTCTATCTGATCTTGCTTGGCTGGTACATGACAATGCACAACTTGGGCAACACAACTTTACTCAGCTGAATCAGCTCAAGTGCTCCAAGATGTCTGTACTTGTTGAACAGCCTTCTGTCATTTACTTACAGCTAAGGAAATGTCTTTTTGTTAACTACTGAATGTGTCTTATTTTGTTCCAATACCAAATTTAAATAACTAGGGGGCCGGTCCCAGGTAGGCCAAGATCAGAACACAGGCAACGAAAACTGGTTTGACTGTTCTAGACTATATAGTAGGAGACACTGCATATTAAAAAAAAAAAATGGTTACTGACTATTATACTAATGCTACAAAAGACCAAACAATAAAGTTCTAGACACTTTCTTCAAATAGCCCCTTGAGGTGGGCAGTGCAAGTCTTCACAAGTGTTTCACAGAAAAGGAAAAGAAAGAGGCAGCTAGGTGGCGCAGTGGATAGAGCACGTGACTCCTTAAGTCAGGAGGACCTGAGTTCAAATCCGGCCTCAGACCAAACACTGGATACTTACTAGCTGTGTGACCCTGGGCAAGTCACTTAACCCCAACTGCCTAAAAAAAAAAAGAAAGAAAAGGAAAAGAAAAATGAAATACAAAGAATTCAAGTCACTATCTGAGGTGACGCATTGAGCAAGATGTGTGGACAAAACCTAAAACTATGGTGTACTGTGGTTTGCAAAGCACTCTACAAATTAGATCCTCACAACAACCTGGGGAGGTAGGTGCTATCATTATCCCCGTTTTACAGCTGAGGAAACTGAAGCAAACAGAGGTGAAGTGACTTGTCCAGGGTCTCAGTGCTAGTAAATGTCTGAGGCTGGATTTGAATTCAGTTCTTCCTAATTCCACACCCTCTATGGTGTCCCCAGGTGCCCGTAAAAAAACTAAGTTTTTTTAACTCCAAATTTAGGACCATTTTCATTACATCATGCTATTGCACCAAAGAGAAGAAAGTTATCAACTCTCAAAGAAATTATATAATAGAAGCTTATAGTTGGGGAGACAGAAAACATGTGAGAAACAAATGGAAACATTATATTCAGGGAAGTATCACTAAGTGTAAAATAACTCTATAATACACAAGTACTACAATGATTCAATAAAAAGAATAATGAAGTGGAATACAGTCTTGAAATGTTCCTGAAAGTGAGACTTGACCTGGGTTTGAAGAAGGTAAAGGAGAGGAACTGGTAGATAAGTGAGAAGGCGGCATTTCACATAGAAGGAATGGAACGTCAAAAGGTGACTAATCTTGCTGTCATAGAGGGTCCAAGAGTAACCAAGAAATCTAAGACAAAGAAAGCATTTAATAGTATATTCATTACACAATAGCAATATTTGGATACCAGCTGCTCCTCTTGGCTCTTTTATATGCAATCTGTATCTATTTAAGATTCATAATGTCTTTGTCATAACATTATATAATGCTAGACTCAGTAGCATCTATCTCAACACAATAAAAGTGGTTCAAAGGTTTCCTCTAGTCAAAGTGGACCCAGCTCATGGGCTAAGAGACATTTAGCTTCTGGAAGACATTTGGAAGCCACCCTAGACCCATTTGTCAGAACCTTTAAGATTTCTCTGGTGGCTCACAGGAAAATCAAATGAGCTCAACTGTAAATGTTGGTTGCCCTGGCTCCTCCAGACCTACAAACACACTTCAGTTTTCCCCAAAGTTGATCCCTGTTTCCTAGCTGCTACCACTATGGACCGACGAATAATAATATAGCTTCACCTTTTCATTCCTATAAATCCAGAAATAACCATAAACTCAAAGTAATCTCAGTGTTTTAAGAACATAGATGACAGGAGGATAATTGAAAGGGGAAGTCAAAGAGCAAATAGTCAAACAAACTGTAAACACAAAGAAAATAAAGGCAATTCGAAAAAACATGCAAATGAACTCGACGGCAAAACTTTTCTATTTCTAAATATACTATGGGGTTAGTATTTAATGGAGCAATTTAATTTGCATAATATTTTATAATACTTGCAAAGAATCTAATACTACTTCCAAAATGTCTCTCCAGACACTATACACGTTCCTTATAATTATACATTTACAGATTTACACACATATTTCATGTATTTTTGACCAAGAAAAGACTAAGCATAGAGTTTTTATGTATTCATTTTTGTTTGTTTGCTTGTTTTGGTGAGACAATTGGGGTTAAGTGACTTGCCCAGAATCACACAGCTAGTGAGTGTTATGTGTCTGAGGCTACATTTGAACTCAGGTACTCCTGACTCCTGAGCCGGTGGCTCCATCCACTTCACCTCCTAGCTGCCCGTAAGCAGGGAGTTTTTAGCCAAAATTCCCATTGTCTCTCCAAGATCTCCAGAATAAAGTCTAAATTTTGGATACTGTCATTTTTTTCCTCAGTCAACGATGGCCTAATTTGGGTTATAATTAGAGAAAAGTAAAGGAAAACTACACTAAATTTTTCAACAGTCTCAACATTACTTATTCTGAGAACTTTAGTTCTACAAATTTATGAAAAGTTGTGTGTCTTCCTAGGCATAGTATTTGGCTTATTAATTAAATAAAAAAGTTTATAGTCACAATAATCAAGGTTCACTGAGCAGAAAAATATTTTGTCAAGAAAACCAAAACCCAGATAGTGGATACAACTTGGCTGCCCATAAAAGTTTCATGTTAGCAATACTGTAGTAGTAATGATGAAACCTGTACATTATCATTAGAGAAGAAATGACAGATTTCTTTGTGGGGGAGATCGAGAAGAAGGGGGATAGTTTATTGGTCCAAAAATTAAGACTATGTGGCTCCCCATTTTTGAATCCTCTTAAAATGGATTATGTTTTAAAGAATATCCAAAATGCTAAGAATTTCAAGTAATATTTCATGGTCTTCTCTTAATTATCACTAAGTGCCCTAGCACTCAAATTTTTACATCAAATAACACACTGAAAATGCTGTCTATGAAATTACTAAATCTGTCATGTTTTCTTTCCAATATTCATCATTTCTTATTAATAAGTAATAAAATGTACTATTGGTTAGTAAAAGGTGATCTGGCATGTAACATCTCCACTGTAGCAATAATAGATAGAATTTACTTTGACATTTAAAAAAAAAAATTCCCAGCAAGCTCCAAGTCTGGAGCCTGCCACCACCACTCAAGCCCTCCTCCTTTTCTTCCTCCAATGATTCTTGGTACCCAAACTCTTGCTCCCATGCTATTTAGCATGATGTTTCACCAATGTTATCAGATACTTTCAACAAGGACAAAAATGGCATCAAGGTCACCTTGTGTGTACTTACATGTACATGTGCTGTCATCTACAGAATATAAGCTCCTTAAAGACAATGGCTGTTCCATTTTGTCATTGTACTATGCAGTACCCCGCAGTGCCAGACATGTAAAAAGACATTAAATAAATGTTTGTTGTTTGATTGAAAACCTCCCTTCTGATTTTGTACAAGGGAAGCAGCCCCAGCTTTGTCCAGAAATAGTTGAAAGAATGGTATTAGCACTCCTATTTACTGATGATCTTTAACTCTGTTGGAGAATGATTATCATAAGGAATTCTCTTTCCTCAGCGATGGACAGGAGAAAATGATCATTATAAGCACCATAGCTTCTTTGTCAACTAGAGGAAATTTCTAGTTAAGGAGTCAGTGTTCATCTGGACTTCAGTCCAAGTAGAGGGAGAATATTTCATCCAGCAGAAGTAGAAGGAACCTCAGATGACCTCTGATTACAGCTCACCAACCAAATTATTTCTACCCCTTCTAGAAAGTCTTTCTGGATATAGATCTTTCCTTTCCTCCTTAGCCCTCACCAAAATATTTCCTCCGTAACTCTCTAATGCACTGATCATGTAATATTACATATTATAGTTATTTCTGTTTGTATCTTGTTCCACTAATAGTCCATAAGCTCTACAGGGGCAAGGTTTATGTCATATCTAAACTACATACCTCCTCTATTCACCTGACATAATGAACTACACATAGCAGGCACTTACTAAATGTTCAGCGAATGCCTCTCATTGTAGAAATGGGGAAACTAAGGCCAAAAGAGGCTGACTTGACAAAAGGATAAGTGGTGTCTGGAATAGTGGTGTGTGTCTGTGTTCCCTGCTGTCAAAGAGGCTCTAAGAGTCCAGGAGTTCTGAGCTGCTATAGGGCTACAGTTGATTGGGTGGCTACATTAAGTCCAACATCAATATGGTGAGCCCTTGGGAGTGGAGGGCCACCAGGCTACTTAAGGAGGGGAGAACTGGCCTGGGTCATAAAAAAAAATGCAGCAGGTTAAAGCTTTCATATTAATTAGTACTGGGATTGGCCCATGAACAACCATTGTACTTCCATCCTGGATGAGACAGAGACCACTGAGTTCTTCCCTACCCCCTCCTACCTCCCCCCAAAAAAGGAAAAAGAAAGAGTCAATGGCAGGTAATAAATAACAAAATAGCAAATTCTGAGAAGACTGGTATGAAACTGATGAAAAGTGAATTGGGAAAAACCAAGGCAACAATTTATATAATCAGTACAATACTATCAATAAAAACAACTTTGAAAGACTTAAGAACTCTGACCAATACAATAAACAATAACAATTCCATAAGACCAACACATCTCAACAGAGAGATGATGGGCTGGAGGTGTAAAATGATATACACACTTTCAGACATGGCCTATACATATTTGTTAAAAGAAAGAACTTTCATTTTTTGGGAGGAAACAGAATTATGAGGGAGAATAAGAGATAAGGGGATAATGATAGTAATGCCAAAAAAAGAAAGAAAAAATGTTAATGAAACATTTTTAAAATGAGAGCAGATGTGCAGAAGGGGACATGAATAAGCAAGGTACTGCAGTGTTAAATTAAATGTATACTTTTTAAAAAGCTATATAAAAATAGAGATTCACTGTTTCCTAAGCAATCCTCTTTTTCTGTTATTTGTATATAAAAATATTCATGTTTGCTAAAATCAGAACCAAAAAACTGAATTAAAAAAAGCATGAAAATATGAATGGTGAACTCATATTGGTCAAATCTCTATGCCACACAGGATACAAAAAAGAGCTCTCATTCACCATGATAATTTTTCATTCATTTCTGAAGATAACCAGAAGTTTCCCTTTACAAATATGGGCAGTTCTTCATCTGCCTCCATCAATAAATAAACACTTGATTAAGTGTACTTATTAAGCCCCAATTATGATTCTAGGCACAACATTAGTCAGCAGGGATTACAAATACAAAAATGAAATAGTCCCTTGACCTTCAGAAACTCACACTCATTGTTGTCTTATTAAAGCTCAATTAATTGGCATTCTTAAAAATAAATATTTGGTTATGTGGTTATATGGAATAAAATATATTCTACTGATGTTTATTAATTCAATGTTTCCTAACCATGTTCATTCCATAGCACCCTTGCAAATTTCTCAATGTGTTAAAATTTATCTGGGATGATTTAGAGGCTGAGAGGGATCATAGGCTTACAGAATTCAAGCTACAAAGGACCTTAAGGTCATACAGTCCCACCCTCTCAGTTTTCAGATGAGGAAACTGAGGCACAAAGATACTTAAGCATGGTCCAAAGCCATACAAATAATAAATAAAAGGCAGGATCTGAACTTAAAGGAAGTTGAGACAGACAACACTATGCCCATGAAGAAAAAGGTTTTGGAGACACAGAATGATGTAGACTTATAGAAATAATGTATTTGTCCTAACAATTTAAGGAGCTATCGCAGAGGAGAAGGGGGAAGTGTTAGTGGGATAAGGTCACACAGAGTTTCCTACCAGACAGAAAAGTTCCACAGAGTTCTGATTCAAAGCATGGAAGAGAAGATCTGTATTAATAGGAAAATATTTTGGAATGGGAAAGAAAAAGGATAAAAACGCCCCTAGTTGGCAATATTTACAAAGGAGGATAGGTCACTTCATTCTAAAAATTTTTTAAAAATGTTATAGTGTATCCAGAAACTAGAAGAAAGCACAGTGTTAACTCATCTTTTAATTATTACATTTCACAGGTGTTAAAATTTAAAAACAAAACATGTCCAATAGAAACCAATAGTATAACAAGACAGTCCAAACAGCTTATGCAATTTTGAGCTGTAATATTGAGCTAATATATACAAAAAACCCACTACTATATAAACAATTGCTATTCCTGGTTAGACACATATGGAGAATCCTATTCAGTCCATAACACTTTAGAAAGGACAACAAACTGGAACACGTCTAAAGGAAGACAATTTAGGATGGTAAAGGAATGGGAAACTATGCTATATGAGGAATGGTTCAAGGAATTGGAGATCTTTAACCATGACTTAGGGAGGAGGATAGGATAGCTGTCATAAAAAAATATAACTGGCCATCATACAGAAGAAGTATTAGACTTGGTTGGCACAAGAGTCAGAATGAAGAACAATAGGTCAAAGTTTCAGAGAAAAAGATTTTGGTTCCACGCGAAGAATTACTTCCTTACAATTAGAACTGTCCAAAAGTAAAAAGAGCTATCTCATAAGGTGATGAGTTCCCCATCTCCAGAAGTGTTCAAAAGGAAGTTGGATGACTATTTGTTAGAGATATTGTTAGGCTCAATGACCTCTGAGGTCTCTTCCAACTCTGAGGCACTATCATTCTACAAACTATGAGGATAGGTTTAAAAAACAAGGCAGATAAAAATCTCTACCTTTGATTCATGTCTCTGAAGCAGAAACATTCACAGCACTAATAAGGCTAAACCCAAAGAAGCTTAAGTGATAGTAAGTTCACGTTAATTTTTCCCTTTCTATTTGGCACTATACCATGTCAATAGCTCTCAGGGACATGTCAAAATCCTGAGGCTGCACTTCCAGGAAATCAATTACTTTTCTTAAAATTACAGTGTGAAGAGAAGTAATCCTTGGAGGATATCAAGATGATAGTTCCCAAATCACTCAACAAACACCACAATCCCCAAATCCTATTATATTTTTCTCACATTCATCCTCTTCTCTGCACATCATCTTTCTGTTAAAGGTGATTCCAAGGCTCTCCATTGCTTAATAGCTACTAGCTAGCATTCAAAGTGGCCTTTAACATTTGCAAAGTGATTTACATATATCTCAACAATCCCATGAAGTAGTTGCTATTGTTATCCCCATTTTACAGATAAGGCCACTGAGGTATAGTCAATAAGGCACAGAGAGGCTAAGTGAATTGCCAGGTTCACATAGCTAAAGAGTCTGAGGCAGGATTTGAACACAGGTCTTCCAAGTGTAGTTCTCTAAACACTGCAAGTCTACTTGGCATTTAAAACCCTTTACAATGATTCCAAATTACCTCTCCATATTGATTTCACATTATCCCCCCTCATACAATCTCTATGCCAGACAATGGACTACTTGCTATCACACATTCCCGACAGTCCATCTGCTACTGCCATGTCTTTAGACAGGTATGTTATATTTATTTTTCATTTAGAGTTTCACATACCTAAAATATTCTTACTCCTCACCCCTGCCTCTTCAAATCCCAAGCTCCCTTCAAGGTCAGAAAAAGGGCCAAGTCCTAGGACAGGCCTTAGTTTCCTGTCCCCCAATTATTCTGGGTTTACTTGGTATAGATTTTGCATAGACTTTTCTAGGTACATGTTTTCCCTAGTAGAATATAAGCTCCTTGAGGCAGAAACTGCTTCATTTTGGGTCTTTATCTACCCTGAATGCAGCCCAGGGCCTGGCACATAAGGCCAGGGACTGAACCTCTCATGTCATCAACAGGGGAAAATCCCAGATAAGAAGACTCTGTGAATACAGACTGGCTCCTTAGAGTCTCAGAAAGTGGTCCCAGGTACCACCTTAAATGATTGGCCCCAGGTCTTAGAAGTAGGACCTGAACCTAAGTCTTCCTAGCTCCAAGGCTAGCTCTCCATCCACACTGTAGGACATATAATGGGATCTTGAAAAAGGCTGACTGAGATGAATTGGAAATGAATGAGAATCATGGCAAAATTATTACATATACCTAATACTATGAAGGATGGGGATAGTGATGGTGGTAGATTTTTTTAAGGAATAAAAGGAAGAGTCTTAGCTTGCAGGGAATTTTTAATCTACCTAGAAAGACAAAACTAATATGCACAAAACAATTAGAATATGCATGTTTTATCTTCCCAGCATCCAGCATTGTGTTTGACACACAGGGTTAAGGACCAGAACGGTGATTTCATTTGTACGTGGAAATCCTGGAAAAGGAAACTCCCTCTATTAATGCAGGTCAGCATATTATCTGCAATTTATAATCTTCAAGACTTGCCTAAAGCACTGAGAGATTAGTGACGCACCCAGGATTACACAGCTAGTAAGTGCAAAGGTGGGACTTAAATAGAGGTATTCTAGACTCAAAGGCCAGCTCCCTATCACTCCACCAAACGGTGACGTATTTCTAAATACTGAAGTGAGTGTAAATCATGTTCCTATTATGTGCCTAACACTGAGTTAGGGGAAAGGAGGAAAGAGAATTTTTTCAAGGAAAAGTAAACCACATAGTCTTGACTTTCAGGGACTTAAACGATCTACCTGGAGAGATAAATGTAATTTTCATGAAACAACCAGAAAACAAGTAAACAGTGTGGTCTAGTCTCTTCTTGAGGACCTGTCGGAAGAGGTACAACCTGAATTGCACCCGGGAGGATGACTAAGATCTGCATAAGCAGAGGAAGAACATTCCAGGAAGAGATGTTATGCACATAGAAAAGATGTGTCAGGGCAAGTAGACACTTATTTCTTATCACATATGCTAGCATAGTTTAACATATGCGACTGACTATATGGATGTATACATGAATATAAACGGGTGAATTCAGGAAACATTTATTAAGCATCTTCTGTGTGAACATTTAAGTAGAAGTTTTTGGATACAAAAATGAAAATATATTCCCTGCCCTCAAGGAGCTTACATTCTATTAAGAGAGAAACACCTAACAATCTGCTACAATACAAATAACATAGTAAGTACATAAGATGGAAAATGCTTAAGTCCAAGAAAGGAAAGGTTAATTTAAACATCTATTAAGGGTTGCTGTGTGTTCATTAGCACATTAGGAGCTGTGAAGGTTACAAAACAAGAAGACAAGATCTCTGCTATCATGGAGTTTATCATTTACTGTACTTCTGGAGTCAGTAAAACAATTATCACATATAAGTACTATTCATGATTATTCCAGTTTTTAAGGCTAAATAGCCTTTTCATTCCCTTTATCAACTCTATTCAATGTTTTCAAGTCCTGTCTTTTTTATAGTTTCTGTTGTTTTTAAATTTTACTTTTTCAATTAACAAGTCACTTTCTCTCCCTCCCACGAAGGAAAGAAAAAGACAACAAAACCTTGTAACAAAAATATGAATTGTCAAGCAAAGCAAATTCCCACACTGGTCATGCCAAAAATACATACAGCTAGGTCTTGATTAGTGGAAATAAGAAAACCCCTTAAGTAGTTGCATTATTCAAATTCACACTGCATATTTCCATTGGGCTGGAACCAATGATCGTGTTTTGCCATATTTTATAACTACATACATGCAACCACTTTAAGGAATTCATTATTTACACTAATCAGGACCTAGCCATATCTCATTCTGCATCTTAAGTCTGTCATTTCTATGTCAGGGGAAATAGGGAATCTGTGTTATCGTCATCAGCAGTCTCCTGGAATAATGTTGGGCAATGCAGATCAGAGCTCCTCAGTTTCTCAAAGTCATCTTTAGAATGTTGTTGTTATTGTATAAATCATTCTCCTAGTTGTGATCACTTCACTCTCTATCACTTCATATGGTTTTCTTCAAAGGGAAGGAGAGAAAATGGTGGCTTGTTCATTTAAACAGTAAAGTAAAATTTAAAAAGAAAGAAAAGACAGGACTCGGCAATGATGATAAAGTCTTCCTAGATTTTTCCAAACTGTCTCCTTCATCATGTCTCATAACACAGTAGTATCCCATTGCATTCATACATCATAATTCAGCTACGCCCCAACTGATGGATATCTCCTTAGTTTCCAGTTCTTTGCCTCCTCAAAAAGAGCTATCATATTTCTGTACCTTCCTTTGTTTCTTCAAAATGTTTCTCAGTTTTCCTTTTTTCCCCCATTCCCACTGCCGGTATTTGAACATAAGTTTATTGTCACTTCTATTTAATACATTTTAAACATACACATGACTTCCTGCTTCATTATGGACACCGTGAACATTCAATAAGTAGATGATGAAAGTAATGAATGCCTTTCAGAATGGTTTCACAAAATGTCAAAACACTGGAAAGAGAAAATTAGATAAATTAACAAGTGACAGTCAGCCATACAACATGAAGAAAAGACTTTATAGATAAGACATTATTAGTCATTTGAACGTTACAATGTAGTATGACAGGAAAAATTCTGAGGCTAAAGCAAAATGGTATATGATGTTTTGGTCTTCCTGTACGGAATGCCTGAGTTCAAGTTCCACTACTGACACTCACTAGCTGTGGGACCATTGGCAAGTCATTAAGCCTCTGTGAACCTCAAGTAACTCTCAATCTAAGATTTAGACATGGCATAATCCATCTTAGTGTAGGGAATACCCACATCATGAAATAAAATTACAGGCATTTGCTGTATTCACACCAACTTAAGAATATAATTTGTGACATGGTTTAACAAATTCTTCCAAGTTTAAGAGTTATTATTTTGTTAGCTTGTTTCAGCAGGAAATTTAATCTGGTAATAAAAATTAGTTTTGCCCAAAATAAAATGATTAAAGTAAAAATAATTCATTCTTTATCACAAAAAATTTAATATTAGTACATAAGAGATATGCAAAAGGCATTTGCTTTGTTAGCTTTGTACATAACTATGTGGCTGTCGAGAAATAGATAGGAAAGTATAGCATTTAAGTGAAATAATAATAATAATAATGATTAGTGGTAGCCCTTACAATGTGCCAGGCACTGTGCTAAGTGCTTTACAATTATTATCTCATTTGATCCTCAGGACAACCTTGAGAGGTAGGTGCTATTATTATCCCCATTTCATATATGAGGAAACTATACATACATATGTATGTCCTTGTACATTTCATCTTTGTAGTGTGTTTGTATATCTTTGTTGATGTTGTTCAGTTGTTTGAGTTCTGTCCATCTCTTTGTGATCCCACTTGGGGTTTCCTTGCCAAACACATTGGAGTGGTTTGCCATTTCCTTTTTCAGCTTATTTTACAGAAGAGGAAACTGAGGCAAACAGGGTTAAGCGACTAGTCCAGCATCACACAGCTACTAAGTTTCTGAGGCTACATTTGAACCCAAGTCTTCCTGATTTCAGGCCTGCTGCTCTAAACACTGTACTACCTAGCTCTCCCCTAATTATATGTTTATGTACAAACTGCTAGATAGCATTCTACCTGGAAACTATTAAGTACCCACCCTCCAAAATGCTACTTCTTTAAATCAGTGTCTGACTTCTTTTTTTTCTAACAACACTATAATAGGACCTCCAAAAAAAAAATGGAACTAAACTGCTAAACAAGGCCAAAAGCCACATTAACATGCATATAACCCATTCATATCTCTATATTTATGCTTGCAATTTCCCAGAGATAAAAAGGGTTGAAGTTCCTGTCTTAAGGGTGAAATAGGCACCAATCCAAAGTTATTATTTAGAAGGTGACTAAAGGTCTATAAATTGGACATTCATGCCAGAAAAAAGTTCCAGTTTTTAGTTAAGCTTAAACTACATTATGAGAATAAATGATTTTTGGCCTTCACTATCTTAATGACAATAGTCACTTCACACTTCCTTTGGCTTAAAGGTGCCTGTTATACTAAGAAATAAACAACTGCTGTAAAGCAGTATTAATTGCCAACATTTTTCGGCTATTCCTACAAAAGAGGAAGGACTTTCCAAGTATCTGGCTGTTTAAGACAAAAAACTTAGTTTTATTTGAAGTAAATCCAGGAATCTCCTACTAGCTTGACTAATATTAAGTCAACAATGTATTTTCCAGTGCCAAGAGGTCAGACTATAGTTGTTGTATTAAACACACACTGTGGAAGTTAATTTCCTAATACACAGAGTCAGATAAACCGAATGCATGTCATCATTACCAGGAAGGTGCTTATTGGAAACATGCTTCAAAAAAGGTGCCAATGATAAAATTTCAAAAGGTCTGTTTTTACTTAAATTATACTAAAGCTAATAAATGTATCTCCTGATGAGTAAGACCAGTATCTCTGAAAAAAGAAATTAACATTTTCTAGTGTTTCTTCTTTGAAAACATTACAGATGCTGATTACAAGAGGAATTCTTAAAGTATGTCCCAATGTTCATAAAAAGCAAAAGAGTGGGGAAAGATTAACTCTTTAAGCTTAGTCTCATTTTCTCTACTGTGAATCTATTATGATTTCAGGATTTCAGCACAGCATCTCTCTTATTTTTGCACTACCTGAGCTCCGTTTTTGTTTTTGCTGTTAACAGTAAAGAAAATATTTATGATATTCAATACATTCATACATAAACAGATATACAAGACTTACATGTTAGAATATGTAGTGATTGACAATAGTGTGTAACTCAAAAAAATATAAGTTCTTCATGGTCATAGGGGTATAAGGAGTATTGTTAGTAGAAATAATAAAAATGGTCTCACAGGAATAGAGGGATGCGAGTTTGGTTTAAGTATAAGCCTTCAGTGATGGTTACTAATTCACATCTAATTAAGGTCATTAGAGCTTCCCTTTCTTCTTAAAAAAAAAAAAAAAAAAAGTAGTGTCACCTTAGAAAAATTCCTGGAGGCTTGAATAATAACCTATGAAATCATCTCTCCATTAAGTGACCAAATTTTATAATGACAATCTCTCCTAACAAAGAATCTGAGGCTCGTTGCTCACAGTGAAGCGACCGATTAACAATCTAAACAACATGGAATTTGCAGTATTACTTCATTGATAAATTGAAATTTTATATTTTAAAAACCACTAAGGTCATAATCTTTTGTAGCAAAATAAAATGTCAGTCTTGTGTAATTTAACATGTGAATAACCAGAATCTTACTAGTTATTCTTTCTAAAATGCAAGGACTAGTTCAGTTTTAATATTTTTACTTTGCAAACTATTCGTAAATGGAGAAATTTGTTTTATAAAGGCTATAATCAACTTCGTGGAAAATCAATAATTACCATTCTATTTCACATTCCTAGTCATTTGCATCAACTGGACTAAATTTTATTTAAACTGGAATCACTGAGGCATGGTAGGAGAAGTTCTTGTCTTCCCCAGATATATGACCTTGGGCAAGTCACTAAACCTGAACCTTTGTCTCCTTATCAGTAGTAAAACAGGGTTAAACAACCCTTGTATTACCTACTCTTAGGGAAACAGTGAGGATCAAATGAGAGGAGAGGCACAAGACCTTTGTGACCATAAAGTACTATATTAAAAATCTCAGACAAATACAAAATCTCAGACAAAATATAATTTCTTGTTGGTATTATTAATTTTAGTCAGACATATCAGTATTAAAATTATCCTTTAAATCCTCTCTTCTATCAGTAGGAAATATAATAAACATCTTATATTCATACAGCTCTTTATAGTTTGCAAAAGTGTTTTCCTGATAACCCTGTGAAGTAGTTGAGCCTCCTAAGACCAGTGCCCCTTTCCCAACACTAGTCTTATGCCTTCATTTATACAGAATATCCAAGGTGCCTGAGTGATCCAAGAGAATTGATACAGGCCTCACTAACACCAACTGGGAAGAGATAAAAAAGAGTAGCAATAATAATGAAATTAATTCTCTAATACCCAACAAATAGCAGGGATTAAACCTGTTTCGAGTGTCATGAGCCCCTATGGCAGTCTGGTGAAGTCAATGGACCTCTTTCTCAGAACAATGCTTTTCTGCATAAAATAAAAAAGGTCAAATTATAAGAGAAACCAATTATATCGAAAAACAATCGTCAAAATATTTTAAAAAGTTCATTGACCTCAAGGTAAAAACTTTGATCTATACAGATGACTTTTTGACTTGAAATTCTTTAATAGAACCCATAAATGTTGGTCTTGGGAAGCTGGGATAAAGGGTAAATGAGAGAAATTTTAGAGCAAACTAGAGAAAATTAAGTCATCAACTGGATGATCCTGTGGATATCTTAACCTCAACATGGCCAGATCTGAAATCATTATCTTTTCCCACAAACCCCATCTGTTCTTCCTTTATTTCCCTGTTACTGTCAAGGATACCCACCACCCTCCCAGTCACCCAGGCTTGCAACCTAGGTGTCAAGTCTCTCCTCTACTCTAGTCCAAAACTACCATCTAGTTATCAAAGTGATCTTTCTCACTATCTAATTCTCTAACTTCCTAAACCTCTGATCATGTCATTACCCACCAACATAAAATTCATTGATGGACTCCAGGATCAAATACGAGATCCTCTATTTGGCTTTTAAAGCCCTTCATAACCTGGCCCCTTCCTGTCTTTCCAGTTCTCTCATACCTCATTCCTGTCCACCTACTCCCCCATGCAGTGATACTGGCCTCCTTGCTGTTCCTCCCACCAGGCATATTTCCTAATCTGGGGAAGGGGGGTGGGGCTCACTGGCTCTCCCTTATTCCTGGAGTTCACTAACTTCTCCTCTCTGCCTTCTGGCTTCCCTCCAGGCTCAGCTAAAATCCTATTTTCTGCAAGAAGCCTTCCCCTTAATACCAGTGCCTTCCTTCTAAGATTATCTCCAATTTACTCTGGTATATATACCTTGTTTGTACACAGTTGTTAATAAGTTGTTTCCCCCATTAGATTGAGAGCAGGAACTGTTTTTTGCCTTTCTTTGGGTTCCCTGTGCTTAGGCACTTAAATTCCTGCTGACTTCACTATTTCAATCTGTAGTTATGAGTAAGAAATATTTAATACACAACTGTATACTCTCCTGATTTAATACTGAATTTTTTTGCTAATTCGATAAACATGTATTAAAACACCCTAAACATGCTCTCCCTAAAGTTACCACTTACCTCCAAATTGCCAAAATCAGTGGGCCTTTTCTTAATTCTCATTTCCTCAATCTTTCTGCACCATTTAATGCTGTTGACCACCCTCTACTCCTAGATATTGTCTTCTCCAGGTTCCCATGACACTTTTTCCTCTTGCTTCACTTCCCAACTATGCAAACACTCCTCAAAATTCTTTGCTGATCATCATGTGTCTCATGCTCTAAATGCAGGCATATCTCAATTCTCTGACTGGGGACCTTTTCTCTTCTCCCTTTGCACTCTTTCTCTTGGTGACCTTGCACTCCTGTGGATTCAATTACCATCTCCACTCCCAGACCTTACTTACAAAGCTAGCTCTTAATCAACTATAGGCATCATAAAACTCCCTTTGGAAATCTCAAACTGGATGCCCTATACACACTTCAAACTCCTATGTCCAAAAGAAATTGAGCTCAATATCTTTCACTTCCAAACTTTCTTATTTCTCTTAAGTGTACCTGTCAGTCAATAACCATTAAATGCTTAATATGTACCAGGCATCACCCTTTCTTCCTGTCACCCAACTCTGCAACCTCAGTCACCCTTAACTTTTCACTGCCCCTCACCCCACATATCCAATCAGTTGCCAGTCAACTTTAATTCCCTATCAGCTCTTGCATCTGTCTACTTCTTTCCACTCACCTAGCCATCACTAATTCAGAGTGCTTGCTCATCACCTCCCACCCGGACTATTGCAGCAGCCTCCTAATTGCTGTCCTTGCCTCCTGAGTCTCCCTTTTCCAATACATCCTCCAAAGAGCTATCAAAGTGTTTTCCTAAAACTAGGACTAGCTATGTTACTCCTCTGCTCAATAAGCTCCAGCAGCTCTGGCACTAGGATCAAATATAAATGTCACTATTTAGCAATAAGACATTAAGAGCCTTTTACAACCAGGCTCCAGTTGGTCTTCCCAGGCTTTCTGAACATTATTAGCCCACTTTCTACCATCTACAATCCAGCCAAACTGCCTTTTTTTTTTTTCCTATTCCTCATAAAAGACATTGCCTTTCTTTGCTTTTCTTCCATATCCATTCCTTCACTTCCATCTCTAGCTTCCTTCATAGCTCAGCTTAAGTTACAGTTCCTCCATAAGACCCTTCCTGATCCCCCTCATCTGCCAACGCAGCTTAGACCCTCCAAATTACCTTGTATTTACATGCATACAAGCTGTAGTAAGCTCACTGATGGAAGACGCTATTTAATTTGTTAAGTGTTTATATCTTCAATACCAGCACAGTGCCTGGCACACAGTACGTGCCTGATAAATGTTGCCTGACTGACTGAAGGCACTAAGCTATGTTTTAGGGGTACAGAGTCAAAAAAAAAAAAAGAAACAAAAAGTACCAATCCTGAAAAAAACTTACCATCTAAAGGTGTTCCAGGGGATTCCCTAGGGAATCACCCTCATATTAGGTGAAACATTTAAGGTCTCTGGCAAGTGAGATGTAGAATATAGTTTGATAAATGCTTTTATAAAAAACTATGCATTTTAAACATACAACTGAGATCAAGTGCTCTACCCATTTTTATAACTGTTGTTAGAGCTTTCAGCCTTAAATCAGATTTCCTATTTAAAAATCAAGAATAACTTTTTTCATCTATTTTCCTCACAAATGTTTTGAAGACTCTGGTCTTTCAACTCTGGCTTCGGAGATAGAGAGCCAGCAAGCCAAGAAGACCTGGATTCAAATCCAGACACATCCTGACTAGATCACCCTGGACAAGTCACTAATTCTACCCTCTCTGGTCCAGGCCCTCATCACCTCAAGCCTAGACTGTTCCAGGAGCCTGCTTGGTTGGGCTTCCTGCCACTAGCCTCTCTCCATTCCTGCCCATCCTGCTCCATTCAGCTGCCAAAGTGGTTTTCCTAAAGTGCACGTCTATGTCACCCCCATACTCAATAAACTCCTGTGGTTTCCTATCATCTCCAGGATCAAACACAAAATCCTCCGTTAGGCATTCACAGCCCTTCATAATTTAGCCCCGCTTATCTTTATTTTCTTACACATTATACAATCTCTACCACCACATACTAGTCAATTCAGTGGCTTCCTTTCTGTTCATGAACAAAACACAAATCTCCTAGCTTTGGGCATTTTCTCTGGCTATCCCTCTTTGCTTGTCATCGCTGTCTCTTGACTTCCTTCAAGTCCCAGCTAAAATTCCAGCCTTTTCAATCCCTCTTAATTCTAGTGCCTTCCCTCCAGCGACTGTTTACTACTTATCCTATATACAACTTGTTTATATATAGTTGTTTGTATGTGGACTACCCCATCATTGTAAACTCCTCCAATGCAGAGACTGTTATTTGCCTTTCTTCGTATGCCCAGCACTTAGTCCAGAGTCAGGTGCATGGCAAGCACTTAATAAATGCTTACTGAAGGATCTAACTCTCTATGCCCCCAGGCAACCTGTAAAGACTTAAATTGTAGAGCCAGTAACTACCTGCAAAGGTAAAAGAACTTTCCTCAAGGGAATTCCCCTAAACCAACGAAGTCAGGATTCCTCTCCACTACTCTTCCCAAAAAGCACCAAGGAACAGTTAAAACCAAAGGGATTTTCCTAAAGTACAGATCTGACCACATCATTCACCTACTCAATCAACTCTGGGGCTCCCCATTACCTCCAAAAAAATTAAAAACTCTGTTCATCATTTAAAACTTTTTACAACCTGACTCCAATTTTGGAATCTAGTTTCCTTCACGTCTTAGCTCAAGCACAGTCGTCTACATGAAGCCTTTCCTACTTCCCATCCCCTACGATACCCCCATAGCTAATGTTTTCCCCAACAAGTCACCTGATCAACTTGTACCTATTTTGTTTCTACTTCATATACATACATGTGACCCAGGCTAGACCTGAAGCTTGAGGTCAAGGATGGTTTCACCATTGCCTTTTTATCCCTAGTGCCTGGCACAGTGCCTGGCACTTAGTAGGTGCTTAAATAATGCTTACAGATGGATTATATTGTTTTTAGTAATCACTGAGTTTTCAGTTTAAAACTTGTAGAATGCCTATGGATTAATGTTATTTCAGGAGTCCCTGTACATTTTCAGTCCAACATGCAGTCCTTTTATCAAGGTCTCTGAATGAAAAATGTATTGATGCAGTTGATAACTGATGCTCTTCCCAAAAGCCTCTCAGGAGATAAAAGAAAAAAAAAAAAGCATTAAACTTTCATGAAGAAGAAAAAAGGATGAAAAATGAGATTTATTTAAGATATGTGTGCTTCAAAAGAACATCTTCAATACAACTTTATGCAATTTTCTATTTGATGGGATGAATCATTGATGCTGTCTAGTATGACATCAACAGAAATATCACTTTCCTGACCTCAGCAGTTTTGGCTAATGAACCATGAGCCCAAATTGATGATACAATTCAACTATCCTTTCAGGTTCTCTGAAAGCATGCACAGTTGGTAATGAATCCACAGTTTATCTACATTTGTTAAGGAAAACAAAAGTAAAGCAGCAATATTATTCAAAGGAAATGAGTAGAAATTGCTAACTTGGGGCAAGTAAAGAGGTATGGGAAATAAATGTGGCAGATATTAGAACTCTATGCCTGATTATAAGCAGAGGGAGACAACCTACTTTATTTAGTGCTGGGACTATATTACAGTAGGTTCCCTAACCAGATAGTTTGACCAAGTGCTGGTTTAATATTGATCCACAGTGAATTATTTGAATATGAGTATGAATTAAGCTTATTTGTCTGTCACCACATCATAACAACAACAACAGCAGCATGGTTTTAGCAGAATCACTGCCAAAAAAAGCTGTTAAAATTTAAAAACTAATTTTAAAAGACCAGGTTGTCTCCCATACCTGGAATGGACTCCCCCTTTGCTTCCCTTTCTTAGAATCCCTAATTTTCTTCAAGCCTAATAAATTCAAGTGCCATCTTCTACACTGTGCCTTTCCTGATCCCCAAAGTGGTTAGTGCCTTCTCCCCAAAATCACCTTCTTTTTTGCATATACCTATATGTACACGTATATGTAGTCTTCCTCATCTAGACTGAAAGCTCCTGTTTTCACTTCTATCTTTGTAGTCCCAATGCCTACGTGCCTGGCTCACTGTGGGCACTGAATAAATGCTTGTGAATTTAACACAGATCTAGTGCAATTGCCCAGGGTAGTTTCCAATGTCATTTTCTCAGACCTTTAAAGGCCACCACATATTAAACAAATGACTAACTGATTAGACTTGAGAGCTGAAGTAGATCTGACTTCCCTCCCTTCCTAACAGGTTATTATGTACAATCCAAACAGGCTCGCTTGAGAAACGCTGGTGAGACTCTAGATAAAACAGCGAAAGAGCTGAACTAGGAAGGCAATTCCAGGGATCAGAGTTCTAAGAAACACTCTGCTTGTATTTGTCATTTGATTTTAAGCAGAGTAAGGAACAGGATAAGGAGGCAAGAGATAGTAAGTCCTTCCTTACACAATGGTAAAAACAAACACTCCGCGGCTAGTCAGGAGTTCCGGGAGAATTTAGTCCAGCCTTTGTAGTTTCTATAAAGGCCTGAAAGAATGGGTGGTGAGGCGCCCGGAGAAGGAAGGGATAGTGAGGAAAGAGGAGGGAGAGCTGGGGGAGCGGAGGGGGGGGGGGAAGAGAGAAGGAGGAAGAGGAGAGAGAACAGTGGGACAGGGGAGTGAGGCGAGGAGAGAGGGAGAAGGTGGAAATAGAAGGGGAGGGTGTGGAGAGATAAGAGGGGGAGAGAAGGTAGAGAGAGAAGAGCAGAATAAGGCAATAGAGGGCAGAGTGAAAGCGGGGAGAAGAGAAAGGTGGAAAAGAACTGGAAGAAGGTGGGGATCGAGGAGAGAAGTAGGAAGAGAAGTGGACCGAGGAGAGAAGATGGGAAGCAGGGAAAAAAGAAGGGAAAGGAGAGAACAGGGAGAAAAGAAGGGGAGAGAAAAAAAGGGGAGAAAGGAGAGAAGGAAGAGAACAGAGGGAGAGAGGTGAGAAGTCAGGAGAGAACCAGAGGAGGGCGGGGAAAGGAGAGGGAGAGAAGAAAGGCAGAGGAGAGCAGAGGGGGAGCGGGGAGAGCAGAGGGGGCGCGGGGAGAGCA
>NW_020954596.1:9691259-9743699 GCF_900497805.2 Vombatus ursinus | reverse complement strand
AGAGCAGAGGGGGAGCGGGGAGAGCAGAGGGGGCGCGGGGAGAGCAGGGGGAGCGGGGAGAGGAGGGTGAGCGGGGAAGGAGGGCGCATGGCCGACAGCCCGCCGGGCGCACCTGGGCGCACCGGGCACACCTGGGCGCCCGGCCCGCTCCCCAGGGAGCCCCGCCCGCCCGCCCGCAGCCGCCCTCACCTTCCCGGGCTTTGAGCAGCACCGTGTTGGCCACGATGTTCTCAATCTCCATGATCAGCCGCTGCCGCCGCCGCCGCCGCCACTGGGGAGGAGCCGCAGCCTCCGAGGCGCATCTCTCTCCCGGTGCCGGCGCCAGTCCCGGAGCGAGGCACTCCCACCGCGACCCCGGCGAGACGCGTCTCCGCCGCCGCCCCCGGCCCGCCCCCGGCGCTGGAGAGTGTAGGGAGAAGCCGGTGCCTGCCGCTGCCGCCCGCGGGCAGGAGAGGGGGAACTGTTCCTGCCGGGGCCGAAGGAAAGGATGAGCTCAGCGGGTGCGGGTCACGGCTTCCTCGCCTTCGCGGATGCTAACGCCGTCGTCGCTGCCGCCTCCCAGGCTCTCCTTAGCCCCATAGTCCTAGCGAGCCCGCTGCCGGGCCCCGTCAAGTTCCAAATGCCTGTCCCATCGTGGCCGCCTCCTTCTCTCCCCTCCCGGGGGAGGAGCCCAGGAGACTGAGGCACCGCCTACTCCGCTCCCGCGGCCTCGTAGGCCCTCCCCGGCTCCGTTCTCTCTCCACAGCTCCTCCTCCGCCAGTGTCCAAAGGCTTCCTTCCACTAGGGGGACCCCAAGCGCTGGGCCCGCCCACCCTGCGGCCTGCAGACGCGCCGGCATGCGCGCGCTGGAGACTACAATTACCCGAGGGCTATACGGTAGCTGGAATAGGGAGATTCAAGGGGAGTGGCGGGGGGGGGGGGGGGGAGAGAGGGGGGGTCCGGGGGGGGGGGGGGGGGGGGGGGGAAGCAAATTGCTGAGCCTTCTGGGAATTGTGGTCCCGTAGAGGGACCGCCGTTGGGACCAACTCGAGCCTAGATAAGGGAGGATTGCATGCTGGGATTTGACCTTCGCGAGATCTGGGAAAGGAGGCAGGCTCAGTTGTCGCGAGAGTTAGTCGTCAGTCGTCAGGTGGTGTGGCTGCGCACGTTGTTGCCTCGGTGCCGGTCTGTCTCCGCTCCCTCCCCTGTTGCTGGGGTATCGCCGAGTCCACTGGCTCTTAGGGTGGCCTGTCGGAAGTCTGTGCGTGCACCATGGGCAAAGCCAGGGGCAAGGCCCTGGGGAGCCAGGCCGGAGGCCGGAAGGCCAAGCCCCCCTCCAACCCCAACCCCTTCGAGGTCAAGATCAACCGGCAGAAGTTTCAGATCCTGGGAAGGAAAACGCGCCACGATGTGGGCCTGCCGGGGATCTCCAGAGCCAAGGCCATCAAGAAGGTGAGGCCCTGGCCGGGAAGCCCAGGGATGGGGCTGGCGTCAAGCTCCGTGCGATTGCGAGTTGGAGGGAGCGGCCTTGGCGGCCCGTCTTCGTGTTGAAAATTCCCGGGGTCCCTCAAGCTCCACCACTCTAATAACCAGGGTGCCTCCCGTCCTAAGGACACCTGGGTGGGCTCTCCGAGGGACACCGGTCAGGCCTGTCTAATTTCATTTTTCAGCCTGTTCTCACACTATTGCCCTTCGACTTGACACTAGTCTGTGCACTGGCCCCCGTCCTTGCCCTGCTCTCCTTCATTTACCTGCCTATCTTCAGTGTCCCCCGTGCCTGGAATGAACAGCCTGCCCCCCTACGTCCCCCCAAAAAGATCTCCCGACTCACATTTCTCTTCGAACTTTACGCGCCCCTTTCCTTTGAACCGATCTCATTTTCCTCTTTGTTGTTAGATTGTAAGTTATTGGAAGGCGGCTTCAGTGCCATCGAATAATAGTAATAATGTTAACTAGCATCCATATAATTCTTGCAGTGTGCCAGGCAGGTGCCGGGTGTTATTATTATCTCTTTTTTTACAGTTGTGGAAACTGAGGCAAACAGGTTGAGTGACAGGCTCAACGTACCCAGTGAGCCATCTAGCTGCCTCTATATTCTAGCATGGTTTATATTCTTAGTGCTGAAGTTAGGTGTGTAATTTTATTGGTAAAGGGAACTGAAGTGATGAAACTCCCTCCCTCCAATGCAGATCTGCACCTTTTTTGCTACAGTATTAAAAGAGTTGTTCCTTGCCCAGAGTCACACAGATCTGAGGCGCAAGGGGGTCATTCTTGAGATTATACAAAGAGGCCTGACACCTTAGAGGGCTCTCTTCCCTCTGGACGTATTTTATCCAGAGTTGTTGCCTAAGCTATTCATCTCAGCTCAGCAAACATTTATGCAGGGGTCTACTGTGTGGGGATTATTGTGCTGAGGTTAGATATAAGAAAAAGATCTTCCCTGGGAGCTAACTTTGATAAAATGGAAATAGCTCTGAGGTGGAGTCCTGACTGCCTAAACGATGTGACTACTTCTCTCAGCCCAAGATGTCAGTACCTACATGAGCTATCTCTGGGGTTAATCGAAGGCTCAAGTAAGAGAGTGGCAATAAAACCTTGTGTAAACTAAAGCATACTGTGTAGGCTGTTGTTATTGGGAGGGAGAATGAAGATGGGTAAACAACTGACTAGAATGTATCTCAAAATTTTTAAGGGGATAGGGGAACACAGTGACCTGAGGGATTCAAGGAGGGAGAGGAATTACTTCTAGTTGATAGAATCAAGGAAAGGATGCTAACTTTAACCCTTATTCCTTTGGATGGTGTTCTTAATTCTTTAAAAGCCATTTCTTTTTTTTGTTTGTTTGTTTTTTGTTTTGTTTTGTTTTTGTTAGGCAATGGGGTTAAGTGACCAGCCCATGGTCACACAGCTAGTAAGTGTTTGGTCTGAGGCCAGATTTGAATTCAGGTCTTCCTGACTTCAGGGCCAGTGCTCTATCCACTGTGCCCCCTAACTGCCCCTTAAAGCCATTTCTTATGATGATAATGATAAGAATAATTAGTAATTACTAATATTTACATAGCGCTTACTGTGTGCCGCCCACTGTGCTAGGTGCTTTACAATTATCTCATTTGATCCTCACAACAACCCTGGGAGGTAGGTGCTATTCTTATCCCCATTTTACAGATGAGGAAACTGAGGCAAACAGGTTGACTTGCCTAGGGTCACATAGCTAGTAAACTTTTGAGGTGATATTTGAACTCAGTCTTCTTGACCCCAGGATCAGTGCTCTATCCACTTCGTCCCCTAGTTAGCCCTTCACTGCACTGCTACTCAGTGGACTTTATGTTTATCTCTTTTTGATTCTTTAACTCATTCCCCACAATTACTATTTCAGACCTTGCCCTCTTTTTTCAAACCCCTGCTTCCACTCTTATCCTCTAAATTCCCAGAAGACTTCACTTCCTATTTACTAAAATTTCACTTTAGACTGAGTTCCTTGAGAGCAGGGACTATCTCTCGCCTTTCTTTGTATCCACAGCTATTTCAATGCGTGGCACATTGTAGATGCTTAATACATGTTTGTTAACTGAGATTGATCCAAGGTGTCTTCAATTCGATAAACAACTGATTTGTAAGCTCCCTCTACTGGTACAGTGGAAAAGGTTCTGGCTTTGGAATTAAGAAGACCCGAGTTCTAGCCTGCCTCTGTCACAGTAATCTGTGTGGCCTTGGGCAAGTCACTAAACCATTTTAGGTCTCAGTTTCCTCATGTGTAAAATGAAGGGGTTGGACCAGATGGCCTCTAAGATCTCTTCCAGCTCTAAATCTATGATCCTATGTCAGAGCTTTTTATTGAATATACTCATCATTTTCTCCTTGCCTCTGATTTCAGAGAAATTCCCTAATTAACCCTGCTACTTCTATGGTGTCATTTCTTCAGTTTTTCCTCTTCCACAGGTGAGATGTCACAGATTGAGGGTTGCAAAGGACCTTTGAAATCATTTGATAAACCACTTCATATTATGCTTATTCATTTCAACTTATCCTCCTCTACCAGCTCATTTTCCTCTGTCTACAAACATGATCAAGTTTCGCCATCCTAAAACAAAACAAAAAACTTCCTTCAACCTTTTTAATCCTCAAAATACTATCCTTTCTTCTGTTCCTTCAGAAATTTATAAATTCAGTGCCTCATCCCTATTACCCATTCACACTTTAGCTCCTTGTAGTCTTGCTTCTATCCTTACCACTTATAAAGTTACTCTTTCACTGGTCACTATTGATCTCCTATTCAGCAGATGAGTCTGAATCTTCCTCAAGCATAGAACTAATGGTGCAAAAACCTTGCTCAAAACCCTTCAAAGTTTATTATAGACCAAAGAATACTAAGACTTCATAGCTACCATATGTGGGTGGAATTTGCACCTGAGTTTTGGTTAAGTTCAACACACTCCACAGACCATGTAGCCTCTTTAAATAAAACACTACCTTTTATTCAATGTCTAATTAACTTGGACTTGAATCCAGGTCTTTTGACTACAGGCTAAGTGTCTTTCCAATACATACTATTTGTTTTCTCCTTTTAAAAATAAAGTAGGAGATCTTTGGAGAAGGGAAGAATTTATGACCAGACAGGAGATAGAGAACGTTATGAAATGAAAAATGAACAATGTTGATTACATTAAATTGAAAAGTTTTTGCACAAATAAAGCCAGTGTATCCAAGATTAGGAGGGAAGCAGAAAACTGGGAAAGAATTTTTACAACCAGTGTCTGATAAAGGCCTCATTTCTAAAATATATAGAGAACTAAGTCAAATTTATAAGAATACAAGTCATTCCCTAATTGAGAAATGGTCAAAGGATATGAACAGGCAGTTCTCAGAGGAAGAAACTAAAGTTATCTATAGTCATATGAAGAAGTGTTCTAAATCACTGTTGATTAGAGAAATGCAAATCCAAACGACTCTGAGGTACCACATCATACCTATCAGATTGGTTAGCATGACAAAACAGGACAATGATAAATGTTGGAGATGTGGGAAAATTGGAACACTAA
This sequence comes from Vombatus ursinus, assembly GCF_900497805.2. NCBI lineage: Eukaryota > Metazoa > Chordata > Mammalia > Diprotodontia > Vombatidae > Vombatus > Vombatus ursinus. The sequence goes on along the minus strand of NW_020954596.1, from coordinate 9,738,681 downwards.
TACATTGTTGGTGGAGTTGTGAAATGATCCCACCATTTTGGAGAGCAATTTGGGACTATGCCCAAAGGGCTGTAAAATTGTGCATACCCTTTAACCCAGCAATAGCACTTCTAGGGCTATGTCCCAGAGAGATCATACAAATGGGGAAAGGACCCACATGAACAAAAATATGTATAGCAGCTCATTTTCTGGTGGCAAAGAATTGGAAATTGAGGGGATGCTCATCAATTGGGTAATGGCTGAACAAGTTGTGGTATATGAATGTAATGGAATACTATTGTTCCATAAGAAGTGATAAGCAGGCAGACTTCAAAAAAACTTGGAAAGACTTACATGAACTGATGAAGAATGAAATGAGCAGAATTAGGAGAACATTGTACACGGTAACAACCACATTATGGGATGACTGACTTTGATAGATTTGGCTCTTCACAGCAATGAAAGAATCTAAGACAACTCCAAAAGATGGAAATTGTTATCCACACCCAAAGAAAGAAATGTGGAGTCTGAATGCAGATGGAAGCATACTATTTGCTCTCCCTTTTCTTTGTTGTTTTATTGCTTCATTCTCATGGTTCTTCCCATTAGTTCTAATTGTTCTTTACATCATGACTAATGGGAAAATAGGCTTAACAGAATGTATATATGGCACCTATATCACATTGTATGCTGTCTGTGGATGGGGGTGTGGATGGGGTTGAGAAATGGGAGAAAGAAATTTAAAACTCAAAATCTTATGGAAGTAAATGTTGAAAACTAAAAATAAATTAATTAATTAAAATAATCACAATAAAAAAATAAATAAAAAATAAAGTAGGTGTCCTAGAGACAAGGAACTGATCCAGTCCGGCTTGGAGGTCCCTTTCGTTCCCAGGCAGAAGAACAAATATAAGCGCAGAGACCTTATTTACAGTATCAGTGGGAGGGCAGCGCAATAACACGCATTTAAATGTAGTAATGTGGTCCCAGAAATCTGAGGCTTTCAAACAATCTCCCTGTTATGTGATAATACTGTGGGTAATAAGGCTCGATTAAGTGGAGAACTATTAGACATAAATCTTCAGAGTTTTATTGCTTGGCTTTCTCTTGTTTTCCCTCTCTCTGGGTAACTACAATTGAATACATATTTGAACTGTATGTTATATTTTTGTCATCAGCAGCTAGCTACTCACACCCTTATACCTGGTATACTTTCCCCTATTCATACTGTTTTGTACCTGGAATACGCTCACTTCCAAGCATGGAAATCCTGTCTATCCTTAAAGACTCAGGTCAGATGATAGCTTCTCCATAAGTCTTCCTTATGGTCAGAACACATCTTTGCCTCATCAGACCTCACACAGTACTTTGTCCTACTTTTGCATATATATGATATAATAATTGTGTGTGTAGTTGCATCTGCTTTTGCTTTCTTTTCCTGCCAGATTGTAAGCTTGGTGAGGGTGGAGAAATGGCTTACTTCACATTGCTCTGCCCCTAGAAGATGCTTTGTAAACATTGAATTGAATTGTTGAAAATGATCTCATAGAAAGTACTGCAGACGGAGCTGATTTCTTTAAAGGAAACCGAACTAACAGTTGGAAAGAATGGTACACTGTGGCATTTATAGCTATATATTCAACTTTATTTAGGTACAAACTAAGAGTTGTTGTTCAGTTGTTCTTCATGACCCTGTTTGGGATTTTCTTGGCAAAGATCCTGGATTGGTTTGCCATTTCCTTCTCCAGCAAACAGGGTTAAGTGACTTGCATGACTTGCCCAGGGTCACACAGCTGCTATGTGTCTGAGGCCGGAGTCTTCCTGTTTCTGAGCCTCGCGCTCTAATCACTGCGCCACCTAGCTGCCCTCAAACTAAGATACCACATGCAGAATGTAGTATGTACTTGACATAGCACCAGGGCTGACTAATTTCTATTCTTCTTTAATTAACCTCTACCTTTCCTAGTCTTAACATCATGAACGAATTTAGAAAAGACCCGCTTTGATAGGTAAGAATCAGAACATGGTTTTATTTACACATTCACAGTAAGATATTTGAAACATCAATATTTGGATGTGTGTATGTGTGTGCATACACATGCACACATATGTATATATCTTCTTAATTAAATGGATATGTGTATCTTTAGCTTGCCTATGTCACTAGATTATAAACCATTTGAGAGCAGAGATTCTATTCAGTGTTCATTATGGTCCTTGTAACATCCAATCTAGTATTTGAACTCAGTGGACTCTTGGTAAACATGGAAAATGCTTGTGTGCTTTTAGAATGAGAATGGGAGTGTGAATAGTGTTTTGTTGTTGATTTCCATAGGCAGGATGGTCAAATTAGAGTCTTATGCAGATGGATTTTTCTGTATCTACAGAATATACAAAGAAGACTTTTTCTTTGAAAAATCTGCTCAGTGGAATACATATATCAAAGAATGAGCTGGATTTTTTCAGGTGTGGGGAGCAAAAAGGTCAAAAAGATGAAGAGTAGTTTTTCTCCTAGGTTTTGGAGGTTTAAAGTGTAACTGAGATTGCTTTTATTGATAACCTGCTGCAGTTAGACCTTTCTTTGCCTTTTGGGGTGCCAACAGCAAATAAGATTAATAAAGACCAGATGGTTTGAGAACTTCATAATGGTTTGCAAAGATCAGTTACATAAGTCACCATTTTTTGTTGTTCTCAAAAGACTCAGAATTAAATAGAAATTGAATTATGTTTTCTAGGTGCTTCTTTAAGACTAAATAGGTAGGGGGCAGCTAGGTGGCCCAGCCCTGCAGTCAGGAGGACCTGAGTTCAAATCCATCCTCAGACATATAACACTTATTAGCTGTGTGACTCTGGGCAAATCACTTAACCTCGATTGCTTCACCCAAAAAAAAAAAAGACTAAATAGGAAATAACACGTCCATATCCAGCATATACAGTGTAAGCACAAAGTAAGTGTGTACCAACTAGTGTGAATGCTAGGGCAATATGTTGTTGCAGTGATGAAATATAAAACAATGCAAGCTAAGGAGTTCAGAATTAAATTGTATTAGAAATTAGATGTTTCATGGAATTAGTTGAATGAGACAGGAGCAGAGAACATGGAGAACATTTAAAATGTATAAAAGATAAAGATTCAAGACCAGAATAAACCATAGCGGAATAACCACTAGCTAAGCAAAGCCTGTCAGTCAGTCAGACTGTGCTGTTGAGACTTTTGAAGCTGAATTGGTTAACCTCACTGGGGATTTGATGAAATCAGCCCATAAACTAAATTACAAAGTATAACAAGTTTTGATCGGTCATATTCAACTTTGAATCAGAGTTAGAGAAGAGGAAGAAATCTCAGCAGTTATCTAGTTATTCTTTCAGCCTGTGGCTTCCCCTTTAGTACCGTTGCAGACTGGAAAGGGCCTCATTGCCTTCCAGTACTCTGGCTTTGTAATTTGCCTCATCTCACCTTTATTTCATTAGACTTTTGGCTCAGATGGTCTTGATTTTACTACATTCCTGTATGACACAGAGACATTTAAAGTTAACTTGACCTTTCCCACCAGAATTCAAATCCATTTACTCAGCAATCAATAAACCTTTATTAAGCACCTACTGTCTACTGGGCTGTTGGATATAAGTACAAAAAATTAAATCATGCGTACTCATAGGAGTTTCCATTCTAATGGGGGAGACAAGTAAATACATACAACATAAGTAAATACAAACATATACAACGTAGTTTGGAAGGGAGGGTACTAGTAGTTGGGATCAAGAAAAACTTCCTTCAGAAGATGATGCTTAAGGTGCTCTTTTTTTCCCTTTAGAAAAATAGAATGTTTATTTACATAAGTCATCCTCAATCATATCCATATTTTCTTTTGATTCAAAAGTGCTTTAAAAAAAACTTTGAGGTACTTCTTCCCACCCTCCACCCTTTTCACTAGCATTTTCACCAAATCATATCAAAAATGCCAAGGTCATCCACTGCATACCAGGTCATCACCAGTTGTCCTGATTTCTGGCTTGCCCTTAGCCTTCAGTGACTCAGGAGGGGAGAGAGAGAGAGAGAGAGAGAGAGGCTGATTATGTTGCACAACTCTTCTTCACTTAAATCAAATTCATGTGCAAGTCAAGACATCATCCCATGATGTCACTGGTCCTCTTTGAAAACAAAAGACAGACTGCAACGTCTCTTGAATTACACATGATATTCTAAGCTATGTGGTCCCTGTAATGAGATTCCCTCAATCGCTATTAATATGTACAAAGATATCATTTGTGTTATAGAAAAATTATAGTATATTCCTTGCACTTAAGCAAGCAAGTACAGGTTGTCAGCAGCAATGGCTATGCTGATACTCATCTGCTTCCTGACTTCTTTGTGAGATTGGAAAACAGTCATTTTGACTGGTTTTTCTATTGGTATGATAAGCTGCTTCTTAAAGGAAGAGAGGGACTTTGTGAAGCCAAAGGAAGGCATGTGGGACAGCCATTGCAAAGGCATGGAAACAGGAGGGTCACAGGTGAGAAACAGAGAGCAGGCCAATTTGACTCTATTGCAAAGTGTGATAGGTAGGTAATAATATCCAGTGAGACTAGACTTAGCCAAGCAGTTTGGAACTCTGCCCAAGAAGCTGCTAAACTGTGCACCTTTTGATCCAGCAATATCGCTGTGAGGGTCAGTACCCTCAAAAAAGTCAAAGAAAGAAGAAAAGGATCTATAGCAGGTCTTTTGTGATGGCAAAAAACTAGGAACTGAGAGGGCTTCTATCAGTTGGGAATAAATTGCTGAGCAAATTGTGGTATATGAATGTGATAGGGTACTTTCGTGTTTTAAGAAATGAAAGGAATGGCTTCAGAGAAACCCGGGAAAACTTGTATAAACTTATACCAGGTGAATGGAACTGAACCAGAACACTTTATGCCATTACAGCTTGGAAGTCCCTAAGAATTCTAAGGTTCCAGAGGACTTGTGATAAAATGTGTTACCTATCTTCCTGTCTGAGATCTTGGACTCAGGGCACACAGTGAGACAAGTCATTTTTGTACACAGCCAGTGGAGTCATTTGTTTTACTTGACTGTGTATATTTGTTACAGGGGTTTTGTTTGTTTGTTTTTATCTTCTGTGGGTTGGAAGACGCAGGAGGGAAAGAAAACAGATTTGTTCGTTGAAAAAAATGAATTTTAAAAAATGAAAGACAGAGATAGTTTGGGGCAAGGTTGTGGAGGGCTTTAAAGACTAAGCATAGGAGTTTATATTTTACCCTAGAGGTATTAGCGGGTTGATTTGAATAGGAAAAGCACATGGTCAGATGCCTGAGGAAAGTAGGTGCTCCAGACATTAAATGCCTGCCTTGTACAAAGCACTATGCTTGTTCTCTACACTTTGAATCAATTATCTGACTTCAGAAATGTGGTTTACTGTAGAATATATAATGAGAAAGGCTACCTGTTCCCTAATCATTATGCTAAGCACTGAAAGTACAAAGATGAAAAGCAGCACAGTCCCAGGCCCCAAGGACTTCATGTGTATTAAGTAAAATGTCTCGTTCCCCTTCAGCATTTTTTGTACAGTTCCTCAGTAAATCTCCCCCTGCCCTCCTTGGTGGCATGGGGAAGGAACTTAAAAGTACCAACAAAGTCCCTAAAGGAAACTGTTAGAAGATCTCCAATTAAGAAGACTGAATGAATGGTGTCAGAGGAGGCTACCTCTCATACTTGTTTTCTGGCAGAGATCCGGTAATAGCCCCTGACCAAATAATAATCAAAAAATCCAAAGAGAAACTACAGTGACTTCATCCATACCAGAAGTGCACAGAAAGACACACCAGAAAACTAAAAACACCAAGAAAAAGGCCTTGCCGAAAAAAACCCTCCTTAAATACAGGCAGACAAGACAGAAGCCTGCCAGCATGAACCAGAGATACTCCAGGAACACCTAAAGCCTATATAATCAGTGTGGGGGCAGTACGGGGACGGGACTGAAGAGCTTTGAGGATGCTTCAGGGTAGTCAGAAACACACAGTGCTACAGCTAAAAACTAGGACTGGAGCCATAAGTACAGATTGAGATGCCCAAGTGGCTCCAGAAGTACATAGCCTTCTGGCTTAAAATGAACCAAAGGGATGATACATAACACTCTGACCCTTAACAGGCTAAGGGATCTGAAAACAACCAGCACTCTGAAGACAAACACTAGGAGAAAGTGAAAACCAGCCACAGGAGGGGAGGTAATTATCATTACAGCCAATCAAGACCCAGTCTCCCTACCTTAGAGAGAGAGACCGGGAGAGCCTTGGTCCTGGCCCTTGCTCAGAGCCCCAGTTGGGAAACTAGACTAGGGAAACAAGAGTAAACTGGCCACAATAAAGAAATTCAGTGGATCAAGAGATGCCCAAGTTGCCAGTCCAGGGGAACAAAATAACACCACAACAACTTTAAACAGAACCTCAATAAAAATTGGCTTGGCCTCAAGTACTACAGTAGTATCTGAAAGAAAAACAAGAAAGAAAAAAATTATAAATGAAATAGCACTTAGCATAGTGACAAGCACTTCTCAGGTGCTTAGTAAATACATGTTGACTTAACTTGAAATGAGAGCTTTAGAGGAAAGAATTGTAAAGAGAATCAATAATTGAGAATGGGGGTCAGCAAACTATGTTCCACAGACCAAATCCAGCCAGCTGCCTGTATTTATACAGCCCATGAGCTGAGTGGTTTTTTAAAAAACATTCTGTACAGCCACAGTTGTCATTCCTCGTTTAGAACAGAGTGCGGTAGAAACTAACCCGTGAACAACTCCCTGAAAAGGAGAAGAGACCAAATAGAAATCAGGGACTTCATGAGACAGAAATATTAGATATTAAGTATAATAAGTATATATTATAATATACTTATAAGTATAAGATGTTATAATATAAGTATAAGATGTTAAGTATAATGCTACAGTGGGAAAAAATGGACTTTAAGTGGAATCAAGAACTTTCAGACATTCCTGTTGAAAATTCGAGAGCTTAATAGAAATTCTGTATTGAAAATATAGGAATCAAAAGAAACCTAGAAAAGTAAATACATTTGAACAAATTGAAAAGGCTAAATTATGAGCATGTGTTTGCATTATAATAATTTGGAAAGAAGAAACAAGGGTGCTTTAAGTGTCTTCAAGAGTCATTGAGGGGGACAACAGGACAGGGAGGAAATTTGTTTTGTTTTTTATGTTCTTAAAAGAAAGGGGAAGGGAAAAGGAGAAAGAAGGTTAAGAGTTACAATTTCTCATAATCGGAGTGGGTGAGAAAACTATACAAAATTAGGAGAAGAAAGGATAGGGGAAGCAGGCACCATAAGCTTCATGCTTACCTGAACCGAACAAAGGAGAGTTTAACACTCTCAAACAGAATTTAGTGTAGAAACACAGTAAGCTCAACAGGAGAACAGGTAGGAAAAGGAAAAGGGGATGTTTTAAGAGAGAAAATAATACCTAGAAGAGAACAGACACAAACAAATCAAAATTCTACTTTGGAAGGTGGGTAGGATAGAGAAGGAGAAATTGAAGGGAAGAAAAAAAGGGTAAGAACCAGTGATGGAAGAAGAAAGGAAGAGTACTAGAGTGGAAGCAGATTATTTCTATTATGTTTCACTTGTCTTGATCACATCCTCTTGAACTACTTTTATCCTTGGGGGAGTAAGGGAGAAGAAGTGAAGAAAAAATATAAGAGGATATAATAGAAGAAAATGCACAATTAACAGTCATAACCATGACTATAAATGGAAGCAATTGGCCCGTAAAACAGAAGAAAATAGAAAGCAGAATCCAGCAATAATTTGTTTATAAAAAGTACACTTAAATCATAAAGATTCATACAGAATTAAGAGAGAAGACTAGAGAAGAATTTATTATGTGTTAGGTGAATTTTAAAAAGCTAGGATAGCAATCAATATCTCAGACAAGGTGGAAAAAAAAAAAAAGGAAAAATTGGGGCCGCTAGGTGGTACAGTGGATAGAGCTCCAGCCTTGGAGTCAGAAGGACCTGAGTTCAAATTCGACCTCAGACACTTGACACTTACTAGCTATGTGACCCTGGGCAAGTCACTTAACCCCCATTGCCTCACCAAAAAGAAAAAACAAAACAAACAAAAAAGTAAAAATAGTCATGGTTAAAAGAAACAGGGAAAATTATACTTAAAAGAATCATTGACAGTGAAATGATGTCAATACGTTATGTATGTGCACTAAATGGCATAGCATCTAAATACTTAAAGGAAAAAAAAGTTGGTTAAAATACAGGAGGAGGTACATAGCAAAACTGTAATAGTTGAGGTCCTTTCTGACCTCAAAGCCAACAAAAAGCTAAACAAGAAATAAGTTAAGGACTTGAAAAGATTTCTAAAAGTTAGATGTGATATATCTCTGACAATTACTGAATGGCAATTAACAGAGCACTTTTACAAAAATTGACCATGTTAGGGTACAAAAATCTCATAAATGCAGAAAACAAAAATATTAAATATCTTTCACCGATAATAACTCAAAAATTATATTCAGTAAAGGGACTTTGAAAAAAAAAGTTCCATCTTTTAGATGGAGGCTAAACAAGTTAGTCCTAGAGCAGACCTGTACAACCTCAGCCTGCAGGCTGGCCTGGGGGCATGCCAAAGGATTTCAGCGGCCACTGAAAATTATGAACGAAACATCAGATATACAAGATCTAGAAATAGTTGAACATAATAGCATTGTGTTTGATAAACTGAAAGACACTATTGTAGTAAAGATTCAGTATTAAGCAACTATGGATAGAGAAAATATATTTGATCAAGAAGCATAGACAATAAAATGAACAATTTTGATTATAGGAAATTGAAAAGTGGTGCAAATAAAATCTATGCAATTAAAAGGGAAGCAGTTACCTTGGGAAAAAATATTTGCAGCATATTTCTCTAATAAATTAAAATCTGATACCAACATATAAAAGAAGTTGATTAAACTATGTTAGAACAAAAGACATTCCTCAGTTGGTAAGAGGTTAAAGGATATGAATAGGCAGTAGTCAAAAAGAAATGCAAGTTGTCAAAAAAAAATTTAATTTTTTAAAATTAATTTGTTAGTTTCATTTGTTAAAGTAATTTGTTATTGTTCCAAATCATTAACTAATAATAAGAGAAATACAAATTAAAACAACTTTGAGTGGAGGGGAGCTATGGAAGAGCAGGCACATTAATGTGCCATTGCTGGAGCTGTAAACTGGTCCAGCCATTCTGGAGAGCAATTTAGAACTATGCTGAAAACATCACCAAACTATTCTTAGCCTTTGACCCAGTAATATCTATACTAAGCACAAGCCCCCAAAGAGATCAAAGAAAGGAGGAAAGGACATATTTGTACAAAAACATTAATAGTCATTAGTGTTCATCTATCAGAAAATGGCTGAACCATTTGTAATTGTGTGGTATTTGTATTAGTACTATACAAAATGATGGAGGAGATGGTCTTAGAAAAACTTAAGAAGACTCGTATGCAAATTAAAGTGAACAGAACCAGGAAAACAGTTTTTACAGTAAAAGCAATATTGTAAAGAGAATCAGCATTGAAAGACTTAGTAACTGATCAGCATGATGACTAGCCACAGTTCCAAAGGACTCATAACGAAATGTGCTGTCCACCTCCACGTAGAGATCTGATGGACTGAGTGCAGATTTAAGCAGTTTCTTCTATTTCTTGCTTTGTGTGTATGGGGAGTGGAGGGGGACATAGCTAATGTGAAATTTTGTTTTGCATATCTATGCATGTCGGTAATGAGTTTTATTTTTCTTGCCTTCTCAATGGATAGGAGAAGGGGAGAGCAAAGGGAGAGAATTTAGAGGTGAAAATAAAATAAAATTGAATTTAAACATTGAAAATAAAAGAATGCCTGGGAGTCTATCCCATTTAAAAAATTTGACAGACTTTCTCATAGTACATTATATCATTCTACTTGTTTGACAAAGGGTGCAAGGAAGAGGTCACAGCAAAGACACTAGATTTGTGATTTTATTGGTACAGGGAGCTTGGTGAGGAATGCTATCAATGAAGGTCAGCACTTTTTTCTCCAGTTTATGGTCTTTGAGAGTTGCCTGAGTCGCCTAGAGGTCAAGAGATTTGGGCAAAGTCACGTAGCCAGTATGTATGAGAGGCAGGACTTGAATTCTAGTCTTTGGGACTTTAAAGCCATCTCTGTATCCACTATGGGCAGCTAAGTGGTGCAGTGGATAGAGTACTGGGCCTGGAGACAGGAAGTACTCCTCTTCCTGACAGCCTCAGACACACCAGCTATGTGACCCTGGGCAAGTCACTTAACACTGTTTGCCTTAGTTTCCTCAAAAGTAAAATGAGCTAGAGAAGAAAATGGCAAACCACTCCAGTGTCTCTGCCAAGAAAATCCCAAATGGGTCACAGAGTAGGACCCAGCTGAACAACAATCTACTCCGTCTGTGTCTGCCATGCTGGCCCTCATTTGTTGATCTGAAACAAAATCTGTGATGCTTGAGGGGACTCCCTCAGAGATCCAGGCATTGCCCCTTTATGAATATGTCAGACCACCCCACTCAACCTGTTAAAGTGATTCATTTTTATAAACTTTGTCTAGCGTTCAGTCATGTACTTTAATCTTGAGTAAGGCATCTAGTGTCGTGAATGTGCAGCACTTTGTTTCAGGAAGAAACATCAGTGGCTGAAGAAGGAATCTTTTATATTATTGCTTCTTTTCAAATATGCTGTAACCATGAACCACAATTATAGGCTCTTGAATATTCTCAAAATTGGAAATCTTATGTGCTAAGGGTCATTTGTATTACATTATTCATGTTGTATTTGTAGGAAACTCAAAACAAGCTCCTACTTTTATGACCTTCTGAAAATCTCTGGGCCTCCTGGTCCCTCATCTGTAAAATGAGAGCGTTGGGCTAGGCTAGATAATCTTTCAGGTCTCTTCCTTGTCTAAATCCTGTACTCCTACTCGAGAGGTTAGTAGAAAGAATATAAGATGATCAGGGTCCCTTTATATGTAATGAAATAAACATATAGTGAAGGGGACCTGGTATTGTTGTAGCATTGCCTTAGCGCTGTGAATGTCTCCAAGGAGAATCTGTATGACTCAAGAATGTGTAAAGCTTAACATAATGCATGTTTCCCACAAACAGCTATAGTGCCTATTTTAGAATTCTGTTCTAAATGTTACTGGGTGGTCCATAACTTGGATTTATTAGTCCCATCAAAATTTTAAACTGTATTTTTGTGGGAAAGAGTGCTTGTAAAAATAACCATTTGAAATTATGCTAGCTTTTATGAGGGTCAGGCTTGCTGTTTAATATTTCCAGCCATTTGTTCATAAGGATTACACTTCTCTTTTTCTTCTCCTCTGTTTGATCAGACATAGCCACACTGTTGGTATAAGTCCACTGCTTAAATTTCCCAAGCCATGTCCAAGTGTGTGAAACAGTTAAGACTGCAAGTTTGATCCTGTGTCATCAAATTGAGCTTTTAATGTTACTACACAGTAAACTCTCAATTTTCTTCTCCTTAATTTCCTCTCAAACACCTACTGTTATTGACCTGAATACTTAGAATAGTAGTGTATAGAAACATGGAGGAGAAACATGGAACCAAAAGAAAAATGTGGAAGTAGGTGAGGGCTCCTAGAAATCTTTGTCAAGCCATTCGTTGCCAGCAGGCCAGACTCTGGAACACAATAGCGGAGCTATTACTGTGTCAAGAGCTTGTATTCTAAGAAGTTATGCTTTAACTCTTATCCTTTACAAAGGTATTGACTGATTGCTGAAGCTCTGTTGAAAGTGCTAAAATTGTATTTCAGGAATAGTTATTGAGTTATTTCCATCCTTCTTGGATGGTGAAGAGAGTGGATTGTCTGGTTTTATTAAAGTATTGTAGCCAAAGTACCATTTTCATATACATACACATTTTGGGAAGAAATCAAGAAAAATGTTTTCCTCACATAATTCCTCACTGGACAGATTTGTTTGTTCTGCTTTGAAACATCAACCACTGCTGGCACCATAACCTTCTCTAAGTAGAATGTGTTTTATCCTTGCCAGGGCAGACAGACTGCTAAATTAAAGGAGCAGCCGACTTTCTGCCATCATCGGATATAGAGTGGGAGAAAAAAATCAGAAACTACTCAATACTTCTCAGCTGTGCTGGAGCTTAATCTCAATCCACCTTTCCTTATCTGTTTTCTTCTTACTTGCTTTTGTGTTGTTGCTGGGGTGTGTGTGTGTGTGTGTGTGTGTGTCTGCCTGTCTGTCTGTCTGTCTGTCTCCCCTTTAAGATCTCCCACTTCAGAAAGGAAATGGGGCAAAGAACTTGTTTGGTCTTTCTTTGGACCAAAGATAGTTAATCCAAAATTTCGAATGGAGGGGGAAATATCTCCAAGGCCACATGTGGCCTCAAAGCTCCAGATTCCCCACCCCTAATCTAGATTATTCTCACAAATTCACATATAATTTTACTGCTGCTAACCATTTTTCAAGAATAAAAGAAAGTGAAGAAGGAAGAGGAAAATGTTAGAGGATCTAAAGTCTGAATGACTTTGCCATTGATTGCTTTGTAACTGTGGTTGTCACTGTTCTTTACTAAATGGGAGTGAGATCTCAAAGAATAATAAAGGCTGGTGAAGACCTGTACATTCAAATAATTATCCGTTCCCACATCTGAACACTTCTTTTTAGAGTGAAATAAGGAAAATGAAAGAAAGATTGCAAGGGAGGAGTTCTTTATGTGCAGCGTACCATATTCATCTTTAGATATTATTGAATTAACTTATGAGTTATCTGTTCCTAAAATACCAGATTACTTAGAATATATTATCATTTGTAAAGTTGTGTTTTTAACTAATTGTTCTCTGTAGGTTTTCTACAACCTAACCCTTAAATAATGGAGCCACTTCTGGGCCTGGAGTAAGGAAGACCTGAGTTAAAATGTAGCCTCAGACACTTATTAGTTGTGTGTCCCTGGGCAAGTCACTTAACTTCTGTTTGCCTCGGTTTTTTCAAATGTAAAATAAGACTAATAATAGCATGTAACTCAGAGTTGTTATGAAGAGCAAACATGATAATATTTGTAAAGCAAAATTCTAATTATAATTTAATATAATTATTATAGGTATAATTGCAAATATAATAGAAATATTATTTTAGTTCTGAGGATCTGTTATTTTTTTTTTTCAGTGTTGGTAGTCCCTCAATCCTTGCAGATCAAAACCCCTCTGTGCCTTAGGAGACTGTTTTCGTGAGTTGCCTTGGCCAAAAAATTCTTTCCCATTAACCGTTATTCTTTTTCTGATTCTTTCCGGACTTGGAAAGATTGGGCCTGTATGAGAAACTTTCTGGATTGGTGTTTCACCTACCAGAGCATAAATTACTTTGATATATCCTTCAAAAACACTTGATCCTCTCTTATACCTATATGAGGCTTTGAAGACAGCCATTTTGGAGAGAAAAAAAATCTCTTGAAAAATATTGGCTTAGTGTGAGGCTCAGAGAATAATCATATTACTTCTTAGGATCATATATTTATAATATATGTAATAAAGACTTAAAGAATAATCATTACTTCTTAGGATCATATATTTAGAGTCAAAAGTCTCATTAGAGGCCCTCATGTGCAGCATCCCATCTCATTTATAACAGATGAGGAAATCTCAGAACCCTAGATTTGAAAGGGACTTTGGAGGCCATATAGCACAGCTTATACCTGAAAAATATCCCATTCTGCAGCATACCCAGCAAATGGTCAAATCTTTTATTGAAACTTCCAGTGAGCAGGAACCCACAACCTCCTAATGCAACCCATTTACTTTTGGATAGTTTTTGTTGAGAGACTTTACCTTATGTCAGGTTTAAATTTAAGCCATTCCCCAATTGATAAATGGTCAAAGGATATGAACAGGCAGTTTTCAGATAAAGAAATTAAAGGTATCTATAGTCATATGAACAAATGCTCTAAATCACTATTGATGAGAAAAATGCAAATTTAAAACTCTGAGGTACCACCTCACACCTATCAGATTGGTTAATATGACAGAAAAGGAAAATAATAAATGTTGGAGAAGATGTGGGAAAATGGGGACACTAATGCGTTGTTGGCAGAGTTGTGAACTGATCCAACCATTCTGGAGAGCCATTTGGAACTCTACCCACGGGGCACTCAAACTGTATATACCTTTTGATACAGTAATACCACTATAGGTCTATATCCCAAAGAGATCATAAAAATGGGAAAAGGACCTACACGTACAAAAATATTTATAATAGTTTTTTTGTGGTAGCAAAGAAATGGAAATTGAAGAAATGCTCATCATTTGGAGAATGGCTGAACAAGTTGTGGTATGTGAATGTAATGGAATACTATTGTGGCATAAGAAATGATGAGCAGGTGGATTTCAGGAAAAACATAGAAAGACTTACATGAACTGATGCTGAGTGAAGTGAGCAGAACCAGGAGAACATTGTACACAGTAACAGCAACATTGTGCAGTGATCAGCTGTGATAGACTTAGCTCTTCTCAGCATTACAATGATCTAAGACAATTAATTCCAAAAGACTCATGATGGAAAATGTTCTTTACATCCAGAGGAGTAACTATAGAATCTGAATGCAGTCCAAGGCATACTATTTTCACTTTTTTGTTGTTTTTTTTCTTCGCAGTTTTTCTCTTTTGATCTGTTTCTTTCACAACATGACTAATATGGAAATATGTTTAACATGATTGCACATATATAACCTATATCAGATTGCTTGCCATCTGCGGGAGGGGAGAAAGGGAGGGAGGAAAATTTGAAACTCAGAATCGTATAAAAAATGAATGTTGAAAACTGTCTTTACATATAATTGGAAAAAAGAAAATTCTATTTTTAAAAAAAAGTTTAAATTTACCTCTTTCTAACTAGCCCTTTGTTCTTAAGTCTGCCCTTGGGGGCCAAGCAGAAAAAAAAGATCTAATTCCTATTCCATGTATCAGTTCTTTAAATACTTGAATGCTGTTATCCTGCCCCCAAAGTCTTCTTTTCTCTAGGCTAAACATACGCAATTTCTTCAGCTTGCCCTTATATTTACAATTACAAGACACTTTTCACACAAAGTTAGATCCGAACACTTGGAAAAATATTAATTGCTCGTGGTTAGTCCAAGCCAATATAATAAAAATGACACTTCTACCTAAATTAATCAATCTGCCATACCAAACTACTAAAAATTATTTTATAGAGCTAGAAAAAGATAAATGTTTAATAAATGCTTCATTCATCTGCAAATTTGATGAGCATCCCAACTGTATCTTTATCTGACTGATTGATAAACATATCAAATAGCACAGAACCAAGCATAACTCATCTATCCATTCACAGCACATATAAAAGCCAAGTGTAACCTGTGATAAATATTATTTTTCTGTTGTTTTTTCTTGTCAAAAAAATTTCCTTTTAGTTTTAACAGACTGTATTTGAGGGCAGCCTATATTTGGACCAGTATGGTAAATTTTCTCTCCCTTTATCATCGAAGAGATCTAAACTTATTCCATTTTTTTTCCAGATGAAGCAAGCCTAATGTAAACACATTACTAGTTTTAGCTGCCACAGCTGAAGAAGCAGTTCGGTATATTTGTCTTGTCTACTTTATGGACCCTTTAGCACTATGAGCATCCCACTGATAAAACTAGCTGATTTGCTGATTTCTTTTCCTATCTAAAAATGGAGTACTAGTGGTTCAGTTTCCCCCATTTAAAAAATACTGACATTGATCTTGAGAAACAGATTAACATACTACAAGAATAAATGGATTTGGAGACAAAAAAACCTGGGTTTCAGCTCCAAGCTAGCACTGCTCAATCAACTAGCTCTGTGACTATACACGTCATTTAATTGCTTAAATCTTATGTTTCTTCTTCTATAGAATGGGAATAATAACATTATCTACCTTAAAGAGTTGTTCTATAGATCATATGAAATTTTATATATATATATGTATATAATTCACTAAACAATCATCTATTATTAGGAGGAGGAGAAGCCTTGTCTGAACTCTATTATGTGAACCATGGCACTATATGGAAGAAAACCTAAAATCTAAGAGTCAGATTTCATCTTGACGCACACATTGTTTTGACTGGCCCGTTGGTCTTTGAAAGTTGTTTGTTAATTTGTTTTTGTGTTTTGTTTTTCAGCGTACACAAACCCTACTAAAAGAGTACAAAGAAAGGGACAAGTCAAATGTATTTACAGATAAACGCTTTGGGGAATACAATACTAAAATAACTCCAGAGGAAAAGATGATGAAGAGGTTTGCTCTAGAGCGACAGGTATGGAAAAGGGGAAGGTTGGGTTTGGGGTTTGAGGGTTTATTTTTTGGTTTTGGTTTTTTATTTCTGAGCTGTCACTTTATATAACCAGTGAAGACAGTCAGCCTGTTTTGTTCATTAAATACGCTTACCATTTAAGCATTTAATTATCCCTGGCCTGGGACTGGCTGCGTCACACTTGGCCCCTCTTATACCTCCTAGACCCCTCATAGAAAGAAGCTTAGTAAATATTAATTGAATGGATAAATGTTCTATCCAAAACAAATGTTACCTCAGCCTCCTGGCTGTTTTGGATCCCCTGCCACCTTTAGCAGTGACACTATGGTTTATGGTGGCATGCCTAAAACTATTTAGTGTACTTGTTTCTTAGAATAGACCTGGTATGTGAAAATGGTTCCTGATTGCCCATTAAAATAAAAATTCCTCTTCTCTGGGTAATAGTATATTTCTGTAGGATTTATTGACCAAAATTAAACTTATCCACTGATTAGAGAGTAAAGGACATGCAACGGAATAAAATTAGCAAAAAAAACCCAAAAAAACCCCAAATATGTAATTATGAAAAGTGTTTGTTACTATTTAGTTGAATGAACTTTGGCAGACTACCACAAACTATTGTGAAAAATGTTAGGTAACTAATTAATGCTGGTTTCTGTTCTTCCAGCGTAACAATGAAAAGAAAAGCATTTATAATCTCAATGAAGATGAAGAATTAACTCACTATGGCCAATCTTTGGCAGATATTGAAAAATTTAATGACATTGTTGATAGTGACAGTGATACTGAAGAAAGAGGAATGTTATCTGGTAAGAATAGTAGAGATATTATCACCTTATGCTAAGTTTCCTTCATATTAAATTGATATGCTATTGTCCTTTTTCCTTTCGTTTCTAAAAGTAAATCAAGACCTATAGAAGAAACACTGATGAACAAAAAAGATAAGTTGACCAGTAATAACGGTCATAGACTTGGAAGGGGCCTTTTAGATACCTCGTCTCAATTCATTTTATAAATGAAGCAAAGCGATGAACGTCAGAGATAGAGTAACTTGCCCATAGTCAATGCCGGACCTGACACCAGAACTGGAATACTCTTTCTGCTATACTTTCTGTGCTTGACCCTGTGCTGTTTAACATTTTTATTAGTAACTTGGATAATAAAGGCATAAGTACAAATAAACCATAGGCATAGATTACCAATTTGTAAATGTCACAGAGCTCGAAGGAAGAGCTGACACACTGAGTCAAGATCCAAAAAGGTCTTGCCAGACTGAGAATGCTTAGCCAACCTGAACCAGATAAAATTAGAAAGTTCTACACTTGAGGAGAAAAAAAGCAATTCCTCAACTTCAGAACAGGGGAGATAAATAAGTTACTCTTCAAGCATATAATTTGTGATTTTGCTGTAAATCACACCATCATCATCATTATAATTATGATAATAACCTGTAGCAGTTTCATTCTCCACTGAAATATTTCTCTGCTGCTGCATTATGGTATAGAGGTGACTCAGGAGTTGGCATTACTGTAGGCCAATAGCCAGGTCTAACCCTACCACCTGTTTTGTATGATCTACCAGCCCAGAATGGTTGTTACATTTTTAAATGAAGTTATAAAAACCATTCTTATTTTGCAGGCCATATGAAAACAGGCAATGGAATGAATTTGGCCATTAGATCATAATTTGCTGACCCTTGTCAGAAACTATTCCATAGAAAGCTTAAAGAGTAGGCCTTTTGATATATATTGTGCCAGTCTTCTGAGAACTGGGCTATGTGACTTCAGAAAGCTAATCAAAAGGTTGGTTACTAAAATTTACATCTTTTTAGCCATAACAGCTAATGAAGGGCATCTACCAATGGGGTGAAGGTGCTATAATCCATATCAGTACAAGAGACTACCTATACCCTGCAAAGTAACCGTTCTTTTGAAGTAATAGCAATCACATAATATGTTTAATCTTTCTATACTTTTTTTTTACTAACAGACTTAAAAGCAACTGTCTTTGAGAAGTGATGCCAATCTCTCTTTTTTGTTTTTTTTTTTTTAAAGGGATGAAACCTAAGAAATTAAATGTTTTGCTTTCCTTTGTAAAATGAAGTTAGAAATCAGGTCTTTCTACATAAATTCTACTTTGATAAGTGCCATTATGTGTATGTTGTGTTCAAGATGGTGTGTATGAATTTTTTGCTTGAATGTGAAATTACTCAGTCCTTGTTATGACTACTCTAGGAGAAACATTGGCAGAGTACTGTAATAGAACACTCCCAAACCGTGAATCTGTGTGTGGTTCATGTTAATTCTCATCACTATTTTTCTGCAGCTGAGTTAACTGCTTCCCATTTTGGAGGAGGTGGCGGGCTCCTTCGAAAGAAAACCTCTGAACCAGGAGAGGAGGAAGAGAAACCAAAATCACGCAAAGAACTTATTGAAGAGCTCATTGCAAAATCAAAACAAGAAAAGGTGGGTTTATGTTCTTAGCATGGAACAACTTAGTAATCATGAAAATAAATGTCACGTCATGGAAAGACATACAGAAAGATTTTGTGTGTGTGTGTGTATGTGATTTTATTACATTTAGACTACATTTAAACTCTTTAAAATGTGGTTAAAAATACTTTTAAATATAGATATTTTCTAAAAGAAATAAAGTCCTACTCCACTGTGACTTGAAAATGACCTTATGCCAGTACGGGGATGGGGGAGAGTAAGCTCTGACAAATTTTGCCATGATAGGAAAGCTTTGAACATGCCCCTGAGAAGAGTCCAAGTCGTTTTTTCTATCAGATCTGCTAAGCTAATTACAGAGATGTTTGTGACCAGTAGGTTGACCTCCTGGAGATAAATTACCTTTCTTTGTTTTACCTCTCCAAGACTCAGTTTCCCTTCCTGTAAAACAGGACTAATACTTGTATGATCTACCTCACAGCATTTTCATGAGGCACTAATGAGAGAAAATGAACCATGATCTTCTGTTCTGTACAACTCCCCTTCTCCCTCCTACTTCTGCAATGATGGTGGCAGACAGGCGGGAAAGGGGGCAGAGAGCAGCACGAATCATGTACAGACTTTAGACTATCAATAAATTTCCATTTACCTTTTAGCATTCTAAATATGAGATCCTTCACCAGTAACCAACAAGTAGACATATCACCAGAGGGGCTTAAAATCATATAATTCTTGATATGCCTTGCTATAAACAAAACCAGAAAGAAAAAGAAGGAAGCTACAGTTAAGTAGAAGACAGGTTCATGGGGATTCCTTGGACAGGCAAAGAAAGAAGTTGGCTGAGTGGCGTTTATCAGACACCCAGAGGCAACCAGAAACATTCTTTCATGGGATATTTGGTTATTATGTATTATGATACTAGTAAATAAGGACAAAAAGTCCATCTTGAAAATAATGGCAGCCTGGACACATGCATCAGTTGGTGAGGATGAAATGTGTAGGAATTTTGTAAAGATTGCATGCCTGCAATCCTGTCCATACCCAGGTTTTGCAAGAGTCCTCCGTACTTGAATCAAGTGCATCCTCAGTGACAGCGTTAGTGAGGAGCAAGCAGGCTTTCACAAATGGTATTCCATAAGGGACCACATCTTGACCATCTCACAGTGTGAGAAAGACATGATGAGTATTAAGATCCCATTGTACATGTTGCTGACAGTGAAAAAAATTTTAATTAATTTGCTAGAATAAAATGCTACAAGCTTTTTTACAGCAAAGGTATTTCTCTTCCATATATTATGATCATTCAGGATTCCTTAGAATATATCAAAACAAGTAATTCTATTCCATGACCCCTCTGATTGCAAGCATCAGAGGAGCCATTAAACAGGGAGATATATACTTATCAAAGTTATATGTCACTGTGAAGGAGAAAATCCAGCATAGAGGCCAGCCCAAGAAGGGATTCTCTGTTAATATTAAGGTCCTTCAGATACTCCTGTTTGCACATGATATGCTGATTACAGAAGACCCCCAGGGCATCGCTGAGCCTCCTAGAAGAAATCTTTAATTACTCAAAACAATTCAACCTGCCCATCTACACATATGCTTCATTCACATCTACACGTGGATGAAGAATGTCCGTTGCTCTTGTTTCAACATATATTTGGATGGAAAAACTGCCCCCAGAATTGAACAGAAAGAAGATAGCAGGCTGTAATTGCTTTGGGAAAATAGCAAATTATGAAATGAAAGCAAAGATCTATCTTTTCAATACTAACATTTTGCTGGTATCGTGTATGGCAGCATGATGCCAGTAAAGAACTAAAAATGAGTGTCAACCAGAAGGCAGTGGAGCGCATCCAGCAACATAGAACCAAGGAAGCACTCCCCAGAGAAACAGGAGTAATGGATGTCAGCAAGGAAGAAGAGAAGCTGCCCTGGTCATCATGTCTCAAGAGCAGGGAATGACAAATAAACGGTCACAGTGTTGTGCTGGTCCCCTCAGAAAGTCAGGAGAAAGCAGGGAAAGCTTCTAGTGTGTGGGCTGAACACCCAGTACTGAAATTTTGGAAGACCATGGAGAAGGGTCTTACCTGGAGGGGCTGCAATGTGCTTCATTGGAGGAAACTCCCAAACTGATGAGATCCCAGATTCATTTGAGTATAGATAATGTTACTCTTACCTAGTACCTACTAATAATTTCAGTGATTAGACACTTGCAGAAGATTTAGATTCTACTTGTAATTAATTTTTTTTCTCTTTCATGTATTCATTTGATAAGCATCATGCTTCCTCTGCCATGCACATGACTTAATAGTAATTGAGATAAAGAATATGTTGTTGAGGTGCAGAACTATCTTCACAGGTGGAGAAGACATTGTCTCTGATTCCCAGAAACTTTGTCATGAAAGGGAGATAAAATAGGTACATTAGCAAACTCTGTGATACAAAATAGAATATAATGCATGCATGAATAAGGTACAAGCACAACGCTCTATTCATAGGTAGGAGAGGTCAGTTAGGTTGATAGGAAATCGTAACCCTTTCATTTTACAGATGAAGAAAATTAAGTCCCAGCGAGATTAGAATGACTTGTGTAAGGTCATACAAATCTGGGGATTTGAATCCAATTCCTGTGACTCCAGATTTGGTGCTGTTTCTACTCTATTGCTTCTGGTGTAATATAGGGGATAAGGGAAAGAGATTATGGAAAATTTAACAACAGAGGCAGGGGTGTGTGAAGGGACCTTACTGGAAGTGTGTCATTTTCATAAGCAAAGGTGTAGCATTTTAGATAATTGTGTTAACTAATCACAGGTAGTAAGACATGGATTTTTTTTAATCTATTAATTTTTTATCTTTTGGAAACAAATATCAGCTTGTGCTATTTCTGTTTGTATTGTCATATGTTGGCTTTGGACTATGTGGTTGCTTCTTTTATTTGCTAAAAACTAGAATATTTAGTCTGAAGGGAATACTAATGGTGTAAGGAGGTTTGTTTTTTTTTTTCCCTAGCGTGAGAGACAGACTCAACGAGAAAATGCCCTTGAACTCACTGAGAAATTGGACAGTGATTGGAAGGAAATCCAGTTTCTGCTGTCTCGCAAAACCTCCAAATTGGAAAAAAAGGATAAAGAAGAGAAACCTAAGGTAGGAGCCAAACCATTAAACTAAATACTGAACTGAATGGCTTCTAATTATTTCAGCCAGGGGAGAGTTTTAAAGGCCATCAAGCATGTGCTGGCCCTTTTTCTTTTATTCAATAGTCATTCATTCCAACACCAATTATTAAGGACCTCCTATGTACAAAGTAGGACATGGTCCTTGCCCTTCTGGAACTTAGAGTCTCACGGGGGAGATGAGACATGCACAAACATGAGGTTGTTGACACAGAATGGAATGTGTTAAGAGCGTAGAAAATCTACAATGGGCTATGTAAGATCTAAGGTGGAATGCGCGTTTCCAACTGGAGGGGTAGGAGAGTATTCATGGAGATGGCGACATTTGAACTGGGGCTTGAAGAATCATGGGATTTCAATAGGCACAGGTGGGAACAGGGTGAGGAAGCCATTCCATGCCTAAGGAATGGCAGAAACCAAGGCACCAACATGAGAAAGAGCCCTGAAAATGTAGAGGGGACAAGGAATGGTCCATTTTGACTCGGGCTTATTAACATATCTGAAAGGAAGAAGTATGAAATAAGATGGGAAAGGCATCGGGGCATCCAGATGTTGTGCCTTTTGGCTTTAATCGTTCGCCTTGGGTTCTAGATTGTCCGTTTTAAAAAATTAAGTTGTTGACATCTTGCCAGTGTGAGGGGAATCTAAATTATTTTCAATATTAACAGACCTTTCAGATGGGTATATTTTACCCTCCCCTCAAATGGCCTAGTTTCTAGACTTAGGAGAAGTTTCAGTGTTAATTTTTTTTTTCAAATAGTCTTCTGTCCTTTCTAATAGACAAATAAATTCTTTCTCAAATACATTTATTTTATTATTTATCCCATTGATTCTGAAGTACTCATTTTTTTTCACTCCCAGTTAGTTAAATACACTTTCTTCAATTGAGTAGCTGCTCTTTGGAAAACAGCTCTCATTTGCCCAGACTTTGATTTCATCTGACTCTCCATAGTACTTTCTCAGCAAGTTAGGTGTTTTGAGCCAACCTTATCATTCCTGACATTTTAACAAGTTTCCCATACATTAGACATACAATAGCATGAAAGGTCCCCTCCAGCCCTAGAAAAATTCTGTTTTTATTAATGTTTAAATATTTTTCTTTTTGAGTGAACACTATTTTTGCTAATCCACATGTTTTGAGAGAGATTTTCTAACCTTCCAAGACCTTCTTTTTCATTGATTTCTTTAATCTGTAAGTAGTATTATGATTGTTTTTCTTCTGGCAGAAGAGAATTAGATGTGGCTTGGCTGCTTCCAGACTTGGCCCTAGCCATTGCTAACTGTTGCCAGACATCTGTTGGCAGAGGTCTCTGAAGACAAAGCACTTCTAACTGAAAGGGCTTGTTTTCCCTCAGCCTGATGCATATGACATCGTGGTCCGGGAGCTTGGATTTGAAATGAAGGCGCAGCCCTCGGACAGGATGAAGACTGAGGAGGAGCTGGCCAAAGAGGAGCAAGCCCGACTCAAGAAGCTAGAGGTACCTCAGTCCCAGTTGACTCTTTACTGTTGTAGCCTTGCAACTAATGGTGCTGGTCTTCTTAGTCACAAGAGGCTGAAGAGCCGAAAAAAGTGAGGGAAGTGCTTAAGTGTGTCTTGTAAGACTGTTTCCATTTCCCTTTTATACCCAAAAGAGGCATTTAAAGAAAATGCTCCAGACTGAAAATTCAGCCTTCAGACATCTTCTGTTAGCCAGGAATTTCATCTTGGCCCAGTATTATTAAGTAGTATTAATTCACAGACTGAAAATGTACATTGTGTTGTATCAGTGGCATCATTTAGCATATTTAGAAGAGATTTTTTAATGAGAGATTTTATTTCATGCACTTGTTACTTGGTGTACACAGAGTAACTAGTGAAATATCTCTGTACCCAGGATGTGTGTGTGTGTCTATGTATATATACATACATAGATACATGTATATATCTCCATTAAGAAATTGCTTTATTTGACTGAAAAGATTGTAAGAATAAATATTGGGGGGTTTTTGTGACTATAAAAATGTTTCTGCTATGACTAAGGCCTTCAACTCCAAAGAAAACTACATTTTCTTTGGTAAATAGGATGTGCTCTAAAATCATAGAAGACTTGTGATGTATTTGTTAGTTTTATTGAAGAAACCTAAGTAGAAAACACTCATAAAGCATTCAGAGTCTGACATGAATCCACAGAACAAGGAAATTCCGATTGGGGACTGCACAGTTGGGAGTGCTCCGGGATCTTTTACCACCTCTGGTAGTACAGTGAGTCCCCCAGAGAATAGCAAAACATCCTTAATCATTAATGCAGCAAGTTAGTGCTGACCACAAGGTGCCTAAGTTTTGTGTCTTGTCTTACCTGCCAACATGGAAACATTTTTTGTTGTTGTTATTGTTATTGTTTGGGACAGGCTGATAGACTTCGCCGGATGCTTGGAAAGGAGGAAGATGAAAATATTAAGAAACCAAAGCACATGTCAGCAGATGATTTAAATGATGGCTTCGTTCTAGATAAAGATGATCGACGTCTACTTTCTTACAAAGTAAGAGATTTGGGTTTTCAGTGTCCCAAGTTGTTTAAAAATCACTTTTTCAGTAATAGTGTTCTCTAGTGAATTTATCTTAATGGTGTACTCTTTTGAAGGAAGCTATTCATCTTTTCTTTAAAAAGGCAGGTTCTCCATAGTGCTATGTTTAGATGTTTACTGATATAATCAAATGTCAAAACATTATTGAGAAGATGGTAATAACACCTATCTACCTCACCTCCCTGGAGAAGGTTCACAGATTGTAAAATCAGTGAAATCAGCATTATTTACTGTTCATTTGTTCACTTCGGCTATTCCTTATCACAGATGAGTGGTTTATCTATAAATCTGTTTTAATACAGTGGTACGTATAGTTTAGGTAGCTAGCATGGCTAGAGTTTTAAATGTCAAGTTGAATAGCTATAATTCACTTCATCGATTATTAATTGCCTAATCCCCGTTAAGCACTGGAGTTTAAAGTAAAGTTCCTTCCTTCAAGGAACTTCGCCACAATTCTGAAATGTATTCACCTTGAAACAGCCAGGAAAGGGCCTTTGAATCATAGACTTTTAGTATTAGAAGAAATGTCTAAGGTCATGGATTCCCACTTTTTCCTGAAGCATAAATTCCCTGTACAATGCCTAACAAACAATCATGCTCTGCCCAAACATCTCCAGAGATGAATTCTTACTACTCATGGTTTGATTTTTATTTTTTAACCCCATCTGTTAAAAACAAGTTCATCCTTCCACTGAATTGAAATTTAGCCCCTTGTTCTGTCTACTCTTTGGTCTTAGTTCTCCCATCAGGGGAAGAGCAGGTTAAGTTTCATCATCTTCCATATGACAACCCTTAAAATATTTTAAAAGAGAGATCATGTTCCCCCTAAGACCTTTCTTCCCAAGGCTAAACATTCCCACGCCCATCAGCCAGTCGTCATCGAATGTTTTCAGATCCCCTTTCCATCCTGGTTGCTGGGCTCTTGTCACATTGCTGCTTGTCAGCATTCCTTAAGAAGTGGGGCCCTCAGAACTGAACACCATATTCCACATGTGGTCTGACCAGGGTGGAGAACAGAAAGACTGTAAGCTCCCTTGTTGATGACATCATGCCTCTGCTCACGCAGCCTTAATGCAGGGAAGCTGTTGAACTCGGCACATAGCTGACTGCTAGCTCCTTCCCTCTGCCTCTCTCATCCACGTCTAGCACATCAGATCAAGTCAAGTCAGCAAACCCTTTTTAAGCACTTGCTATGTGCCTGACACTGCGCTAAGCACTGGGGATACAAAGAAAGGCAGAGTTTGGGGGATGTGGAGGGTAGTAAAGTGACTTGTGCAAGGATCAGCCCAGAGGCCAGCGTTCCTGGATTGTGGAGTGGAGAGAGATGTAAGGAGACGAGAGAGATCAGGAGAGGCCAGATTACAAAAGACTTTAAAGGCCAAACCGGATTTCTATATTTGATCATATGGACAAAAGAAAAGGCTATAAAGGAGAGTCTGGAAGCGAAGCTAGTATTGTTCTGCCTAACTGTTGGTAGTAAATGCAAATAGTCCTTAGACCCTGCTTTAATTGTGCCCTGTTGAGGTTACATTATGCTCACTCTCATCTTTACTCTTTTATCTCAAACATTTTGTCTTAACTGTTGTGCCTACTGGATATCCTATAAATGATTGATTTATTTTTTCTGTTATAAGGATGGGAAGATAAATCAAGAAATAGATGACCCTAATGAGGAGGAACAAGCCCAGGAAGGCAGTGAAGAAGACTGGAAAGAAAGGGAAGGAGATAAAGAGTCAGATACTGAGGATTCAGAAGAAAGTGATGCCCCAGATAGTCACTCCGACCTTGAATCTCATGTGGACAGTGAGGAAGAGGACATTATACATGAGAATCAACAGAAAAAGCAACTCCAGGCACCTGAAAAAAAATCAAGTGATGCCAACCAAAAAGCGATGATAGAAGCTGCTAGATCTGAACTCCCATATACATTTGCTGGTAGGCAAACAACTGGGTTTTTCTTGTATCTTAGATGTAGAAAAAGCTCTCATTTCATTAGTTCTCTACACTTCACCTTGCACATCTGTAAGGGAAAAAATCAAATCACAAAGGAAATAACATACTTTTTACTTCGGTTTTTATGTCAGTACCCTTGTACCTCTTCTGTGTACCTCTTAGGAGACTTTAGCTAGGTTAGCATTTACCCAATTAATCAACCCTTTTATATTGGTGAGCAGAGTGTCTCTGAGTGAGAACACGAAGTAATTCCTACCGTCATAGGGGCTTTGTATTTTCACACTTTGGGCTGTTGAGGGGTAGTTAGTGATAGAGAAATTCTGGAATTTAAGTCGTTTTCCTGCATGACTGTAGGGCCCTATCAGTAGGCCAGTTGCTAAGCCAGTGCAAATCAGCCTCTTCTTGTATAAGACCTTTCACAATCATTTCCTAGTTAATGTTGTTAAGCAGAAACAGTTTTTGTGGTACTTGGAATAAGTTTGTTAGTGAAGAGGCTTTGTTCAAAGAAACTACCGCTTTATCCCAGTGAACAGCCTTAGAAAATAGATCCTTCTTGATGGGCTCTTCCATGGAAAAGGCTAATCCTTTTAGACCTGTGCTGTAAATATGCAGATAAAAAATGCCTCTTACATGGTACATGACTCAGTCACTATTTGTACTGCCTCCTTGTCTCACCCCACAAAACTCCCTAGTGATGTCACCTACATGGTTTTTTACTAATCCAGACCGTGCTTTGGCCCAGTAAAATAGGGACTCTCTATCTCTGATCATGCTCTCTGTCCTTCACTGCTTCTGCATGATGGCTCATCTACAATAAATAGCATTTATTGTGGTTCAGGAATGGAAAACAGGAATCAGTGAAATACAAGAAGCCATTGTTGAGAGAAACAAGATGTAGAGGAGAGTTGAAGCAATACTGTCTTAGGAAGGTTTTTAGAGAGAGGCAATGTGGCATCATGGTTAGATATCTGGCCTTATAATCAGGAAGTGCAGTCCTGCCTCTGCTGTATATTGACCGTGTGACCCTGGGCAAGTCAGCTAACCTTTCAGTGACCCAGACATTAAGTTGGAGAGCAGCTTCCAGTCTGCACTGGTAAAGGGAGATTGCTCACTGGTAGCTACTTGTATCAGTGATATCCTAAGTCCAGACCAAAAGGTTTTCAGAAGTAAGGACTTTTACATGCACTTTGGGTTAGGGCCTTTCCTCTGTTGTGATGACATCTGTCATCGTTCAGAAACTTGGTGGTGCCTCCCCATTCCTTATGGGATAAACCTAAGCTCCTCAGTTTGGCATTTGGCACCATCCACATTCTGTTTCCTCCTTTCCATCCAACTTAAGAGCTGACCACGTCCTGTTTTGTACCTTCTGCTCCATCAAGGCTGGGGTCCTCACTAATTACAATGCGTTTCCAATTCCACTCTAAACTAAACTGATCCTCTGAGTCAGTATTGGGGTTCCGGGCACAGGGATGGTATGGTGTGATGGAAAGAGAACTGAATTGGGCATCATCGGACAGCTTTGTTCTGAATCTGTTCTGCTTCCTGCCACCTTTGTGTATCGGGTGCCTTCTGTGTCCTCATCTGTAAAATCAAGGACTTGAATTAGGCAATCTCGAAAGTCTCTTCCATTTCTCAATACCGTGATCTTCTGAACTTTAGCTCAGCCTCCATTTTGAACTTTTAAGATGATTTTCCATGGAAAAATATTTGGGGATTATTCCTTTAATGAGATTTTAGGTAGTCATTCCTTTGATAAGATTTTTGAGCCTATAAAATTCAATATGAAATTAAAATAGGCTTCAGGATTTCCTCAGTATAAACAAGTAGCAAACATTAAATATATTTATCCTTTTATATTTAGGATCTGCCAAAGGAAATAACTTCTTAGAATCACAAATCTAGAGCTAGAAAGGGCCTCAGATGCTAAGTCTAAGCCCCTCATTTTATAGTTGAGGACACCAAGTCTCAGGAAGAGTAAGTGACTTCTTGTTGTCATACACACAGGTAGTAGGAATCAGAAGCCATATTTGAATAGCTAAGTTTCTTAATTCCAGAGCCAGTATGTTCTCTACTGTACCACACTGTTTTTAAAGGAAATTAAATTTTCACTGTAACGGGCATGATTATTCTTCAGGAGCAAAGTGTTTTCATTTGCTTTTTGGATATACTGTTTATGAAACATTTTTGGTTATTTTTTTATAGCTCCTGATTCCTATGAGGAACTTAAGGCTTTACTCTCAGGAAAATCAACAGAACAGCAGCTTGTGGTGATCGAGAGAATTCAGAAATGCAACCATCCAAGTCTTGCTGTGGGAAACAAAGCAAAATTAGAGGTATGTCTATGTGTTTGGAGTTGGAGGACTCTGAAGGGCTGTGTTCCTAGCTTAAGTCTGTTTATAAGACTGCTGTTGTCTGGAGTGGTGCTCTAACACAGAGCAGGCAAACATTTCCACGCTGCCAGGATCATTGTCAATAAAGACTGGTTAAGTGCTTAGCTCATGGACAACCCAGTGCTAGGGTCCATGCTGATCGTGTTTTAATTCTCATATGGGCTCAGATTCTACAGTTTACTCAAGCACCACTCATTTTTGACTCTTTTTTTTTAGTTAATAAATTTATTTTTAGTTTTCAACATTTACTTTCATAAGATTTTGAGTTCCAAATTTTCACCTCATCTTGCCCCTCCCCCCACCCCAAGATGGCATGCATTCTGAATAACCCTTCCCCTAGTCTGCCTTCCATTCTATCTCTCCCCCCCTCTCTTATCCCCTTCCCCTTCTATTTTCCTGTAGTGCAGGATAGATTTCTGTACCCCATTTTCTGTATTTCTTATTTCCCAGTTGCATGTGAAAACATTTTTTTAAACATGTGTTTTTAAAACTTTGGGTTCCAAATTTTCTCCCTTCCTTCATCCCCACCCACCCTTATTGATAAGGCAAGCAACTCCATATAGGGTTATACATGTGCAGTTATGCAAAACACTTCCATAGTAGTTGTGCTGTGAAAAACTAACTCTATTTCCCTTAATCCTATCCTGCCCCCCCCATTTATTTTACTCTTTCTTTTGACCCTGTCTCTCCTCAGAAGTATTTGCTTCTGATTATCCCCTTTCCCAGTCTGCCCTCCTCTCTATTATCCCCCCGCTCTCTTGTCCCCCATTTTCCTGTAGGGTAAAACAGATTTCTGTACCCAGTTGAGTGTGTATTTATTCCCTCGTTAAGTCAAATCCTATGAGAATGAGATTCACTCATTCCCTCTCACCTTCCCCCGTTTCCCCTCCACTGTAAGAGCCTTTTCTTTTCTGTTTTTTTGGTGAGATAACTTACCCCGTCTACCTCTCCCTTTCTCTTTCTCCTAGTATAAAACTCTCTCACCCCTTAATTTTATTCTCCAGATATGACGCCTTCATCTTCAACTCACCCTGTGCCCTCTCTCTATCCATTTATCTATCTATCTATCTATCTATCTATACATATACATACATATAATTTTTTCCCTCCAACTACCCTAATACTGACAAAGGTCTCATGAGTTACAAATATCATCTTTCCATGTAGGAATATAAACAGTTCAGCCTTAATAAGTCTCTTATGATTTCTCTTTCTTATTTACCTCTTCATGTTCCACTTGAGTCTTGTATTTGAAAGTCAAATTTTCTATTCAGCTCTGGTCTTTTCATCAAGAATTCTTGAAAGTCCTCTATTTCACTGAATGACCATTTTTAGCCCTGAAGGATTATACTCAGTTTTGCTGGGGAGGTGATTCTTGGTTGTAATCCTATCTCTTTTGCCCTCCGGAATATCATATTCCATGCCCTGCGGTCCCTTAATGTAGAAGCAGCTAAATCTTGTGTTATCCTGATTGTGTTTCTACAATACTTGAATTGTTTATGACTGCTTGTAATATTTTCTCCTTGACCTGGGAACTCTGGAATTTTACTACAATATTCCTAGGAGTTTTCCTTTGGCGATCTCTTTCAGGAGGAGATTGGTGGATTCTTTCCATTTCTATTTTGCCCTCTGGTTCTAAAATATCAGGGCAGTTTTCCTTAATAATTTCTTGAAAGATGATGTCTAGGCTCTTTTTTTGATCATGGCTTTCAGATAGTCCAACAATAATTTTTAAATTCTCTCTCCTGGATCTGTTTTCCAAGTTAGTTGTTTTTCCAATGAGATATTTCACATTGTTTTCTAATTTTTCATTCTTTTGGATTTGTTTTACAGTGTCTTGATTTCTCACGAAGTCACTAGCTTCCAATTGCTCTATTCTAATTTTTGAGGAAGTATTTTCTTCAGTAATCTTTTGGACTTCCTTTTCCATTTGGCCAATTTTGCTTTTTAGGGCATTCTTCTCATTGGCTTTTTTGGACCTCTTTTGTCATTTGGGTTAAGCTATTTTTTTAAGGTGTTATTTTCTTCAGTATTTTTTTGGGTCTCCTTTAGTAAGCTGTTGACTTGTTTTTCATGATTTTCTTGCATCACTCTCAGTTTTTCCTCTACTTCTCTTACTTGCTTCTCAAAATCCCTTTTGAGCTCTTCCAAGGCCTGGGACTGATTCATATTTTTCTCAGAGGCTTTGAATGTAGGAGCTTTGGCTTCGTTGTCTTCTTCTGGTTGTATGTTTTGATGTCCTTCATCACCAAAGTAAGATAATATAGTCTGACTCTTTTTGCGCTGCTTACTCATGATCCCAGCCAATTACTTGAGTTTTAAACTCTTTGTTAAGGTAAGAGTCTGCTTCCAGTGTGAAAAATGTACTGTCCCAAGCTTCGGGGGTTTGTACAGCTGTTTTCAGAGATATTTCTAGGGACCTGTAAATTTTCAGTTCTTCCAAGGTGCTATGATAAGGGGCGAGGTGTTTCCTCTCCACTGCCACAACAAGCTCCACCACACCAGCACTCCTCCCTGCCCCAGGACCGCCCCTCAGAACTGTGACCCAGATCCAAGCACGGGCAAAACAAGAGATTCCTGCCTCAGCACTGGCAAAGAGATCCCTGCAATCCCCCTCCGATCAGCCACTCGATTCCCCCTTAGTCTGTGGGCCGGAAGCTCAGGAGGCAGCCGCCAGAGCTGAGACCTAGCTTCTCTCTCACCGCAGTCACAGACTTTTCCCACTGACCTTCCAGGTTCTCTTTGGCGTTCATGAGTTGAGAAGTCTGGAAACCGCCACAACTGCCCGCAATTCAGTCCTCTGACACCTGCTGCAGGCTTGCTGCAGCCTGTGCGTCCATGCCAAACTGCGCTCTTCTCCCCGCCCGGCGCAGTATACCTTAATCAGCCATCCAGGCTGTCTTGGGCTGGAAATTTGTTTCACTCTGTCTTTTTGTGGGTTCTGCTGCTCTAGAATTTGTTTAGCCATTTTTTATAGGTATTTGGAGGGGTTTGTGGGAGAGCCCAAGCAAGTCACTCTCTTTCTTCTTCTGTATCAAGTTAATCACCAAGGTCCTGTTTATTCTCCCTCCTAATTGTTTCTCACACTTGTCCTGTTTCTGTCCTTTCAAGTTCCACAGCCCTTATTTCTGAGTTATTAAATGGTCTTCTGGTGTCTGGACTCTCTCTCCAATGTAGCACATGCACTGTTGCATTTCTAAATTGCTTCTAGCATGTTAGCTCTTGCTCAGGATCCTTCATTATCATCAGATCAAATCCAAATTTCTCAGCCCAGTTTTTAGGATCCTCTGCAGTCTGGCCCTATCCAGTTTTCCTCTCACTCTTTCTCACAGTATACCCTCTGCTTCAGCCATGCTGATCTAACCAGCTCATGAACTTCAGAATTTCACTTAAAATTAACTCAGAATGATAGAGATCAATGGATTTGGAGTTAGAGGACCTTGGTTCAAGTACTTGGTTCTATAACTTATTAACCTAGGTGACCTTGGGTAAGTCACTTAACTTTGTTGGGCCTCAGTTTCCTTTTTTGCTAAATGATGTGGTCCCTTTGAATTCTAATCTACAATTCTATGAACTGGGACCTATACAGATTGAACCCATCACTTGGTCCTCACTGTCACCACTTTGACTCTGCTGGACTTAGATTCTAATGAGAGCTAGGTTCAGTTCTCAACTCCATGCCCGAGGCAAATCACTCAGCCTCTTAGCCTTGGGTTTTTTTTTTTTTTTGTTTGTTTGTTTGTTTTCTCTTGTCAAATGGAGATAATCATACCTGTTGTCCCTACATCTCAGGGTTGTCATGAGGTTCAAGTCCTCACATTATAAATGTTAAACCACCATGTAAATGTCTCATTTTGTTATTATTATGTCATAGTCCATGTTCTACTCTAACCCCTCATGGCAACCAACTATAAAATGTGCATTCATTGTGTGTAGGACACGGAGCTAAATGCTGCAGGCAATGTACAGGTACAGTTCCTGCCCTTGAATTAATTACAGTACAGTGGGGATAAGAAAAGTACAAGAACACTTATAAAAGACAGAGTATGGTTAGTGACACCAGATACATACAAATAAGAGACATGGTGGTTCAGAAGAAAAAAAGGAAATCACCTCCATTTTGGGGCTGGGGAGAATTGGGTTAGGCAGCATCTGAGGTGGGCCTTAAAGGAAGAGCAGGGTTTTGGCAGGCATTGTACAGGGAAAGAACCTTTCCAGTGGATGGATAGCATGAGCAAAGACAGAGAGATAGGAAAGTATGGGACTTGTTAGAGAGACAGATGTAGTCCAGCGTTTTGTTTTTTTTTCCAAACTGCTTTCACATTAGTTTTGTCATTTATGTCTTCAGTGACTGCTCTGTGAATTAGCACAGGTGGTATCATCATTATCTCCATCCTGTAGAGGAGAAAACTGAAGATGACACCTTGCCCAGCATTAAAATGCTCATTCCATGACAGAATCCAGACTGAAATAGATGTCATCAAAGATGTGACTTACCAAAAAGAGTTTTCACTTTAGTGATCAGCAGCATCTAAGGCCAGACAAGAAAAATCCTCCAGCAGCAAAAACCTAAAGCAGCCAGTTATGACTTATGGACAAGTCTCCCTCAATCTCCTTCTGCAGATTCCTATAGCACTTGGTCTGTACCACAAAAATTAATACTTATGCATGCTGTCTTGCATCGTTCAAAATTGTTTTATTTCTGTTGGTCTTATCTTCTTAGATTATTAGTTTCTGAAGGGTAGAGCCTTTGTCTAATGTTCATTCTTTATATCTG
This sequence comes from Vombatus ursinus, assembly GCF_900497805.2. Classification (NCBI taxonomy): domain Eukaryota; kingdom Metazoa; phylum Chordata; class Mammalia; order Diprotodontia; family Vombatidae; genus Vombatus; species Vombatus ursinus. Next base: position 9,705,056 of record NW_020954596.1, on the reverse strand, counting down.
TGTATCTGTATTTCTGTTATCTTGCCTACCAGGAGCTGACCTAGTGTGAGGCCAGGGTGCTTGATTAATACTTGGTGACCGTTTTGTTGTTTAAGCCTTGCTTTCAGTACCGTCTGTTGAGTAGGCTGAAGGGGAGAATTCGATCAAAGCAGTAGAAAGTGTCCCAGGCAGGGCCCCAGGCTGCCAGAGCTGTATCTCTGCTACCAGTTAGCTCTGCAACCTTGAGCAAGCCCTTCCCCTCTCTGACCTCATCTGTCAGCTCTGTAAAATGGGGTGGTTAGACTAGATGACATCTGTCTCTAGGATACTGATTATATTCTGTGGTGTGGTGATGGTAAGGGAAGAGTAAAGAAGAGAAAGGGGAAAGAGAGCAACAGAGATGCAATGGGGAGGAGGGAAGAGAAGGTATTGTTGACAGGCGACGGTCTAGTCTGGCTTTTCTTCCCATCCTTGGTGGTCCTCAGTTCTTTTACTACACATTCCATCCTGCCTGCAACTCTTCTTATATTCCCTCTTCCATTATTTTAATACATTCCAGCAACTACTCCCAGGAGGGAGGAAACATGGGATGTATGACATTGGTCAGGTCACTTTCCCTCTGAGGATTTTGATTTCCCTAAATATACTGCTGTTAGTTTAATCAGTGAGCCTTGAAATTGCAAATGATCTAGTCCCTTGATGTCTCTCCACATATTTTTAGGTAGAAATCCTGGGTACTGATAGTATTTAAACTGGATGAGAATTATTTTCCTTTTAATACTAATCAATATATCATTTTCTTGTTGATGTCCTTACAGAAATTGTTTGGCTTCCTCTTGGAGTACATTGGGGATTTGGCTGCTAAGGCTCCACCAGATCTGAAAACTATTGACAAGTTAGTTGTGTAAGTAAAACATGGTATTACATTGATTAAGGTAGACTCTGAGAATTTTTGTCATCTTTAGAACCATCAAAAATGCATCCAGGATATTATAAAAGGACTACGGCAGGCATGGCCCTCTAGGTTCTCCAAGTGCAGCCCTTTGACTGAATCCAAACTTCATACAACAGATCACTTTAATAAAAAGATTTGTTCTGTAAAACTTGAACTCAGTCAAAAGGCCACACCCAAGGACCTAGAAGACCACATGTGGCCTCAAGACCACAGGTTTCCCACTCCTGGACTAGGGGTTTGTGTGGCCATAGAGGTAACAGGCTGTCTGTGCCCCTTAAATATTTAAAGTCTGTTAGACCAAGAAAAGGACCTTAGGGAGCATCCGATCCAACCTTTTTATTTTATAAAGGAAGAAGCCACTGCCCAGAGAGGGAAAATAATTTGCCCACAAGTCATATAGTGAAATTAGTGGCCAAGTCTAAACTAGAACACAGGTCTACTAGGCGAAGCTATGGTCTTGATCACTCAGAAACCTAGCAGAATATGAAATAAGTGATTTTGGCCAAGATCTTCCAGTTCTAACTATTAACAAGAGTCCAGTGTTGAATCCAGTCGATGAGAACTTGCAGGTAGCTTTATGTTGGTGTCGCAATGAGGTGGTTTTTTGGTTGGGTTATTTTTTTTCCTCTCTTGGTTTTACTATCTGGTGTAGTTGAATGATGACTTGTGTTTCTGGTTAACAGGCAGTTGTACAGTCTTTGCCAGATGTTTCCTGAATTTGCAAGCAGCTCTGTTAAATTTGTCCTCAGAGACGTTGTGCATGAGATGGAAGAAATGATTGAAATCAAAGGCCGTGCAGCATTTCCGGGATTGGATGTGGTAAGTAACATGTTCTGTTGAGTACAAATTGGTTACTTTTTCCATAATGTACAACAGCTTAGACATTAAGTTCTATTTTACATTTCACAAAAAGGCTTATTATTAGAATGCAATACAGCATCACTTCTAAGGTTTGTGTAGTCCCCAGGGCTTCATGAATAATCTGAAAAAATGGAGTAGAATAAGACCTGGGAGACTTTTTCATGTACAAACAATTAACTAAAATGTTTTTAATAAAAAAGAAGCTTCAATTTGATTCAAAATCAGCAGGACCTTCTTTTAATTTTGATGCCAAATAAAATTAAAACAACTCATTATGATAATGATCACTTAATTCTGTAGCACCATCAGGGAGTTCTCCATACTAGTGGAATCCAAGACCCTGACCAAAATAAAGGTTTGTCAAGTGCTTTCCTCCAGCAGCTGTGGGGGATCTGGCCATCATCATGGCCACGTCTTCCACCAGGCCTATTCTCTGACCCAAGCCAGCTTAGGATATTCTCCTCCAAGGTCACCGCCACACTCTGACAGGGCATCAGAGTAGGGTAATAAGTAGGAGGAGAAGTTAGGCAGCATGCATTAATATCCCCATGTTACTAAGGAGGTTTAGAGAGACTTGTTACTTAGTGTTGTTGATGCCTGCACTCAAAACTCCCAAATTGTCTCACTCCAAGTTGTGTTTTTCCTTTGAGACCACCTTATCTCCCTTAAGCCCAAATTAACTTATTTTTACTAATGTCAAAAACATTTATTGGTCTCTTTTTCTCAATAATAGCACTATCAGGAATATCTGAACCACTGTTAATGACTATCCTCTTGATATAGTTGTGTACAGTGTACCTTAGACTTTCACATAGCTTTTATGGATAAAAAGCCCTTGTGTTTAATGGCCACTCTAATGCATATTCGTACTAGCTTATTCCCTGACAAGTTGGAGGGGGATAACACATACTTTTGTTAGGTAGGTCAGACCAGTTAGCAATTATTGATCATGTTGATCACTTCCTATACTGTTACGAGGTCATTCTAATCCTGTGGTTCCCTACTTTCTTGGGGGTTGAAGCCTTATCTTTGACATAATTTTACAGTACCCCTATCCTGCCCCTCAATATTTCAGTATGTTGTACAGCATGTATTTATTTTGTAAGTTAAATAAAATATAAATTATGGTGGAGTTTTGTTTTATTTTTTTTAAGGATTTCATGATATTTCTTGGAGTACTACAAAGCCAAGGTCAGAATTAGGTTTTACAGTTTGTTTGTACTTGAAACCAAATAACCGTGTGTGTGTGTGTGTGTGTGTGTGTGTGTGTATAAATTGTCTTAGGAAAACAGCATACTAGAATATCATAAATATTAAAATCATCACGTACCCTAAGCCCCACTAATCTTGAGGAGAATAAACTAGATTTATTTAAAATTAAGCCATTGTCCAAGCATTTGGTTATAGAATCACAGAATATAAGGACTTTAGAAGTCACCTAGTTGGATTTTCCTTCTTTTTATAGAGGAGGTAACTTGACAAGAACTTGCCCTAGGTCATCCATCTAAGAAGTAGCTTGGCAGGATGTAGCCCCTGTCAGGATGTAGCCCAGTTCCAGGCCTTGTTCCATGAGGCCATTCTGCTCAGGGAAGACCAAACACTAGAGGTACTTAGTGAATAGAGACTTACTAAAAACATGTAGAGAGCCAGAAGAAGAATGTTAAGGTTACAATAGGAGTGGAGGCATTTTTATTCCTTTTAGGAGTCTGAGCCTGTTTATCAGGCTCTTTAAGTATCTGATTTACTAATCACAAGCCTGTGAAGATGCTATCTGTGCTCCTCAAGAACCGGTTATTTGGGATAAATTGTTAAGCCTAGCCTTTACTAAAAGGTGACAATGATCAATAACAATTCTCCTTACCTCAATCCTAAGTAAAGGTGGAAATCATCCTACTTCCAGATTCTTTTTAAAAGTATATACAAAAGTATATACAAAAAATGTGTTAGAAGAAAAGGAGGGGAGTGGAAATGTCCTTCTGCAGATCTAGCCCCTAGGTAGAGAGAATTAAAGAATTGGAGAACTGGAAGGTAATTCAGTGGTCAGGTAGTCCAGCTGTTACCCACGTAATGCCCATATAATCCTACCTACATCCTCACCAGAATGTGACTATCCAGCTGGCCCTGAACACTTCCAGGGCAGGGATGACACAACCCCCAGTTGTTAAGAAGTTTTTCCATAGCTTGAGCCAGTATCAGTTTCCCTATAATGTTATCTTTTGATCCTAGTTCTGTTCTTTTAGGCTAAACAGAGCAAGTCTAATTTGGGGTATTCAGGAGTACCTTTTGACTGCTCTCGTAACTGTGTAATATAATATGCAATTCTGGAATTTTAAAAAATGTGATCTATAGGCCATGGCAATGTCATTGCAAGAGATGGAAAAGGGGAAGTGCCTAGTAGTCTACAAGAGACCTCAGTGTGTCAGCAGCAGCATCCATCAGCTAGGACATGCCATCCTGGCCACCAGGTTGTTGCTGCTCTTATCAGAAATATATTCTCTGCCGTATTAAAGCAGGGAAAAAAGAGACTTCTCTTTCCATTGAATGTTGTTAGTATCTCTAACAATGCTAATGATAGGTAGACTGTCCCTGGAAAAGACAAAAAGAATTTTTAAGTAGTCTACCAACATCTCTGCTAAACTTATCAGATTTCTGTAGCCCTTTCCTTTCAACAGCCCTGTGAGGGAGGCAGCAGAGGTATTATTAGCAGGGGCGTCTAGGTGGCGCAGTGGATAGAGCACTGGCCTTGGAGTCAGGAGGACCTGAGTTCCAGTCCGGCCTCAGACACATAACACTAGCTGCGTGACCCTGGGCAAGTCACTTAACCCCATTGCCTCATAAAAAAACAAACAAAAAAAAATGGAAGTATTATTAGCCTCATTTTAAGGAGGAGGAAACTAAAGCTCAGTTTTGTGACTCCAAGTCCATTTAATCCAATGGAACAGTTAACTAGTCCTATGTCAGCTTTGGCCCTTCCGGTTTTACACCCCACCCCCACATAAGAATTAGTCAGTAATTTCCTTGGTTATGAATCTTCCAGATTAATAGTTGCATCTTTTAAAATAATTGGCCATCTGGAAGGGGCCAGGAGGGGTGGGGGTAAAGGCAAAGGAACACTTAGTAACTGGACCCCTATGTTTTTGTGAGTTAACAAATAGTGTATCTAAATGTATTATAAAACCTTTGGAGGAATTCACACTAGACCTATAGGTGTATGTTAGCCAGCTTTGTGCGTTTTTTCTATATATTCATAATCAGCATTTCCAATTCTGAGTCCTTTTTAAAAACTATTCTGCTACTTTTCTAATCTTTTGTTAATAATAAACTTTTTCAGCTCATTTATTTGAAAATTACTGGAATATTATTTCCAACTTCGGACTTCTGGCATCCAGTAGTAACTCCTGCACTGGTGTGTATGAGTCAGATCCTCACTAAGGTATGTCACGAAATGTTTAACTTTTATCTAGGACTTTTGCCATATATCATTTTTTTAAAAAGGCAGCCCAAGCTGGTCAAAGCATCATAGTTCATATTCTGATAAACAAGGCTTTACTGCCCAGTCCTCATCACCATTAACTGTTAAGAATCCTGCCTGCCTGCTATGGGCGGTCACCTGTAAGAGGAGATAGCCTTTGAAAACCTGAAGAGACCACAGCCATTATATTAGGTCATGTAACTGACATCAGGATAATAAATGCTTTCAGGCTCAGTTCTTGAAACTCTGTATTCCAAACAGTGCTGTGACGCAAGTTAGAAAAGATAAATTTAGCAGCTGGAGATTAAAGGCCAGGACAAAGGGTAATCTTCAAAAAGAGTCATTTCAAGTTGGTAATAACTGGGTTATCTTGGTTTTTTTGCTTCCCTCTGTTGGCTTTAGTAGTTAAAACAAGTCTTATGTTTTTCATTGTAAACTTAAGTACTCTAATGGCAGTTAATGTGTACTGAGGATCTGAAGGTATAAATTGAAGGTGTAATTTTACAAAGGTGGTTCATAAATGACCTGTACACTGAGTATATAAGTTAATCAAACTGCTGACAGTTTCTAGATCTAAAATAGTGACTCAAACCTTTTTAATATACTCTTTTATTAGTGTCCTGTCACCTCGCTCCAAGACGTTGTTAAAGGACTGTTTGTGTGCTGCTTATTCCTGGAATATGTATCTCTGTCCCAGAGGTTTGTACCTGAACTTATTAACTTCCTTGCTGGGGTGCTTCACATAGCAACTCCCAACAAAGGTACTTCAGGTAAGTTTCTTTGAGGCAATAAGTAAAATTCTGAATCCTCATTAGGTTAAAAACTAAAGTTATTATTTTGAAATTTCTAGGTTGGCATTTCAGTTTTCTTTTCTAAATTATACTTTGATTTTATACAATTTCTGCAGCCATCACAACAAGTGAGAGTGTCTTATTTCTAATAAAGGGACTCAGAGGTTCTTTCCAGTGTCAACATAGTGGGCTTCCATTTCCCCAGGTGAAACTTGGACCATTCCCCCATTCTCATTTTCCCGTTTTATTAAAATGTTTTGGAAAGAACACTAGATGTGAAGTCAAGAACCATGGGTTTTGTAGCTGGCTTTACCTAGCTGTGTGTTTTAGAGCACATCTCTTTTCTCCCTGGCTTCAGTTATTTTATCTGTAAAATAATGAGATTAGACTAGATGAACTAAATTAGTTCCTTTTTAGAACTAAAAAAAACTTTTTTAAAGATTTTAATATATTTTTATAAGCATTTATTCTCTCCCCACACACTTCAGTTGAACAATGAAAAAGAAAAAGAAAACCCTCATAACAAATATGCATGGTCCAGCAGAACAAATTTCCACGTTGTCAGTGTCCAAAAATATATGTCTCATTCTGCATTTTAAGTCCTTCTCCTCTCTGACAGGAGGTGGTTGGCATGTTTCATCTTCATTACAGTGACCAGAGTTCTAAAATCTTTTAGAATTGTTTTTCTTTTTAATGTTGTGACTGTATAGATTGTTTTTCTACTTCTGTTCACTTTACTCTGCATCAGTTCGCAGAAATCTCCCCAGTTTCCTCTGAAATTATACATTTCATTATTTTACAATAATATTGTATTACATTCATATACTATAATATATTTAGCCATTCCCCAGTAGGTAGAGCGCCCCCTAAGTTTCTAGTTCTTTGCCACCACAAAAAGTTGCCTACAAAAATGTTTGTTTATATCTGAGGTGGGGAGTCTGTGGCCTCAAGGCCACATGTGGCCTTGTAGGTCCTCAAGTTCGACCCTTTGACCAAATCCAAACTTCCCAGAACAGGTCCCCTTAATAAAAGGATTTGTTCTTTAAAACTTGGACTCAGAAGGCCACACCCACGGACCTAGAAGGCCACATGTGGCTTTGAGGCCATTGGTTCCCCACCCCTGGTTTATATGGGTCATTTTCCTCTTTCTTTGATATCTTTGGGGTATAGACATAGTCATGGTATAGCTGAGTCAAAGAGTATGAATAGTTTTGTAATTTTGGGCCTTAATCCCTAATTGCTTTCCAAGAATGACTGCACCAATTAACAGCTCTAGAAACAGTGCATTAGGTGCCTGTTTTTCCACAGCCTGACCAATATTAGTCATTTTCCTCTTTGTTCATCTTTGCCATCTTTGATGGGTGGGAGGTAGAACCTCAGAATTGCTTTAATTTGCCACCTACCTGTCTCAAAAGACATGAACAGGCAATTATCAAATGAAGAAATCCAAGCTATCAACAACATGAAAAAAAAAATTCCAAATCTCTAATAATTGTAGAAATGCAAATTAAAGCGTCTCTCATGAGTCATGAAGTCAGGAAGACCCATGTTCAAATCTGGTTTCAGGTACTTACTAGCTTTGTGACCCTGGGCAAGTCACTTAACCTCTGTTTGTCTCAGTTTCTTCAACTATAAAATGGCGATAGTAATAGTACCTAACTTGCAGGGTTTTTGTGGGATTGAATGAGATAGTATTTGGAAAGTGCTTAGCACATTGCCTGTCACATAGTAGGTACAATGCTTATTTCCTTCCTTCTGCAATTTATTTAATAGGGGAATGGCTCTTAGTCTTATACATTTGAACTGGCTGTATAGATACATTATCTTGAAAATGAAACTTTTTGGAGAAACTTGCTGCAAAGAGTTTTCCCAGTTAACGGTTTCCCTTCTAATTTTAACTCATTAGATTTGTTTGTGTAAAAACTTTTCAATTTTATATAATCAGAATTGTCTATTTTACCTTCTGTGATCTTCTTTCACTTCTTTGGTCATGAACTCTTCCCCTCTCATAGATCTGAAAGGAAATTTCTTCCTTGCTTCTCTCATTTGCTTGTGACATCACTTTTTATGTCCACATCACATATTCGTTTGGCATTCAGTGTGAGATGTTGGTCTATACCTAAGTTCTGCCAAACTTCTTTGCAGTTTTTGGCAAATACCCTCTAGCTGAGGTCTTTGTGTTTATTGAATACTCTTACCATGCATGTTCTTTGCTTCTGTATATTGTGTACCTAATCTGTTCCACTAGTTGAACTATTTTTAAAACAGCACCAATTTATCTTAATGATTACTACTTTGTAGTATAGTTGGAGATCTGGTACTGTTAGGCCACCTGCCATTCCACTTTTTTTTCATTATTACACTTGAGATTCTTATCCTTTTGGTCCTTAACATGAATTTCTTTATTATTTTTCTAGCTTTATAAAAAAAATCCTTTGGTAGCTGGGTATGGCACTGAATAAATAAATTAATTTAGATACTATTGTAATTTTCATTATATTGACTTAACCAGCCCATGATGGTTCTCCTTTTATTTAGTTCTGTCTTTATTTTTGCAAATAGTGTTTTATAATTTGATTCATATAGTTCTTGGATGTATCTTGGTAGATATACTCCCAAATATTTTATAGCTTCTATCCTTATTTGGAAGGGAGTTTTTCTTTCTAGCTCTTCCTGTTGGAATTTGTAAGTAATATTCATGAATGCCTATCATTTGCAGAGATTTATTTTATTTTATATCTTGAAACTACTGAAGTTATTAATTTTTTTAGTTAACTCTTTAGGATCTTCTAAGCAAATCATCTCATCCATCTGCAAAAAGGGATAATTTTGTTTCCTCTTTTCCAGTGATTAGTTCCATCAATTTCTTTTTCTTCTATAGCTAGAATTTCTTTGATGAGATTTTCATTTTTTTCCATAATTTGTATTTTGACCCACCAGTTCTTCATAATTTTGCTTGATAGTAATTTCATCTACTTTCCCCTCCTTTCTTGACTAGGGTAGTGCCCCTCCCCTTCATTTCTACCTTCTGCTAAGATCATCTAAACAGAATAAAACCAGCCACAGGATCTCTCATTTTTTCTTTTGTCTAGGACCCTTAAAAATATTTCAGTTTTGAGAAGACTGAAAAGTTTTTTAGTATCCTATAAGTATGTAAACAATTCATCGTATTCTTTTTGAATTGAACAAATGTGTGTATATCTTTCTGTGTGTCTCTTGGCTCTCAGTTCTGTCTTTTTCATGAGGAATGCTTGGAAATCCTCTATTTAATTAAAAGTCCATTTTTTCCCCCTGTAAGATTCTGTTTGGTTTTACCAGACACATGATACTTGGCTCTACATTTATCTTTTGTAATATCAGCTTCCGAATTCTCCTTCCTGTATAATAGCGATTATCAAAACTGATGTGATCCTGACCATGGTTCCTTGGCACTTGAACTCTTTAGTTTTGGCTACTTGTAGTATTTTTTTTTTAACTTTCTGTTTTCATTTTGCCTTCCAGTTCTAAGAGTTCTGGGCAGTTTTTATTTATAATTTCTTAAAATATGATATCCTGGCATTTTTTGGTCATGATTTTCAAATAATCCAAATTCTTAGATTTTTCTCTCCTTGACCTGTTTTCTAGGCTAGTTTTTTTTTTAAATAATTCTTGCATTTCTGTATATACTTTTTCTTTTAACATTCAGTCCTTTTTTATAGTTAAATGTTCAGTTCATTGTTCAATCAGTTCAGAGAATTCAGTTCTTGGATAAGGTTTCTAACAGTCTGTTCTGAGATGGCAATTCTCTTTGACATTAGCTTAGCTAATGTCATCTTTAGCTGTTCGGTTTTCAGTCTCTTGTTTCATCTCTTACAGGTACTCTTGTAAGCATTACATCCAGTACACTTTTTATTTTTCTCTTCAAGGCTTTACTTGGGCTTGTGGAGTTGCTTTCTTCCTCGGCCCCTATGCACCTCTCAGTCCAAGGAATTTACTCATAGTATTTAGTGTTTTCCTTGGCTTGCTTATCTCAGCCACCTCAGTGTCTAGATTGGGGGTGGGACAGGGGAGAAAGGAACCTGTGCTCGGGTCTTAAGTTAGGAACTGTTTGGCTTCGTCTCCTTCTGTGATTCGGTGCAAGGTTGCCTGAATGCTGAATTGGTCTGGGATTGCCTGGATGTCTCCAAGACCTTTTTCTCCTATTGTTGTGGAAACTCCCAGGATATCTCCACACTGGCCTCTTTTCAGGTCCCTTCTGTTATTGCCATGGGGCTTGCACTCAGGACTGTACCCCTTCCTGAATTCCACAAGGCTCTTTTCTCCCTTTCTCTTCCTTCGGGGTTCAACTCTTGCCATGGATTCTGGGACTACCCCCAGGCTGATCTCTGCCTCTCATTGCTCTTCTCATGTCTCTGAGCTTGGGACCATCCTTTTCTGGGCTACAGGAAAAGACCATTCTCCAAATGCTTTGGGATTGCTTTGTACTGCACTTGCCACCTACCCTGGCTTGTCCACTTATGGATTTTTGCAGGATTCCAGCTGTCTTCTGTATACCTCAGCTAGGTTGGGGGAGTCTTCATATCATTCTCATTTCTTTTTTAACTGGGGTACTTTAAAGCTTTATTGAGTTGTTGGGGCTCCTCTAGTTCTACCATTTTCCCTGCTAATCTGTTTTTAGTACACTCCTCACAAAAACTCAGTGAAATAGATAATATTATTATGTGTCTTACAGATGAGGCTACAATACTGAAGTTCAGAGCTTAAATCACATAGCTCAGAATCATCTGCCTGCTTTTGAACCTGTTGTCTTCTGACTTAATCAAATTGTTTCTCAAAAGAGCAGTTGTACTGAATGGTCTCTAAGATCCCTTCTCTAAATACTGTGAATCATGTGGCTGAGTCCAGGCCATTCCCATTATCTCACATTGCTTGCCTCTGTTTTATCCAGTGCAAAGAAACAAGGCAAGAGGCTAGGAGAGTCAGATACTCTATTCTAGTAACAGCTCTTAATCCCCCTATTCTTTCAGCCTCCCAACAGCTATCCCAGTAGCCCCTCTCTTGTGTGTGCCCATGTGCCCTCAGCCTGTAGACCTTTTGTTTCTGAAAAACATTGTAGGGTTGGAGTCTCTGGTGCATCTGGTGTTTTTATTTCACGAGGACTTCGTCTTTCCAGAGGGGCTGCGTGATCCCTCATGACCCCTAGTTGTGTTCCTTTGAAATTACCATGTGTCCTATACTTAGAACTTAGGGTTCAGACTCTTTGGTTTGACCTTTTATATCCAGTGATGTTCACACAGTTCTTCTTTGTGTCACTGTTTCACCTTGATACTTAGGTTATACCCTGGTGCATCCTTTCAAACCTCTAGGAAGGAATTCAGAATTGCTCTTTGTTTCTGATAAGGAAGATATGGACACTTGGCCCAAGAAGGGCCTCCCCCTGAGTAAAGTGAACGGCCTAAAGGACAGCAGTAAAACAGAAACAAATCACATCAGGTATGTGGAACAGTCTGAAAACACTTTGTGGACTTGGAAAGGGGAGGGAGATGCAGGGAACTAGCTGCAAAGCCAAGGCTAGAGTTGTGAGCTGGAGTCAATATCTCTGTTTTGTTCAAAATTTTCTAGATAGTGATAACACTTCCTATTTTGAAAGCACTTTGTATTCACAAAGTACTGTCTTTACAACAATGCTCTGGGGGAAGTAGTTCACTTCAAGTCAGTAAACATTAATTAAGCACCTACCTAGTGCCAGGCACTGTGCTAGGGCTGGGGATACAAATAAGACCCCCCCCCCCCAAAAAAAGGCAGTCCCTGCCCTCAAGGAGTTTGCAGTCTAATGGGGAAGATAGCACGCAAAAGGAAGCTGAAAAGCTCGGAATGAAAACTAAGCAGAGCTTCTGATGGAAAAGGAAGGTAACTCAAGTATTACTTTTTCCATTTTACAGATTAGGAAACTGAGGCCCAGAAAAGTTAAGTGATTTGCCCCTCGTCATATAGCTAATGAGTGGTGGTGCACATCCCTTGGGCTCTCCAACTACAAGTCCAGGGCATTGTCCCCCTTCCTCAGGTTCCTGTGGTGCTCGGGGTATCTGGCTCCCTCTTCACCTCTTGTAGTGCAGACGTTTATTTGGCTCTAACTCCTAGCATGATTTGGGACCCCAGGCTTAGCCTCAAAGATAACCAGCTATGAGCAAATATTGGCTTGACTGAAAATGGACATGTGCCCACAGGACCTTAATACAGTGTCTCTTCCAGCCTGCTGCCCTCAAAGGCATCACTGAGTGTGGGAAAAGCCAGCAGATATATCAGCAGAGGCTGTTGGCAAGGTTGCTGTGATGAACCTTGTTGATTTTAACTAATTTGCCATAATGGCCCTGCTGCTAATCCACACACACACACAGACACACACACACACTCTCTCTCTGTCTTTCTATCTTTCTCTCTCTCTCTCTCTCTCTCTCTCTCTCCCTCTCTCTGTGATATTTTAAACCCTTCCTAAGTTTCTCAGGAATGGTATCACTTATTTCTCCAAAAAAAGAGACTTCCTCCCTAAGATACTTGGTTTAGACCTGAAGCACATCTATTTGACTATGAAGTGAAACTAGTTACATTTTTCAGGTTGTGTTTTCCCGAATCTTTTCCTTCTTAATCAGGAGCGTATGTATAATTTTCCAGATGCTGTCTATTCTTAACTTCTAGGCATGCCTGCGTAGTAGTGCATGTCTCAGTATTGATTCCATCTGTTTGATAGGCTGCTGCTGATTCCATGTAAAAGGCATAGAAATTTTAATATGACTCACTAGAATTAGCTGGGCTTTCTTTAGTTATAACGACTATTTTCGAGATTGTCACTAAAGTTCATTTCTCACTTGTGTCACCAATTTCTCTAAGATAGTTAAACTAAGTTTGTCAAAATTGTTAAACCTGAATGTATGATTCTCTTGCAGATTATCATGTGTATCTGTATGTTTAAATCTGATTAAACGGTGTTTAGCTATGTACAGTACACTACCATCTCTTCCTGAAATAATGAAGCCTATCAAAGTCCTCCTTACAGAGCACATTCCAGAGTGTGGCCATCCCAGAGAGCTGCAAGTGAGTGCAATCCTAGGATCATAGAACTGAAAGGCTCCTCAGAGGTTCTCTAGTCCAACTCTTTCTCTTTACAGAGGAGGAAACTGAGGCTCATAGAGGTTAAATTACTTGCCCAAAAGTCACACAGTAAGTATTGGAGGTGGGATTTGGACCTGGGTCGTCTGTCTCAAGAGCTGATGCTCTTTCCCCTGTACCACTCACTTGTGTTCCCTAGGGGCTTAGCTCAGGGGTAGGAAACCTGCTGCCTCAAGGCCACGTGTGGCCTTCTAGATCCTTGGGTGAGGCGTTTTGACTGAGTGTACAAGTTTTACAGAACAAATCCTTTTATTAAGGGGATTTGTTCAGTGAAGTTTGGACGCAGTCAAAGGGCCACCCTTGAGGACCTCGAGGTCATAGGTTCCCATGGCTTAGATGGTTACACTGGGGTTCATCTGGGAAGTAGGAACAAGTGGATTTTTCAGTCGCAGAATCACAGAATGTGAGTGTTGCAACCATCCACGATGACCCGTAGGTTATAACATCTGTTTTTCTTTGATTGAATTCTTCTGGAAGGTATAAAAATGCATGACAAAATAGTAGTGAGCTTGAGTTTATCTTCCTGGAAGTTCTTTATATCATTGTTTAATTATAGATTTTGCTCAGATGAATTTTTTAAAAACTTATTTATT